>NC_088410.1:6121080-6328402 GCF_034236695.1 Oncorhynchus nerka
AAATAAAATAAAATCTGACATGACTTGGCATTCTTTGGAATTCTGATCGGTTTTATGTACTGGAAAAATAGAAAAGAGAGGTAACTTTGCATTGGGACTTGTGATGCTATACTAATGCAGATCCATATGTTACATGTGGTTACATTTAGCTACCTTCACTTTAAGGGAGTTGTATGGCCACATTTAGATGTGAAAAATAACAGACAGAGAAAACCATTTCTATTCTAACAGTATTTGGGTCATTCTTGAGCTCTGGTAATATTTCAGTCCCACTGACTGATTTTGTATATAAATTGAAATGTCAGTATAATGAATTGAAATAAATATAGAATTAATTTAAACTTTATTATTACAAAATCATATATTATTTTATATGTCCCCAGGCGTTTCAATTCATTTTTACTTGGGAAATTAATATTAAAATGTGCACATAATTGAATGCAAACATACATTTGTGTAATTTTGTTGAGAAAGTATTTTTATCAAATAAATGCATGATTATTGATTAAAATCACACCATGTAGCTCTGTCCTCAGTCTACATGTAACAGGTTGTAAATCTGTGACAGGGTTAAGTTATTTACTTTATTTATGAGTGTTGCATCTAAACAAATTAATAATTGAATATATTATACATTATATATATATACAGCATTCAAAAGTGACCAAAACATCAGCCAGGAAGCATAGGAACTGAGAAGTGGTCTGTAGTCCCCACCTGCAGAACCACTACTTTATTGGGCGTGTCTTGCTAATTGCCTATAATTTCCACATGTTGTCTATTCCATTTGCACAACAGCATGTGAAATGTATTGTCAATCAGTGTAACGGCTTTCTTGTGATGAAGGAGAGTCGGACCAAAATGCAGCGTTGTGATGATTCATGTTATTTTAATAAAGGAAAACCTATACACGGAAAAACTACCAAAATAATGAAAATGTGAAAACCGAAACAGTCCTATCTGGTGCAAACACAGAGACAGGAACATCAGGACAATCACCCACGAAACACTCAAAGAATATGGCTGCCTAAATATGGTTCCCAATCAGAGACAACGATAAACACCTGCCTCTGATTGAGAACCACTTCAGACAGCCATAGACTTAACTAGAACACCCCACAAAGCTACAATCCCAATACCAACACACCACATACAAAAACCCATGCCACACCCTGGCCTGACCAAATAAATGAAGATAAACACAATATATTATGACCAGGGCGTGACAGATCCCCCCCCCCCCCCCTAAGGTGCGGACTCCCGGACGCACATCAAAACAATAGGGAGGGTCCGGGTGGGCGTCTGTCCATGGTGGCGGCTCCGGCGCGGGACGTGGACCCCACTCTATCAATGTCTTAGTCCCTCTTCCTCGCATCCTAGGATAGTCCACCCTCTCCGCCGACCATGGCCTAGTAGTCCTCACCCAGAACCCCACTGGACTGAGGGGCAGCTCGGGACTGAGGGGCAGCTCGGGACTGAGGGGCAGCTCAGGACTGAGGGAAGCTCGGGACTGAGGGAAGCTCAGCACTGAGGGGAAGCCCAGCACTGAAGGGAAGCCCAGCACTGAGAGGAAGCCCAGCACTGAGAGGAAGCCCAGCACTGAGAGGAAGCTCAGCACTGAGTGAAAGCACAGGCAGGTAGTTGGATCCGGCAGATTCTGGCTGGCTGGCGGTTCTGGCAGATCCTGGCTGACTGGCGGATCTGGAAGAGTCTGGTTGACTGGCGGATCTGGAAGAGTCTGGTTGACTGGCGGATCTGGAAGAGTCTGGTTGACTGGCGGATCTGGAAGAGTCTGGTTGACTGGCGGATCTGGAAGAGTCTGGTTGACTGGCAGATCTGGAAGAGTCTGGCTGACTGGCGGATCCTGGCAGACTGGCTGGCTGAACGTCTGGAAGAGTCTGGCTGACTGGCGGATCTGGAAGAGTCTGGCTGACTGCTCTGGACTGACTGGATCTGGAAGAGTCTGGCTGACTGACGGATCTGGAAGAGTCTGGCTGACTGGCGGATCTGGAAGAGTCTGGCTGACTGGCAGATCTGGAATAGTCTGGCTGACTGGCAGATCCTGGCAGACTGACGGATCTGGCTGTTCCATGCTGACTGGTGGCTCTGGCTGCTACATGCTGACTGGCAGCTCTGGCAGCTCCTTGCAGACTGACAGCTCAGGCTGCTCCATGCAGACTGGCAGCGCTGGCTGCGCTGAACAGGCAAGAGACTCCAGCAGCGCTGTAGAGGAGGAAGGCTCTGGCAGCGCTGAACAGGCGGGAGTCTCCGGCAGCGCAGGAGAGGAGAAAGGCTCCGGCAGCGCTGAACAGGCGGGAGGCTCCGGCAGCGCAGGAGAGGAGGAAGGCTCGGGCAGCGCTGAACAGGCGGGAGACTCCGGCAGCGCAGGAGAGGAGAAAGGCTCCGGCAGCGCTGGAGAGGCGAGGCGCACTGTAGACCTGATGCGTGGTGCTGGCACTGGTGGTACTGGGCCGAGGACACGCACAGGAAGCCTGGTGCGGGGAGCTGCCACCGGAGGGCTGGTGTGGAGGTGGTACTGGATAGACCGGACCGTGCAGGCGCACTGGAGCTCTTGAGCACCGAGCCTGCCCAACCTTACCCGGTTGAATGGTCCCGGTCGCCCTGCCAGTGCGGCGAGGTGGAATAGCCCGCACTGGGCTATGCAGGCGAACCGGAGACACCGTGCCTGTTGTGATACAAGGCTGGTGCCATGTAAGCAAGTCGGCCCAAGGAGACGCACTGGGGACCAGATGCGTAGAGCCGGCTTCATGGCACTTGGCTCGACGTCTACACTGCCCTCACTCCAGCCCGGCCGATACGCGGAGCTGGAATGTACCGCACCGGGCTATGCACCCGCACTGGGGACACCGTGCGCTCCAAAGCATAACACGGTGCCTGCCCGGTCTCACTAGCCCCCGGTAAGCACAGGGAGTTTGCACAGGTCTCCTATCTGGCGTAGCCATACTCCCTGTGAGCCACCCCAAGAAATTTTTGGGGCTGACTCGGGCTTCCTTGCCAACCGTGTTCCCTCATATCGCCATTTTAGGCTCCTCTCTCCGGCTGCCTCTGCATCTCCTCGCTGCCTCCACCTGTTCCCATGGAAGGCGATCCCTTCCCCAGCGCCAGGATCTCCTCCCATGTGTAGCAACCCGTGCCATCCAATATATCTTCCCATGTCCAATCCTCATTGCGCCGCTGTTGCTGTTGCCTGTTGTCACGCCGCTTGGTCCTGTTGTGGTGGGTGATTCTGTAACGGCTTTCTTGTGGTGAAGGAGAGTCGGACCAAAATGCAGCGTTGTGATGATTCATGTTATTTTAATAAAGGAAAACCTATACATGGAAAAACTACCAAAATAATGAAAATGTGAAAACCGAAACAGTCCTATCTGGTGCAAACACAGAGACAGGAACATCAGGACAATCACCCACGAAACACTCAAAGAATATGGCTGCCTAAATATGGTTCCCAATCAGAGACAACGATAAACACCTGCCTCTGATTGAGAACCACTTCAGACAGCCATAGACTTAACTAGAACACCCCACTAAGCTACAATCCCAATACCAACACACCACATACAAAAACCCATGCCACACCCTGGCCTGACCAAATAAATGAAGATAAACACAATATATTACGACCAGGGCGTGACAATCAGTGTTGCTTCCTAAGTGGACAGTTTTATTTCACAGAAGTGTGATTGGCTTGGAGTTACATTGTGTTGTTTAAGTGTTCCTCCTTTTTTTTTGAGCAGTGTATAACAATATTTTGGAGGTTATTTTGTTTTCAAAAAAACTAGAGTGACCGATTGCTAATCTGAATAAAGGCCAAAACATTGTATTTCTGTTTTTTAGAGGAGAGAAACCCGTCTGGTGCCAGTTCTCTCACGTGCTCCGCCCTGTGGGACTCCCAATCACAGTCAGATGTGATACATAATAATACATTTTGCTATATTATTTGTTTGGTCTTTTCTGGTGGATTAAACTGAAATTTCAACCAATCACGGCTGTTGTGATACAGCCAACCCTAACTAAGAAATACATTTGATGATAGAATTCTCCCCCTATCCTGCTTCTAGGCAAGTCTATTGTCCAGCTTCTTGCTAATAGCCATAATGGCGCTGTACGACATGACCGTGTGTGTTTTGAAAGAGTGTTTTCCATTTAGCAACAATTTGTTTACCTTCATTAGACAACTTTGTTCCAATATTTCTGTCATTCATTGATATTTATTCCCATAGTAATTTGTTATAGATCCATAACTAAATAAACATCTGCATTTTGAAAGAGTATTTGTATCATTGTTAAAGAAAGCATAAAGATGTTGATGAAGATATACTGTACTGCTGTTTTGAGTTAGAAATGTAACACTTAAGAGCACTTAAGCATGGAATACTTTGCAGGTTGTTCACACCTACAGTAGCCGGGATATAAAGAGTCTATTGTCCTGCTAATTGACCTACAAGTGTTTGAAAACCTGTTTTGAAAATGCCACCAGCTGTCCATCACTACTGTAAACAAAAACACAGCATCTTGGTTACATTCTTTATTTTGACCACATCACAAATCATTTGTATCTACCTTTCCAATTGCTTTTAGAGTTTGGGATTTACAAATGTGCGCTTTTCATATCATTTTTTGTTAAATCCAGTTCGGATTTAAGTATAACTTTTGACTGACTCCTTTAATGAGAGGTCTACTGCTTTAATATTGAATAATATCTGCCCTCCGAATTAATATCTAAGGGGCATTTTTCACACCATTATTAGTTACATTGTTTTAGTTTGAATGTGCAGACAGGCTCTAAGAACAGCGGGAGCGTTTCCCTAGTCAGCGCCATTATGAATGCAATGCCCCTTAAAGTGTTGCTCTGTGCTACCCAGTGGGGTGGGGATCCAACCCCCCTTCCTCCTTCTCCCTTTCCCATAGGGTGTTACAGTGAAAGACAAGAAAGAACCTTTCAGAATGGAAGAGGTGGCTGTTATCGTGAAATAACCTTTTAGAGAGGAAGAGGATGCTGTCTCAATAAAGGTGAAGGAGGAAGACGTTTTGGGAGTGAAAGAGGAGGATACAGAATATCAGATTAACACCAGTGAGTACTGTCTTAAACAAGGGCACAAACTGTTGTTGAACTAATGTGGGGTTTTAAAGCGGCATTCTACTGAAGTTCTACACTAGAATATGTTGTTCAGTACTGTATAAATTGTTTAATTGTCAATCTGTCGTTGGTACATACATTAGATTTTTTGGATCCCTACAAATCTGGATCCCTACAAATCAGCAGGGCCAGACAATCTGGACCCTGTCTTTCTAAATATTATCTGCCGAAATTCTTCCCATCCCTATTACTAGACTGTTCAACCTCTCTTCCTTATCGTCTGAGATCCCCAAAGATTGGAAAGCTGCTGCGGTCAACCCCCTCTTCGAAGGGGGAGACACTCTAGACCCAAACTGTTATAGACCTATATCCATCCTGCCCGACATTTCTAAAATCTTCAAAAGCCAAGTTAACAAACGATCACCGACCAGTTCGAATCCCACCGTACCTTCTCCACTATGCAATCTGGTTTCCGAGCTGGTCATGGGTGCACCTTAGCCACGCTCCAGGTCCTAAACGATATAATATCCGCCATCGATAAAAGACAGTACTGTGCAGCCGTCTTCATCGACCTGGCCAAGGCTATCGACTCTGTCAATCACTGCATTTTTATTGGCAGACTCAATAGCCTTGGCTTCTCAAATGACTTCCTCGCCTGGTTCACCAACTGCTTCTCAGATAGAGTTCAGTGTGTCAAATCGGAGGGCCTGTTCTCCGGACCGTTGGCAGTCTCTATGGGGGTGCCACAGGGTTCAATTCTCGGGCCGACTCTTATCAATGTCGCCCTCTTGCTGCTGGTGACTCTCTGATCCTCCTCTACTCTGACGACACCATTCTGTATACATCTGGCCCTTCTTTGGACACTGTGTTAACAAACCTCGAAACGAGCTTCAATGCCACACAACACTCATTCCGTGGCCTCCAACTGCTTTTAAATGCTAGTAAAACTAAATGCATGCTCTTCAGCCGATTGCTGCCCACACCCGCCTGCCAGACTAGCATCACTACTCTGGACGGTTCTGACCTAGAATATGTGGACAACTACAAATACCTAGGTGTTTGGTTAGACTGTAAACTCTCCTTCCAGACTCACATTAAGCATCTCCAATCCAAAATTACATCTAGAATCGGCTTCCGATTTCGCAAGAAAGCCTCCTTCACACATGCTGCCAAACATACCCTCGTAAAACTGACTATCCTACCGATCTTTGACTTTGGCGAGGTCATTTACAAAATAGCCTCCAACACCCTACTAAGCAAACTGGATGTAGTCTATCACAGTGCCATCCGTTTTGTCACCAAAGCCCCATATACTACCCTACATATTCGTCGCCAAACCCACTGGCTCCAGGTCATCTATAAGCCTTTGCTAGGTAAAGCCCCGCCTTATCTCAGCTCACTGGTCACCAAAGCAACACCCACCCATAGCACACGCTCCAGCAGGTATATTTCACTGGTCATCCCCAAAGCCAACACTTCCTTTGGCTGCCTTTCCTTCCAGTTCTCTGCTGCCAATGACTGTAACTAATTGCAAAAATCACTGAAGCTGGAGTCTTGTATCTCCCTCTCTAACTTTAAGCTTCATCTGTCAGAGCAGCTTACATATCACTGTACCTGTACACAGCCAATCTGTAAATAGCACACCCAACTACTTCATCCCCATATTGTTTTTTATCCTCTTGCTATTTTGCACCCCAGTATCTCTATCTTGCACATCATCATCTGCACATCTATCACTCCAGTGTTAATGCTAAATTGTAATTATTTTGCCTCTATGGCCTATTTATTGCCATACCTCCCTACTCTTCTACATTTGCACACACTGTACATAGATTTTCTATTGTGTTATTGACTGCACATTTGTTTATGTGTAACTCTGTGTTGTTGTTTTTGTCGCACTGCTTTGCTTTATCTTGGCCAGGTCCCAGTTGTAAATGAAAACTTGTTCTCAATTAGCCTTCCTGGTTAAAAAAGGCTAAATAAATACAAATAAAAAAATACCTTCATGAGGTTCTATAGTAGCAAGGATCTGACACCTCCAGAGGGCTTGATGGCTCAATCCACCAGAGGTATGGCTACAACATATACATTGTTTAAAGGCATCTCTGTTCAAGAGATCTGTAATGATGCATGTTGTGGTGATGAACCTTCATGAGGTTCTACTGACTGGACATCACTACACATACGGTGAGTAGAGTGGGGACCTCTGAGCGATGGTCCTGTCTAGACTTGGCACCGTAAAGTATATGAGCTCCATGGTAGTTGGTAGTTGACTAGGTTACCTTTCAGACATGGAAGACAAACGTACTTAGATGTGAAGATGGGAGAGACTATGGCCCTATATAGGAAGTGGAGTCATCTGCTATTAGCTGTTGCTTGACAGATGTTGTTTGATTGGATCTCCCTAGACTCCGCCCCTAACGAGGCTTATAATATCATAGAACAGGGGTTATGTTAGGTAACCTTAAGTTACATGTCCTACTATGCTAATGTCTCTGTATTAAATTGCCCATAACTTTAACACTAGCAGAGATCCTGGAACTAATATACCCTTAAAGTATATTATATTCAACAATATATATAAAAAATTGAAACATTTATATTTTCAATATTTATATTTTCTATATTAATAAATTAATGTAAGAAATGCATGAATGAAATCAAAATACAAGTGAAATACTTACTTACAAGCCCTTAATTAACCAACAATGCAGTTTTAAGAAAAATAAGTGTTATGTATAAAATACAAATAATTTAGGTTAAAGAGCAGCAGTAAAATAACAGTAGCGAGGCTTTATACAGGTAACACCGGCACAGAGTCAATGTGGAGGCCATATACAGGTATTACCGGTACAGAGTCAATGTGGAGGCCATATACAGGAGGTACCAGTACAGAGTCAATGTGGAGGATATATACAGGAGGTACCAGTACATAGTCAATGTGGAGGGTATATACAGGAGGTACCAGTACATAGTCAATGTGGAGGGTATATACAGGAGGTACCAGTACATAGTCAATGTGGAGGGTATATACAGGAGGTACCAGAGTCAATGTGGAGTCAATGTGGAGGGTATATACAGGAGGTACCGGAACAGAGTCAATGTGGAGGGTATATACAGGAGGTACCGGAACAGAGTCAATGTGGAGGCTATATACAGGAGGTACCGGAACAGAGTCAATGTGGAGGCTATATACAGGAGGTACCGGAACATAGTCAATGTGGAGGGTATATACAGGAGGTACCGGAACAGAGTCAATGTGGAGGGTATATACAGGATGTACCGGTACAGAGTCAATGTGGAGGCTATATACAGGAGGTACCGGAACAGAGTCAATGTGGAGGGTATATACAGGAGGTACCGGAAGAGTCAGAGGTATATACAGGATGTGGAGTCAATGTGGAGGCTATATACAGGAGGTACCGGAACAGAGTCAATGTGGAGGCTATATTCAGGAGGTACCAGAACAGAGTCAATGTGCGGGGACACAGGTGAGTCGAGGAAAAATACTACTCCTATTACAGAGCAAGTGGTAAAGATTCATATGACATCCATTGTTGGAGGACTGTAGCATCTAATGATGAAACATGTAGCATCTCCACAGAGGAGCTCTGTCATGATTGTAGCAGGTTTACTAACAAGTTACTTATATTAGCTGTGTTGACTATGACATTACTTTAGCTAATATGGTGACAACGATGTAGGCTGTGTGTAGCAGTTATGAAATGGTTTGGTTTGGAAAGGTTTTAACTCCTGGTCACCTACAGCTGATGTGTTGCGCATTGACGTCCACAAGCGAAGGAAAAAGGTGAGCGAATTGATGTGAGAGGAAATACAACGTGGCAGTTGTGAAAGTGAACTGTGTTTACGCATCATCAGGGGTGAATTCATTCAGCGATTCTGTTGCATGTGATGCATTTGCTCCAATGTTTACAGTATGATTTGTATCGTATAGCGCGTGGCTTTAAGGGAAAAGTATGGTCACATCTAATAAAAACGAATGTGAAAAATTAATAAGAGTATTAACAGAAATGTGTTTTAACACACTACCTATTCGTAGAAGTATTTATTCATCATCCACATATTCATTTTAAGCTTCTACGTCTGTGTACAGGAAAGTATTATTTGTAAGACATAAGAGAAAACATATCTGTTTATTGTTGAATTATTATGACGTTCTTTCCTACACAAAAAGTGTAATAACTATTGTTTCCAAACTGCATTACCCACTCCAGTCAGCTGATGGCGATGGGCGTCTGTCCGTTGATGCTACTTGCGTGACGTATAATGGACTGGACGGGACACTTCTTCAGGAACAACAAGGCGCCAACTCGGTAGCCTGCTAGACAACATAAAACTGAATGATTGATTCTTTAGACCATGTTATTGTCCATTAGCTAATCTCAGTGTTTTAGACACATTTCGGTTGACGTATCTACTGGTGAACTTTAACCTAATGTGCTTGTTCAATTTGTTGTTCAACTTGTTGTTCAATTTGTTAAAGATTGATAGTGAGGTTAGCACTAGGCTAGTCGCTAATGCTAGCTAGGTAGCTAGCTAACATCCCTGACCGTGAGTTCACTAAACTACTCCTCCCTCCCTTGCTAAAGAAGAGGAGGTCTGCTTTACGGAAAAATAATCTTTCAGAATGAAAAAGGAGGAAGAGGAGGCTGTTATAGTGAAAGAAGAGAAAGAACCTTTTAGAGAGGAAGAGGATGCTATCTTAATAAACGTGAAGGAGGAAGACGTTTTGGGAGTGAAAAAGGAGGAGACAGAAGATCCGATTGACACCAGTGAGGACTGTCTTAAAAACAGGGACACAAACTATGCAGTTGTTGAACTAATGTGGGGTTTTGAATGGGCATTCTTACTGTAGGAATTGTTAAATGGTCGATCTGCCATTGGTTCATATACTTTTGGGACTTTTCAATTAGATGTATTGAATTCTCCATGTGGTCGACATTAAAGTTCCCCTCATCTAGTATAACAGTCTTTTAAAATTCAATATGGCTGCGTATGTTCTACTTAAAATATAAAAAAGGTACCCATTTTGTGGAACAACCCTTTTACATTTGCACCACATATTTTTTTTAGGAAATCAAGATGAAAGTGTCCATTTTAGGCCCTTTTTAGACATATTCATGCCTCTTGTAAGACTCTGTGATTGCAATAGAAGATCAGAAGTTTACCATCTGTTTGATGTTCTCATTCACACAGGAGAGAGACATGACTATGATGGATCCTCTGTGGAGCCTCAACAACATCCTGATGCTGACGAGGAAGAGAAGAGTCTCTCCAGATCAGAACACCAGATGGTACAGCTTGGTCTGGTCTAGCATACAGCTTGCTTTATCGGCTTGGGCTGGGTTTCTGTAGAGCACTTTATGACAACAGTGACATCAGCTTCCATAATGATGTGCATCTGTGTCCCCTCTTTATGGTTACCAGGACAACGCTAGCCCTTCCAGCCTCCCGGAGTCCATGTGTCGTGCCTCTCCCGGTCGCACCTTACTGCTGGGTATGAAGAGGTTGTCTGTGCTGCTGGTGGACTGCAGGAAAACAACGGGGCTGAGTGGAACTGTGAGAGGAGGAGAAGAGATGAAAGGATCAGATTTGACTCATCAAAGTAAGTGCTGTAGTTTAGTTTGAACAAATACAATAGATCTGCCCACTGGTATCTGTTACCAGGACAACCAGTGGAGTTCTGTTAGTTGACAGGAAGATAGACTGGTGGATATGGATGTTATGAATATCATAACACTGAAAAAGGATTCTGCCAATGAAAAGAGAGAAAGCAATAGACCATATAAAACCTTGATGAAAGTTAGCTTTAGAGAGAGAATTTCAAGATGATCCAATGTAAGGTGCTTGTTTTACAAAAACTTATCCTTAAAACATTACATTGCCTGTCCCAGTCAACCCCCCCTATCTTTACAAGACTGTTGAACAGGCAAACTAAACTCTAGACACTGTTAATTAATGAACTAATACTGAGGAAAGCTGTGATCAGGTTTATAGGGAAGGACATTCAATAAACACAGCACTTAAAAGGACTGATTGGCTGAGAGAAATTGATGATGATAAAAATATTGTTTGGGCTGTTTTGTTAGACTTCAGTGCGGCTTTTGACATTATCGATCGTAGTCTGCTGCTGAAAAAACGTATGGCTTTACACCCCCTGCTATATTGTGGATAAAGAGTTAAAAAAAAAAACTAACCTTTTATTTAACTAGGCAAGTTGGTTAAGAACAAATTCTTATTTTCAATGACTGCTTAGGACTGCCTTGTTCAGGGGCAGAACGACAGAGTTTTACCATGTCAACTCGGGGATAAGATCCAGCAACCTTTTGGTTACTGGCCTACCGCTCTAACCACTAGGTTACCTGCCGCCCCAGAGCCACCTGTCTAACAGAACACAGAGAGTGTTCTTTAATGGAAGCCTGTACAACAAAATCAAGGTAGAATCAGGAATTCCCCAGGGCAGCTGTTTGGCACCTACCTTTTTCAATCTTTACCAACGACATGCCAACGACATTTGAGTAAAGCCAGTGTGTCTGTATGCGGATGACTCAACACTGTACACGTCAGTTACCACGGAAACTGAAATGACAGCAACACTTACAAAGAGCTGCAGTGAGTTTCAGAATGGGTGTCAAGGAATAAGTCAGTCCTAAATATTTCAGATTACCTTAAATTACATGGCCTACTATGCTAATTCTGTAGCGGTAATTTTAGAGGGGGGTAAGGATAAAGTTTTCTTTGTGCGCCAGGCAGGTATTAACCCTAGTTATTAAAGTTAGTTGAATAGAATCCCTGTAGTGCTGTCCCGAAACAGCTGCAAAACGTGACTAGTGACGTTGTGTGTGTTTTGTGTGACAAAACTGCATATTTGAGAGTGGCCTTTTATTTTCCCCGGCACAAGGTGCACCTGTGTAATAATCAAGCTGTTCAATCAGCTCCTTGATATGCCACACCTGTCAGGTGGAGGGATTATCTTGTCAGAGAATAAATGTTAACTAACTAATGTTAACTAACAGGGATGTAAAAAATTATTGTAGTTACTATCAGTTTGAGGAACATCTTTCCAAATATTTCACTTTATTTTTTACTTTACCCAAAATATGACATCAGCGATAGTCAAAATGTTGAAAATCTGTGAACGTCTAAATAAGAAATTGGGCCATTTAAATAGCAGGTGTCAAACCCTTTCAACAACGGAGAGATTTTACTGATGTGCTTTGTGTCTTCGACTTAAGAACAAGTTTTGGACTTCCACTTAATTACTTATTTACTTATTTTATGTTTAAGGAAGTGTGTACAGTCGTGCCCAAAAGTTTTGAGAATGACACAAATGTTAATTTTCACCAAATCTGCTGCCTCAGTTAGTATGATGGCTATTTGCATATACTCCAGAATGTTATGAAGAGTGTTCTGATGAATTGCAATTAATTGCAAAGTCCCTCTTTTCCATGCAATTGAACTGAGTCCCCCCCAAAACTGGAAGCTTCAAAAGGAGGGTGGTGCTTGGAATCATTGTTCTTCATATGTCACCCACGGTTATCTGCAAGGAAACATGTGCCGTCCTCATTGCTTTGCACAAAAAGGGCTCGGGATCGGGGCACCACCAGTACAGAGCTTGCTCAGGAATGGCAGCAGGCAGGTGTGAGTGCATCTGCACGCACAGTGAAGCGAAGACTTTTGGTGTCAAGAAGGACAGCAAAGAAGCCACTTCTCTCCAGGAAAAACATCAGGGACAGACTGATATTCTGTAAAAGTCACAGGGATTGGACTGCTGAGGACTGGGGTAAAGTCATTTTCTCTGATGAATCCCCTTTCCGATTGTTTGGGGCATCCGGAAAAAAGCTTGTCCGGAGAAGACAACCATCAGTCCTGTGTCATGCCAACAGTAAAGCATCCTGAGACCATTCATGTGTGGGGTTGCTTCTCAGCCAAGGGTGTCGGCTCACTCACAATGTTGCCTAAGAACACAGCCATGAATAAAGAATGGTACCAACACATCCTCCGAGAGCAACTTCTCCCAACCATCTAGGAACAGTTCGGTGACGAACAATGCCTTTTCCAGCATGATGGAGCACCTTGCAATAAGGCAAAAGTGATAATTAAGTGGCTCGGGTAACAAAACGTCAATATTTTGGGTCCATGGCCAGGAAACTCCCCAGACCTTAATCCCATTGAGAACTTGTGGTCAATCATCAAGAGGCGGGTGGACAAACAAAAACCCACAAATTCTGACAAAATCCAAGCATTGCTTATGCAAGAATGGGCTGCCATCAGTCAGGATGTGGCCCAGAATGTTATGAAGAGGATTGCAGAGGGCTTGAAAAAGAAGGTTCAACACTGCAAATATTGACTCTGCATCAACTTCATGTCATTGTAAATAAAAGCCTTTGACACTTATGAAATGCTTGTAATTATACTTCATCATTCCATAGTAACATCTGACTAAAATATCTGAAGACACTGAAGCAGCAAATTTTGTGGAAAGTAATATCTTTCATTCTCAAAACTTTTGGCCATGACTGTAGGTCGCATTCTGTATCATACAGCTATGAAAGTTATATATTTAGAACTACCTGCTCGATTGGAATCCAGTGACGTCTGTGTCTTGAGTGTCCGAGAACTGTTTATTTGTTTGTGTTCTGACTTGTAAAACAGAATGAATGAATAAGTAATGTAACCATTATCAGTAATTACCAGGAAACTCTACAACATTTGTTTTAAAATCACACTAAGATTGTTAAAACTGGTCTTAGGTTATTGAGGGATCTGATTAGGATTTACCCTCATAGTAAGGCCGTTTTATCATGTGGAGGTTTCTTTCGGTCTCTATTTTTCTTTTAAACACTGTCTGTCAGGAGAAAGACCAGACTCAGAGGAACCAGAGCCAGGGATGTCCAAACCAGCAAGAAGACACCAGTGCTCTTACTGTGGCAAGTGTTTTAAGCGGTTAGGGAACCTGAAACGGCACGGGCTAGTACACACAGGGGAGAAGCCATACCACTGCTCCCAGTGTGGAAAGTGTTTCAGCCGGTCAGGGCATCTGAAAAAACATGAAAGAATACACACAGGGGAGAAGCTTTTCTACTGCTCCCAGTGTGGCAAGTGTTTCAGCCAGTCAGGGCATCTGAAAAAACATGAGAGAAGACACACAGGGGAGAAGCCTTTCTCCTGCTCCCAGTGTGGCAAGTGTTTCAGCCAGTCAGGGCATCTGAAAAACCATGAGAGAAGACACACAGGAGAGAAGCCTTACCACTGCTCCCAGTGTGGCAAGTGTTTCGCCCAGTCAGGGGATCTGAAAAAACACGAAAGAATACACACAGGGGAGAAGCCTTTCTACTGCTCCCAGTGTGGCAAGCGTTTCAGCCAGTCAAGGGATCTGAAAAACCATGAGAGAAGACACACAGGGGAGAAGCCTTTCTACTGCTCCCAGTGTGGCAAGCGTTTCAGCCAGTCAGGGGATCTGAAAAACCATGAGAGAAGACACACAGGGGAGAAGCCTTACCACTGCTCCCAGTGTGGCAAGTGTTTCAGCCAGTCAGGGGATCTGAAAAAACATGAAAGAATACACACAGGGGAGAAGCCTTACCACTGCTCCCAGTGTGGCAAGTGTTTCAGCCAGTCAGGGGATCTGAAAAAACATGATAGAATACACACAGGGGAGAAGCCTTACCACTGCTCTCATTGCGGAAAGGGTTTTAACCGGTTAGGGACCCTGAAACAGCACGAGAGAATACACACGGGGGAGAAGCCTTACCACTGCTCCCAGTGTGGCAAGTGTTTCACCCAGTCAGGGGATCTGAAAAAACATGAAAGAATACACACAGGGGAGAAGCCTTACCACTGCTCCCAGTGTGGTAAGTGTTTTAACCGGTCAGGGAGCCTGAAACAACATGAGAGAATACACACAGGAGAGAAGCCTTAACACTGCTCCCAGTGTGGAAGGAGTTTTAACCAGAAAAACAGCCTGAACCAACATGAGAAAATACACAGAGGTGAGATGCATTACCACTCCTCCCAGGGTGCAAAGCATTTGCCCATTTAGGAAGCCTGAAAGAGCATGACACAGAGGAGAAAGCTTACAAAAGCTTAGACTTTGGTAAAACATATTACTCATAACAATCACTTAAACGTCATTAGAGAATCCACACAGGAGAGAGAAATTACTTCTCTTAGCATGTATATTGATATTTCACATCTCATTTTTCTAACAATTCATCAGAGAACATACACAGTGCTCCCGTTGTCTTATATTGTTTGCCTTATAATGTGTTTACCTGTTTTTACCAGATGAAATTGCTTCTTCCAATTATTGATAAACATGTACCTGTTAAGAAACTGACTGTTAGATATGTTAAGGCTCCATGGATTGATGAGGCATTTAAAAACTGTATGTTTGAAAGAGTTGGGGCAAAAGGAGTGGCTAATAAGTCTGGCTGCACATCTGGCTGGCTTACTGCAAATTGAGAAATTATGTGACCAAACTCAACAAAAATAATCAACTTTATTATGAAGCCAAGATCAATTATATAAAGAATGATGGAAAAAAACTTGTAAAAAAACATAATGAAAGAAAAGCAGTGCAAGTTTTGAATTTTGTAAAGTTAGTGTGGGAGAGGTGGGGAAATTGTTATCGATCAATAATGACAAACCTCCTGGCATTGACAACTTAGATGGAAAGCTACTGAGGACGGTAGCTGACTCTATAGCCACTCCTATCTGACATGTTTTTTATATGAGCCTAGAGGAAGGTCTTTGTTCTCTTGCCTGGAGGGAAGCAAAATTAATCCACTACCCAAGAGTGGTAAAGTGGCCTTTACTGGTTCTAACAGCAGACCTATAAGCTTGCTGCCAGCTCTTAGCAAACTGTTGGAAAAAATGGTGTTTTACCAAATGTTATGCTATTTCTCTGTAAACAAAAGAACAACAGACTTTCAGCATGCTTAGAGAGAAGGGCACTCAACATGTACTGCACTGACACAAATGACTGATGATTGGTTGAGAGAAATTGATAACAAGAAGATTGTGGGAGCTCTATTGTTAGATTTCAGTGCAGCCTTTGATATTATTGACCATAACCTGTTGTTTAAGAATGTTTGTGCTATGGCTTTTCAACCTCTGCCATAATGTGGATTCAGAGCTATCTATCTAATAGAACTCAGAGGGTTTTTAATGGAAGCTTCCCTAATGTCAAACATATGAAGTGTGATGTACCGCAGGGCAGCTCTCTAGGCCCTCTACTCTTTTCTATTTTTACCAATGGCCTGCCACTGGCATTAAACAAAGCATGTGTGTCCATGTATGCTGATGATTCAACTATATAAGCACCAGCAACCATAGCTAATGAAGTCACTGAAACCCTTAACAAATAGTTGCAGTCTATTTTGGAATGCGTGGCCAGTAATAAACTGGTCCTGAACATCTCTAAAACTAAGAGCATTGTATTTGGTACAAATCATTCCTCAAGTTCTAGACCTCAGCTGAATCTGGTAATGAATTGTGTGGCTGTTGAACAAGTTGAGGAGACTACATTGCTTGGCATTACCTTAGATTGTAAACTGTCATGGTCAAAACATATAGATTCAATGGTTGTAAAGCTGAGGAGAGGTCTAGCCATAATAAAGAGATGCTCTGCTTTTTTGACACTACTCTCCACAAAGCAAGTTCTGCAGGCTCTAGTTTTGTCTAATCTTGATTATTGTCCAGTCGTGTGGTCCAGTGCTGCAAGGAAAGACCTAGTAAAGCTGCAGCTGGCCCAGAACAGAGCGGCTGTCAGGGTTGTGACTAGGGTGGGAATTCTATGTTCCTTTTTCTGTGTTTTTGTATTTCTTTGTTTTTGGCGGAGTGTGGTTCCTAATCGGAGGCAGCTGTCTATCGTTGTCTCTAATTGGGAATCATACTTAGGCAGCCTTTTTCCACCTGTGTTTTTTGGGTAGTTGTTTTCTGTATAGTTGATTTGTCTTACAGAACTGTTCATTCTTCTCTTTGTTATTTTGTTTGAATGTTTTTTGATTAAATACAAATCATGAACACTTACCACGCTGCGCTTTGGTCCATGCCTTCCGACGAGAAACGTGACAATTGTTTCATGTTTTGTGTTGACCGCAGGAGGGGTAGCTGCTGCTTTTGCAACAGCTAATGTGGATCCTAGTAAAATACCAAATACCAAACTCTGTTATTCTCTCTGAGCTCAGAAATAAAGAATCTTGGTTTGACTTGGACTCCAGCAGATCCTTATATTATAATATCCACTACAACTCACCCACAGATTGCTGTTTCATGATTGTCTCAATGAAGAGTTCCTCATTCCACTTTCCTGTGGGCTTTTACAAGCCTCCCACTGGTTGAATAAACATTGTTTCCACGTCAAATTAAAAAACATGCTTAACATTGATGAACGTTCACTATCTTCATCCCTAAACTAGCAACATTAACTATTGTCTATAGTTATTCTCAATGACATTCCTGGCCTTATGAAATCCTGACTAAATACAATATTCCCACCCGTTTTCATGTCTTTGGTTATGCAAACATGTGTTTATTAGATTATATTTCTCATTAAGATGAATATAGTTTTAATTCTGTATGGGTCACGCATTGCTTTGGTCATGTGGTACCTTATGGGTCAATGATTTTAATTAGAATATAGCAATTATGCTCTCTCCTCAATCACTTTTCTATAGCATTAAGGTCAGGGCGTTGTGATGCCCACTCCAATACCTTGACTTTGTTGTCCTTAAGCCATTTTGCCACAACTTTGGAAGTATGCTTGGCGTCATTGTCCATTTGGAAGACCCACTTGCGACCAAGCTTTAACTTCCTGACTTCCTGACTGATGTCTTGAGATGTTGCTTCAATATATTCACGTAATTTTCCTCCCCCATGATGCCATATATTTTGTGAAGTGTCCCAGTCCTTCCTGCAGCGAAGCACCCCCACAACGTGATGCTGCCACCTGTGTGCTTCACGGTTGGGATGGTGTTCTTCGGCTTGCAAACATCCCCCTTTTTCCTCCGAACATAACGATGGTCATTATGGCCAAACTATACTATTTTGGTTTCATCAGACCAGAGGACGCCTTCAGGCGTTTGGAAATCGCTCCCAAGGATGAACCAGACTTTGGAAAGGTCTACCATTTTTTTCTGAGATCTTGGCAGATTTGTATTTATTTTCCCATGATGTCAAGTAAAGAGGCACTGAGTTTCAAGGTAGGTCTTGAAATACATACACAGGTGCTCTTCCAATTGACTCAAATGATGTCAGTTAGCCTATCAGAAGCTATAGACATAATTTTCTGGAATTTTCCAAGGCTGTTTAAAGGCACAGTCAACTTAGTGTATTTAAACTTCTGACCCACTGTGATTGTGAAATAATCTGTCTGTAAACAATTTTTGGAAAAATGACTTGTGTCATTAACACATATGTCCTAACCGACTTGCCAAAACTATAGTTTGTTAGATATCTGTTTGATACTGCTGCACTGTCGGATCTAGAAGCATAAGCATTTCACTACACTCACAATAACATCTGCTAACCATGTGTATGTGACCAATAACATCTGCTAACCATGTGTATGTGACCAATAACATCTGCTAACCATGTATATGTGACCGATAACATCTGCTAACCATGTGTATGTGACCAATAACATCTGCTAACCATGTGTATGTGACCAATAACATCTGCTAACCATCTGTATGTGACCAGTAACATCTGCTAACCATGTGTATGTGACCAATAACATCTGCATGTCACCAATGACATCTGATAACCATGTGTATGTGACCAATAACATTTGCTAACCATGTGTATGTCACCAATAACATCTGCTAACCATGTGACCAATAACATCTGCTAACCATGTGACCAATAACATTTGATTTGATCAAAACAAATCCATGTGATGATGTTTGATCAATGTGGAAAACGGATTTGATTTGTAAAAATCCATCTACATAAAGGTATTTTTTATGAATTTTCACACAACTGGTAACCAGTGACTGGTGACATTTTGTGTTTCACCCAACTGGCAACCTAAATCCAATGTCGGGTGACATTTTATGTTGATTTAATGTTGAATTCACTTTAGTTGACGAATCAAAGAAATGTAAATAGAAACCAGATGTTGAACTGATGTCTGTGCCCAGTGGGACGGTTTGAATAAGCAGCAGGTGTTGGATCAATATCCACCTTAGTAGCTACATTTCCGTGCAATTTGCGACAGATTTTCATGTGAATATTCTCAAATCTGCATAAAACAATATACGCATTTTCCCACCGGAAATGTTTGCATCAAACAGGTTTATTGCGGATAAAAGTCTTTGCGTGATGACGTAGTGCACGGAAAAAAATGTTTTCCTGTTGAATTCCCATGTACTGAATGAAAAATGCAAGTTAAATGGGTTTCCATTGCATTTTCAACTCTACTGATGGTTTTGAAAAACCGTTGAGTTATATAGCAAAAGTCCTCTTGTCCGGTCCACTGTAGCCAACAGCTCAAAGATACAGTGTTGGTAGGCTACCTACATGATGAGATTATTATGGATAAGAGCGACATTATTTTATTTGTCAAATGGCAACCAAGCATCAATCATCATCATGTCACCAGAAGAAGACCATCAAAAAATAAAGGTGAAATAAATAAAAAAATATATATTTTTTTTAAATGTATTGGAAAGGAGCATCAAGCTCAACTCCTCCACTTTCACCACCCTGTGAAGTTCATCATTTATTTAATCTGTAGCCTAATAAACTGCATGGTTTCCCAAGTCGTAGTGGGAGGACCACACAATATATCATCGCGTGACTCCAAGTTAACTAAGATATGATCGTTATTAAATCAATATTTGCGCATAAAGGATTAATGCCGCCATTTCTCATTTATACATTTTTACTGACACAAAATGACCCCACCATGTCAAACGAAGTAACAAATCGTCTGTCGGCATTTATAAAAGTGTACAGGCATATCCTGTTTCCATCACCCAGGTCATTACTTTGGAAATGGTTGGATCAATATCCACCTTCATGATATGGATGAAGCCTGATTTGGAATGTCTGAGTAGTTCTACATGATGTCATAATACACCCCTCCGATAATCAAGTGATATTTGGAATGTCTGAGTAGTTCTATCTGATGTCATAATACACCCCTCCGATAATCAAGTGATGTTCACATGTGATGCATTTGCTCCATTGTTTACATTTAAGTTGGAGGCCCACTCTGATGATGTATGTCTTACATAGTGGGGCTTTAAATGAAAAGTATGGTGACATCTTAGTGTGGCTTGAAATTAATAGGATTATTAATCATAAACTCCTATAGCAACAATACACTGTGGCTTTGACTTCAAGAAGAGAATGGGCTGAAGGGTTGGTGGTGCTACTCTATAGGTAAGGCTGTCCAATATGAATGTTCAATACACACAACAGGTTGATCAGTAGCCAGTTAGCTGCTTAGCCGCACAGCTCGCTAACAGAACTCGCTAACACAACTCGCTATCAACAAAGTCAAAATGGACTCCAGGCATGGTAGTGGCAGCAGTGCACAACAACCACTGTTTACCCGAGCTTCCTGGGTGAAAAATAATTTGGCTATATAAAGAGGGCACGACAAAACCTATTCCCCCTCAGGAGACTGAAAAGGTTTGGCATGGGTCCTCAGATCACAACGCAGGGCCAGACGGATTACCAGGACGTGTACTCCATGCTGGAAAATGATGGTGGCCACACAAAATATTGACACTTTGGGCCCAATTTGGACATTTTCACTTAGGGGTGTACTCACTTTTGTTGCCAGCGGTTTAGACTTGAATGGCTGTGTGTTGAGTTATTTTGAGGGGACAGCAAATTTACACTGTTATACAAGCTGTACACTCACTACTTTACATTGTAGCAAAGTGTAATTTCTTCAGTGTTGTCACATGAAAAGATTTACTTAAATATTTACAAAAATGTGAGGGGTGTACTCACAAAATCATACAATGTGATTTTCTGGATTTTTGCTTTAGATTCCATCTCTCACAGTTGAAGTGTACCTATGATAAAATTTAAAAAATCTGACATGACTTCGGCATTCTTTGGAATTCTGATCGGTTTTATGTACTGGAAAAATAGAAAAGAGAGGTGTAACTTTGCATTGGGACTTGTGATGCTATACTAATGCAGATCCATATGTTACATGTGGTTACATTTAGCTACCTTCACTTTAAGGGAGTTGTATGGCCACATTTAGATGTGAAAAAATAACAGACAGAGAAAACCATTTCTATTCTAACAGTATTTTGGTCATTCTTGAGCTCTGGTAATATTTCAGTCCCACTGACTGATTTTGTATATAAATTGAAATGTCCAGTATAATGAATTGAAATAAATATAGAATTAATTTAAACTTTATTAATTACAAAATCATATATTTTTTTATATGTCCCCCAGGCGTTTCAATTCATTTTTACTTGGGAAATTAATATTAAAATGTGCACATAATTGAATGCAAACATACATTTGTGTTATTTTGTTGAGAAAGTATTTATCAAATAAATGCATGATTATTGATTAAAATCACACCATGTAGCTCTGTCCCTCAGTCTACATGTAACGGGTTGTAAACCTGTGACAGGGTTGAGTTATTTACTTTATTTATGAGTATTGCATCTAAACAAATTAATAATTGAATATATTATACATTATATATTGTTTATATTCACTTATAAAACATGCTGTAATGTGTTCCATGTGAACAGAATATATATTTTAAGGCAGGTAGCCTGGTGGTAGGAGAGTTGGTCAAGGCTCTTCAGTTGTTCCTTTAAGTTGCTCTGGATCCTAAATGACTCAATGATTATAGTGTATACATGTGTATATTATAAGAATCTTTGATTTAACGTTATTCCATTGAAACATCTAGGGAATGATGGCACCCACATCAGCAGCAGAACGACAAAGGCAGTGTCGAGCACGTCACAATGCTGACCCAGTCAAAAGGGAACAGTACCTTGAGAGAGAGATGGAAAAGGAATGTTGATTCAGGGGGAAAAAGAAAAGATCAGTGATTTATTAAATGAGAGAGACCAGCATCCGAAGTGTAAACAGTGGAGAACAGCATACAAAAGAAGCAAGGAGAGGAACGGAGCACTGAGGAACTTGACCACTAAGTCCACATCATGAACGTTGAAGAGAACGGCAGACAGGTTGGTGGCTGAGGGCCGTTATGTCAGCGATGCACAGGAGCTTTACAAAGGCCTCCATGAGACAATCACGTCAGTGAAGCTGTTCTGTGTGAAGAGTGCCGATGTTGAACGTGCCATGGAGATGATGCTAAGGGCCGTTATGTCAGTTAGATTCCGTCTCTCACAGTTGAAGTGTACCTACGGTGAGTAGAGTGGGGACCTCTGAGGGATGACCCTGTCTAGACTTGGCATTAGAGAGTATATGAGCTCTATCGCTGTTGACTATATCCCCAAAGTGAGAGACTAACAAGTCATTGAAATAGAACGGAAGGTTACCTAACAGAACCCTGATTCTATAATCTTCACCAGGTTACCTAACAGAACCCTGGTTCTATGATATTCACCATGTTACCTAACAGAACCCTGATTCTATGATATTCACCAGGTTACCTAACATAACCCTGATTCTATGATATTCACCAGGTTACCTAACAGAACCCTGATTCTATGATATTCACCAGGTTACCTAACAGAACCCTGATTCTATGATATTCACCAGGTTACCTAACAGAACCCTGGTTCTATGATATTCACCAGGTTACCTAACAGAACCCCGAGTCATTGTGGAGGCTGTAAACAGGTATTACCAGTACAGAGTCAATGTGGAGGCTATATACAGGAGGTACCAGAACAGAGTCAATGTGGAGGCTAAATACAGGAGGTACCAGTACAGAGTCAATGTGGAGGCTATATACAGGAGGTACCAGAACAGAGTCAATGTAGAGGCTAAATACGGGAGGTACCAGTACAGAGTCAATGTGGAGGCTAAATACAGGAGGTACCAGTACAGAGTCATTGTGGAGGCTATATACAGGAGGTACCAGAACAGAGTCAATGTAGAGGCTAAATACGGGAGGTACCAGTACAGAGTCAATGTGGAGGCTAAATACAGGAGGTACCAGTACAGAGTCATTGTGGAGGCTATATACAGGAGGTACCAGTACAGAGTCAATGTAGAAATACAGGCTAAAGTCAGGAGGTACCAGTACAGAGTCAATGTGGAGGCTAAATACAGGAGGTACCAGTACAGAGTCAATGTGGAGGCTAGGAGGTACCAGTACAGAGTCAATGTGGAGGCTATATACAGGAGGTACCAGTACAGAGTCAATGTGGAGGGTATATACAGGGGGTACCAATACAGAGTCAATGTGGAGGCTAAATACAGGAGGTACCAGTACAGAGTCAATGTGGAGGCTAAATACAGGAGGTACCAGTACAGAGTCAATGTGGAGGCTAAATACAGGAGGTACCAGTACAGAGTCAATGTGGAGGGTATATACAGGAGGTACCAGTACAGAGTCAATTTGGAGTGTAAATACAGGAGGTACCAGTACAGAGTCAATGTGGAGGGTATATACAGGATGTACCGGTACAGAGTCAATGTGGAGGGTATATACAGGATGTACCGGTACAGAGTCAATGTGGAGGGTATATACAGGAGGTACCATTACAGAGTCAATGTGGAGGGTATATACAGGGGGTACCATTACAGAGTCAATGTGGAGGGTATATACAGGAGGTACCATTACAGAGTCATTGTGGAGGGTATATACAGGAGGTACCATTACAGAGTCAATGTGGAGGGTATATACAGGATGTACCGGTACAGAGTCAATGTGGAGGCTATATACAGGAGGTACCGGTACAGCGTCAATGTGGAGGCTGTATACAGGAGGTACCGGAACAGAGTCAATGTGGAGGCTATATACAGGAGGTACCGGAACAGAGTCAATGTGGAGGCTATATACAGGAGGTACCGGTACAGCGTCAATGTGGAGGCTGTATACAGGAGGTACCGGAACAGAGTCAATGTGGAGGCTATATACAGGAGGTACCGGAACAGAGTCAATGTGGAGGCTATATACAAGAGGTACCGGAACAGAGTCAATGTGCGGGACACAGGTAAGTCTAGGAAAAATACTACTCCTATTACAGAGCAAGTGGTAAAGATTCATATGACATCCATTGTTGGAGGACTGTAGCATCTAATGATGACACATGTAGCATCTCCACAGAGGAGCTCTGTCAAGATTGTAGCAGGTTACTAACAAGTTACTTATATTAGCTGTGTTGACTATGACGTTACTTTAGCTAATATGGTGACAACGATGTAGGCTGTGTGTAGCAGTTATGAAATGGTTTGGTTTGGAAAGGTTTTAACTCCTGGTCACCTACAGCTGATGTGTTGTGCATTGACGTCCACAAGCGAAGGGAAAAGGTGAGCGAATTGATGTGCGAGGATATACAACGTGGCAGTTGTGAAAGTGAACTGTGTTTACGCATCATCAGGGGTGAATTCATTCAGCCGATTCTGTTGCATGTGATGCATTTGCTCTATTGTTTACATTATGATTTGTATCGCATAGAGTGTGGCTTTAAGGGAAAAGTATGGTCACATCTAATAAAAACAAATGTGAGAGTATTAATTAACACAAATGTGTTTTAACACACTACCTATTCGTAGAAGTATTTATTCATCATCCACATATTCATTTTAAGCTTCTACGTCTGTGTACAGGAAAGTATTATTTGTAAGACGTAAGAGAAAATATATCTGTTTATTGTTAAATTATCATGACGTTCTTTCCAACACAAAAAGTGTAGTACCTATTGTTTCCAAACTGCGTTACCCACTCCAGCCAGTAGATGGCGTCTATCGGGTGATGCTTCTTGTGTGACGTATAATGGACTGGACGGGACGGTTCTTCAGGAACAGGCGCCAACTCTTTCAACCACCTCGGTAGCCTGCTAAACAACATAAAACTGAAAGATTGATTCTTTAGACCATGTTATTGTACATTAGCTAATCTCAGTGTTTTAGACACATTTCGGTTGACGTATCTACTGGTTAACTTTAACCTAATGTGCTTGTTCAATTTGCAAACTTGTTAAAGATTGATACTGAGGTTAGCACTAGGCTAGTCGCTAATGCTAGCTAGCTAGCTAGCTAACATCCCCGACCATGAGCTCACTGAACTACTCCCTTGCTAATGAAGAGGAGGTCTGCTTTACGGAGAAAGAATCTTTCAGAATGAAAAAGGAGGAAGAGGAGGCTGTTATGGTGAAAGAAGAGAAAGAACCTTTTAGAGAGGAAGAGGGTGCTATCTTAATAAACGTGAAGGAGGAAGACGTTTTGAGAGTGAAAAAGGAGGAGACAGAAGATCCGATTGACACCAGTGAGGACTGTCTTAAAAACAGGGACACAAACTATGCAGTTGTTGAACTAATGTGGGGTTTTTAATGGGCATTCTTACTGTAGGAATTGTTAGATGGTCGATCTGCCATTGGTTCATATACTTTTGGGACTTTTCATTTAGATGTATTGAATTCTCCATGTGGTCGACATTAAAGTTCCCCTCATCTAGTATAACAGTCTTTTAAAATTCAATATTGGTGCATATGTTCTACTTAAAATATAAAAAGGGCACCCATTTTGTGGAACAACCCTTTTACATTTGCATCACAAATGTTATTTTAGGCTCGTTTTAGACATATTCATGCCTCTTGTAAGACTGTGATTGCAATAGAAGATCATAAGTTTACCATCTGTTTGATGTTCTCATTCACACAGGAGAGAGACATGACTATGGTGGATCCTCTGGGAGCCTCAACAACATCCTGATGCTGACGAGGCGGAGAAGAGTCTCTCCATATCAGAACACCAGATGGTACAGCTTGGTCTGGTCTAGCATACAGCTTGCTTTATCGGCTTGGGCTGGGTTTCTGTAGAGCACTTTATGACAACAGTGACATCAGCATCCATAATGATGTGCGTCTGTGTCCCCTCTTTATGGTTAACAGGACAACGCTAGCCCTTCCAGCCTCCCGGAGTCCATGTGTCGTGCCTCTCCCGGTCGCACCTTACTGCTGGGTATGAAGAGGTTGTCTGTGCTGCTGGTGGACTTCAGGAAAACAACGGGGCTGAGTGAAACTGTGAGAGGAGGAGAAGAGATGAAAGGATCAGATTTGACTCATCAAAGTAAGTGCTGTAGTTTAGTTTGAACAAATACAATAGATCTGCCCACTGGTATCTGTTACCAGGACAACCAGTGGAGTTCTGTTAGTTGACAGGAAGATAGACTGGTGGATATGGATGTTATGAATATCATAACACTGAAAAAGGATTCTGCCAATGAAAAGAGAAACCAATAGACCATATAAAACCTTGATGAAAGTTAGCTTTAGAGAGAGAATTTCAAGATGATCCAATGCAAGGTGCTTGTTTTACAAAAACTTATCCTTAAAACATTATGGATATTACATTGCCTGTCCCAGTCAACCCCCCAATCTAATGATGAAACATTATGGAGTCTAATGATGGAAAGGGGATACCTAGTCAGTTGTATAACTGAATGCATTCAACTGATATGTGTCTTTCACATTGAACCCATCCCCTCTGAATCAGAGCCTTAATCGACGTCCACGTCATCGGTGCCCGGGGATTAGCTGTTGTTGGGGGTTAACTGCCTTGCTCAAGTTCAGAACAGCAGATTTTTCCAACTTGTTGGCGTGGGGATTCAAACCAGAGACCTTTAGGTTACGGCCCCAACATTCCTACCCGCTAGTCTTCAAATGTTACAACTTCAATTCATTATTTCTCAATGATGCTTTAAAGGAGAAGTTTACCCAACATCCAGAATCTCCTAAGTGATTCCATACATTGAAACTAGTCCAGTGGATTTTTTCCCTCTCCCCCTCTCTCTCCCTGTAGTGCTGTACTGAAACAGCTGCTCCCCCCCTCTCTCCCTGTAGTGCTGTACTGAAACAGCTGCTCTCCCCCTCTCTCTCTCTGTAGTGCTGTACTGAAACAGCTGCTCTCCCCCTCTCTCTCCCTGTAGTGCTGTACTGAAACAGCTGCTCTCTCCCTGTAGTGCTGTACTGAAACAGCATCTCTCCCCCTCTCTCTCCCTGTAGTGTTGTACTGAAACAGCTGCTCCCCCTCTCTCCCTGTAGTGCTGTACTGAAACAGCTGCTCCCCTTCTCTCTCCCTGTAGTGCTGTACTGAAACAGCTGCTCTCCCCCTCTCTCTCTCTGTAGTGCTGTACTGAAACAGCTGCTCTCCCCCTCTCTCTCCCTGTAGTGTTGTACTGAAACAGCTGCTCTCCCTCTCTCTCCCTGTAGTGCTGTACTGAAACAGCTGCTCTCGCTCTCTCCATTTAGTGCTGTACTGAAACAGCTGCTCCCCCTCTTTCTCCCTGTAGTGCTGTACTGAAACAGCTGCTCTCCCTCTTTCTCCCTGTAGTGCAGTACTGAAACAGCTGCTCTCCCTCTCTCTCCCTGTAGTGCTGTACTGAAACAGCTGCTCTCCCCTCTCTCTGCTGTACTGAAACAGCTGCTCTCTCCCTGTAGTGCTGTACTGAAACAGCTGCTCTCTCCCTGTAGTGCTGTACTGAAACAGCTGCTCTCTCCCTGTAGTGCTGTACTGAAACAGCTGCTCCCCCTCTCTCTCTGTAGTGCTGTACTGAAACAGCTGCTCTCCCTCTCTCTACCTGTAGTGCTGTACTGAAACAGCTGCTCTCCCTCTCTCTCCCTGTAGTGCTGTACTGAAACAGCTGCTCTCCCCCTCTCTCTCTCCCTGTAGTGCTGTACTGAAACAGCTGCTCTCTCCATGTAGTGCTGTACTGAAACAGCTGCTCTCTCCCTGTAGTGCTGTACTGAAACAGCTGCTCCCCCTCTCTCTCTGTAGTGCTGTACTGAAACAGCTGCTCTCCCTCTCTCTCTGTCGTGCTGTACTGAAACAGCTGCTCTCCCCCTCTCTCTCCCTGTAGTGCTGTACTGAAACAGCTGCTCTGCCTCTCTCTCCCTGTAGTGCTGTACTGAAACAGCTGCTCTCCCTCTTTCTCCCTGTAGTGCAGTACTGAAACAGCTGCTCTCCCTCTCTCTCCCTGTAGTGCTGTACTGAAACAGCTGCTCCCCCTCTCTCTCCCTGTAGTGCTGTACTGAAACAGATGCTCCCCCTCTCTCCCTGTAGTGCTGTACTGAAACAGCTGCTCTCCCTCTCTCTCCCTGTATTGCTGTACTGAAACAGCTGCTCTCCCTCTCTCTCTGTAGTGCTGTACTGAAACAGCTGCTCTCCCTCTCTCCCCTGTAGTGTACTGAAACAGCTGCTCTCCCTCTCTCTCTGTAGTGCTGTACTGAAACAGCTGCTCTCCCTCTCTCTCCCTGTAGTGCTGTACTGAAACAGCTGCTCTCCCTCTCTCTCCCTGTATTGCTGTACTGAAACAGCTGCTCTCCCTCTCTCTCTGTAGTGCTGTACTGAAACAGCTGCTCTCCCTCTCTCTCCCTGTATTGCTGTACTGAAACAGCTGCTCTCCCTCTCTCTCCCTGTAGTGCTGTACTGAAACAGCTGCTCTCCCTCTCTCTCCCTGTAGTGCTGTACTGAAACAGCTGCTCTCCCTCTCTCTCCCTGTAGTGCTGTACTGAAACAGCTGCTCCCCCTCTCTCCCTGTAGTGCTGTACTGCTCCCCCTCTCTCCCTGTAGTGCTGTACTGAAACAGCTGCAAACACGTGACTTGTAATGTTGTGGCATGCGGGCCTCGCTCTGCTGCTTTTTTGGACTTAACATGACTGGGCAGGGGCACAGCCATTGGCTTTATTACGGAGAGACCTACTCCTCAGTTTCATCAGATGTCCGGGTGGCTGGTCTCAGTTCCCATAGGCGAAGAAGCCGCATGTACTGGTCTGGCGTGGTTACATGTGGTCTGCAGTTGGCTTCTGGTAGAGAATTGAACATTCAATTATCTGGTAACAGCTCTAGTGGATATTCCTGCAGTCAGCATTCCAATTACCGGTCAAAAATTGTTGTGCCTACTCATTCCAGGGTTTTTAAAATGTATTTTTACTCTTTTCTACATTGCAGAATAATAGTGAAGACATGAACTATGAAATAACACATATGGAATCATGTAGTAATCAAAAAAGTGTTAAACAAATCCAAATATATGTTATATTTGAAAAATCACAAAGTTGCCACCCTTTGCCTTGACAGCTTTGCACACGCTTGGCATTCTCTCAACCAGCTTCATGAGGTAGTCACCTGGAATGCATTTCAATTAACATGTGTGCCTTGTTAGAAGTTAAGTTGTGGAATTTCTTCCTCAATGCGTTTGAGCCAATCAGTTGTGTTGTGACACGGTAGGGGTGGTATACAGAAGATATGGTATATTGGGTAAAAGACCAAGTCCATATTATGTCAAGAACTGCTCAAATAAGCAAAGAGAAACAGCAGTCCATCATTACCTTAAGGACCACCACAGGAATGGAAGACCCAGAGTTACTTCTGTTGCAGAGGATACGTTCATTAGAGTTACCAGCCTCAGAAATGGCAGCCCAAATAAATGCTTCATAGAGTTCAAGTAACAGACACTTCTCAACATCAACTCTTCAGAGGAGACTGCATGAATCAGGCCTTCATGGTTAAATGTCTGCAAAGAAACCACTACTAAAGGACACCAATAAGAAGAGACTTGCTTGGGCCAAGAAACATGATCAAGGGACATTAGACTGGTGGATATCTGTCCTTTGGTCTGATCAGTCCAAATTTGCGATCTTTGGTTTCAAACTCAAAGTTGGTGAACGGATGATCTCCGCATCTGCAGCGATACGCCATCCATCTCGTTTGGTGGGACAAATGATAGTGGGACTATCATTTGTTTTTCAACAGGACAATGACCCAACACACTTCCAGGTGGTGTAAGGGATAATTGACCAAGAAGGAGAGTGATGGAGTGCTGTATCAGAAGACCTGGTCTCCACAATCCCCCGACCTCAACCAAATTGAGACGGTTTGGGATTAGTTAGACCGCAGAGTGAAGGAAAAGCAGCCAACAAGTTCTCGTTTTTCAACCACTACACAAATGTCTTGTTAGCAAACTAGTTTTGGTTAGGACATCGAATTTCCCTGACACAAGTCATTTTTCAAACATTTTTTTACAGACAGATTATTTCACTTATATATCACTGTATCACAATTCCCGTGGGTCAGAAGTTTACATATACTAAGTTGACTGTGCCTTTAAACAGCTTGGAAAATTCCAGGAAATGTTGTCATGGCTTTAGAAGCTTCTGATTGGCTAATTGATATCATTTGAGTCAATTGGAGGTGTACCTGTGGATGTATTTCAAAGGCCTACCTTCAAACTCAGTGCCTCTTTGCTTGACATCATGGGAAAATCAAAAGAAATCAGCCAAGACATCAGAAAAAATTGTAGACCTCTACAAGTCTGGTTCATCCTTGGGAGCAATTTCCAAATGCCTGAAGGTACCACGTTTATCTGTACAAACAATAGTACGCAGGTATAAACACCATGGGACCACGCAGCCGTCATACCGCTCAGGAAGGAGACGCCTTCTGTCTCCTTGAGATGAATGTACTTTGGTGCGAAAAGTGCAAATCAATCCCAGAACAACGGCAAAGGACCTTGTGAAGATGCTGGATGAAACAGGTACAAAATGATCTATATCCACAGTAAAACGAGTTCTATATTGACATAACCTGAAAGGCCGCTCGGCAAGGAAGAAGCCACTGCTCCAAAAAGTCAGACTACATGGGGACGAAGATCGTACTTTTTGGAGGAATGTCCTCTGGTCTGATGAAACAAAAAAATAACTGTTTGGTCATAATTATGTTTGGAGGAAAAAGAGGGATGCCTGCAAGCCGAAAAACACCATCCCAATCATGAAATTGTACTAGGCTAATCGCCCGGAGCATGAGCTCACTAAGCTAGACGGAGAAAGAAGCTCTGATGAAAGGAGAGGAAGAAGCTTTCAGGATGATAAAGGAGGAAGATGAGGCTATCACATTGAAAGAAGAAGAGGATGTTATTACAGTGAAAGAGGAAGATGTGAAAGAGGTTGTCAGAGTAGGGGAGGAGGTAGAATCTTTAACAATGAAAAAGGAGGAAGATGACATACCATTGAAAGAAGAGGAAGAACCTTTTGGAGTAAAAGAGGAAGAGGAGGCTACCTCAATTAAAGAGGAGGAGGAAGACGTTTTGCGAGTGAAAAAAGGCTGAAGATCCGATTAACACCAGTGAGTGCTGACTTAAAAACGGGCACAAAATATGCATTTCTCAAACTAATGTGGGGTTTAAAGAGGCATTCTACTGAAGTTCTACACTTTAATATGTTGTTCAGTACTGAATAAATTGTTAAAGGTGCAATCCGTCATTGGTACATATATTTAGACTTTTATATTAGATTTATTGAAATGTCCATGTGGTCGCATTAAAGTACTCTTCATCTAACAGGCTTTTCAAATTCAACATTGGTGCATAATTTCTACTTAAATTATCAAAGGGACGCAAAAGGGCACCCATTTCGTGGAACAACCCTTTAACATTTGCAACACAAACAGTATTTTACAAAATGATGATGAAAGTTTGCATTTTAGGCCCTTTTTAGACCTATTCATGCCTCTTGTAAGACTCTGTGATTGTAATAGAAGATCATAAGTTTACCATCTGTTTGATGTTCTCATTCACACAGGAGAGAGACATGACTATGGTGGATCCTCTGGGGAGCCTCAACAACATCCTGATGCTGACGAGGCAGAGAAGAGTCTCTCCAGATCAGATCACCAGATGGTACAGCTTGGTCTGGTCTAGCGTACAGCTTGCTCTATTGGGGTCTGGGCTGGGTTTCTGTAAATCACTTCATGACAACAGTGACATCGGCATCCATAATGATATGTGTTTGTGTCCCCTCTTTATGGTTACTAGGACAACGCTAGCCCTTCCTCCCTCCCAGAGTCCCTGTGTCGTGCCTCTCCCGGTAGCGCCTTACTGGGTATGAAGAGGTTGTCTGTGCTGCTGGTGGACTGCAAGAAAACAACAGGGCTGAGTGGAACTGTGAGAGGAGGAGCAGAGAAGAAAGGATCAGATTTGACACATCAAAGTAAGTGCTGTAGTTTAGTTTGAACAAATACAATAGATCTGCCCACTGGTATCTGTGACCAGGACAACCAGTAAAGTTATGTTAGTTGACAGGAAGATAGACTGGTGGATATGGATGTTATGAATATCATAACACTGAAAAAGGATTCTGCCAATGAAAAGAGAGAAACCAATAGACCATATTAAACATTGATGAAAGTTAGCTTTAGAGAAAAAGTTTGATCCAATGCGAAGTGCGTGTTTTACAGAAACCTTTCCTTAAAACATTATGGATGTTACATTGCCTGTCCTAGTCAACCCACCTATCTTTACAAGACTCTAGAACAGGAAAACATGATGGAGTCTTAAAGGAGGACTGTATCAGCTAATGATGAAACATGGAGTCTTAAAGGAGGCCTGTAGCATCTAATGATGAAACCTTATGGAGTCTTAAAGGAGGACTGTAGCATCTAATGATGAAACATGGAGTCTTAAAGGAGGACTGTAGCATCTAATGAAACATGGAGTCTTAAAGGAGGACTGTAGCATCTAATGATGAAACATGGAGTCTTAAAGGAGGACTGTAGCATCTAATGATGAAACATGGAGTCTTAAAGGAGGACTGTAGCATCTAATGATGAAACATGGAGTCTTAAAGGAGGACTGTAGCATCTAATGATGAAACATTATGGAGTCTTAAAGGAGGACTGTAGCATCTAATGATGAAACATTATGGAGTCTTAAAGGAGGACTGTAGCATCTAATGATGAAACATTATGGAGTCTTAAAGGAGGACTGTAGCATCTAATGATGAAACATTATGGAGTCTTAAAGGAGGACTGTAGCATCTAATGATGAACATTATGGAGTCTTAAAGGAGGACTGTAGCATCTAATGATGAAACATTATGGAGTCTTAAAGGAGGACCGTAGCATCTAATGAAACATGGAGTCTTAAAGGAGGACTGTAGCATCTAATGATGAAACATTATGGAGTCTTAAAGGAGGACCGTAGCATCTAATGAAACATGGAGTCCTAACTTCTTATGGCTAGCGGAACCCCTCAACAACATTCCTCTGAAAAGGCAGAGCGCGAAATACAAAATATTTGATTGAAATATTAACTTTCATACATTCACAAGTGCAATACACCAAATTATAGCTTAACTTCTTGTTAATCTACCCATCGTGTCTGATTTCAAAAGAGCAAGAAAAGGTGAAGGGGTCTGAATACTTAACGAATGCACAGTGTCTGTGTGTTTACTGAACCAAAATATAAACAACCATTTCAACGATTTACAGCTCATTCAAGTCATTCATTGTAAATAAATACATTAGGCCCTAATCTATGGACTTTACATGACTGGGCAGGGGAGCAGCCATTGGTGGGCCCTGGAGGGCATAAGCCCTTCCATTGCGGTGCCAGGCCCAGCCAATCAGAATTTAGTTTTCCCCCACAAAAGGTCTTCATTACGAATAGAAATACAACTCAGGTGGCTGGTCTCAGATGCTGTGGGGATCCTGGGCTGGCGTCGTTATATGTGGTCTGTGGTTGTGAGGCCAGTTGGATGTACTGCCAAATTCTCTAAAACGATGTTGGAGGCAGCTTCTGGTAGAGAATTGAACATTCAATTATCTGGTAACAGCTCTAGTGGATATTCCTGCAGTCAGCATGTCAATTGCACGCTCCCTCAAAACTTGAGACACCTGTGGCATTGTGTTGTGTGACAAAACTGCACATTTTAGTGTGGCCTTTTATTCTCCCCAGCACAAGGTGCACCTGTGTAATGATCATGCTGTTTAATCAGCTTGACATGCCACACCTGTCAGGTGGATGAATTTTCTTGGCAAAGGAGAAATGTTTACTAACAGGGATGTAAAAAATTCTGCAATCTTTTGTTTCAGCTCATGAAACATCCAACACTTTACATGTTGCATTTATATTTTTGTTTATTGTAGTTACTATCAGTTTTAGGAACATCTTTCCAAATATTTCACCTTATTTTTTACTTTACCCAAAATATGACATCAGCGATAGTCAAAATGTTGAAAACCTGTCAACGTCTAAATAAGAAATTGGTCCATTTAAACAGCAGGTGTCGATCCCTTTCGACAATGGGGAGATTTTACTGATGTGCTTTGTGTCTTCGATGTAAAAACAAGTTTTTTACAATCACACAAAATTACTTCTTTAGTTATTTTATGTTTTAAGGAAGTGTGTAGGTCACATTCTGTATCATACAGCTATGAAAGTTATATATTTAGAACCACCTGCTCGGTTGGAATCCAGTGATGTCTGTGTCTTCAGTGTCCTAGAACTGTCTAGTTTTTTGTGTTCTGACTTGTAAAACAGGATGAATAAAATAAGTAATGTAAACATATAAGTAATTACCAGAAAGATCTACATTTGTTTTAAAATCACACTAAGATTGTTAAAACTGGCCTCAGGTTATTGAGATCTGATTAGGATTTACTCTCATAGCACTGTTGTTTTATCATGTGGAGGTTTCATTCGGGTATCTATTTAAAAAAATAAACTGTCTTTGGCAGGAGAAAGACCAGACTCAGTGGAACCAGAGCCAGGGACGTCCAAACCAGCAAGAAGACACCAGTGCTCCCACTGTGGAAACGGTTGTAACCGGTTATGGGACCTGAAACAACATGAGAAAATACACACAGGGGAGAAGTCTTACGACTGCTCCCAGTGTGGAAAGATTTTTAACTGTGTAGGGAGCCTGAAACAACATGAGAAAATTCACACAGGGGAGAAGCCTTACCACTGCTCCCAGTGTGGCAAGTGTTTTAACCGGGTAGGGAGCCTGAAACGACATGAGACAATTCACACAGGGGAGACGCCTTTCCACTGCTCCCAGTGTGGAAAGTGTTTCAGCCAGTCATTCGACCTGAAACAGCACGAGAGAATTCACACAGGGGAGAAGCCATACCACTGCTCCCAGTGTGGCAAGTGTTTCACCCAGTTAGGGAATCTTAAACAGCATGGGCTAGTACACACAGGGGAGAAGCCTTACCAATGCTCCCATTGTGGCAAGTGTTTTAACCAGTTAAGGACTCTGACACTACATGAGCTAGTACACACAGGGGAGAAGCCATACCACTGCTCCCAGTGTGGCAAGTGTTTTAACCGGTCAGGACACCTGAAAGCTCATGAGCTAGTACACACAGGGGAGAAGCCTTACCACTGTTCCCAGTGTGGCAAGTGTTTTAACCAGTTAAGGACTCTGAAACGACATGAGCTAGTACACACAGGGGAGAAGCCTTACCACTGCTCCCAGTGTGGTAAGTGTTTTAACCAGTTAGGGAGCCTGAAACAACATGAGCTAGTACACACAGGGGAGAAGCCTTAACACTATTCCCAGTGTGGAAGAAGTTTTAACCAGAAAAACAGCCTGAACCAACATGAGAAAATACACAGAGGTGAGATGCATTACCACTCCTCCCAGGGTGCAAAGCATTTGCCCATTTAGGAAGCCTGAAAGAGCATGACACAGAGGAGAAAGCTTACAAAGGCTTAGACTTTGGGAAAACATATTACTCATAACAGTCACTTAAACGTCATTAGAGAATCCACACAGGAGAGAGAAATTACTTCTCTTAGCGTGTATATTGATATTTCACATATCATTTTTCTTACAATTCATCAGAGAACATACACAGTGATCCCGTTGTCTTATATTGTTGCCTTATAATGTGTTTACCTGTTTTTACCAGATGAAATTGCTTCTTCCAATTATTGATAAACATGTACTGACTGTTAGAACTGTTCCATGGATTGATGAGGAATTTAAAAGCTGTATGTTTGAAAGAGATGGGGCAAAAGGAGTGGCTAATAAGTCTGGCTGGCTTACATACTGCAAATTGAGAAATGATGTGACCAAACTCAACAAAAATAATCAACTTTAATATGAAGCCAAGATCAATGATATAAAGAATGATGGAAAAAAACACCATGAAAGAAAAGTAGTGCAAGTATCGAATTTTGTAAAGTTAGTGTGGGAGAGGTGGAAAAATTGTTATCGACCAATAATGACAAACCTCCTGGCATTGACAGCTTAGGAGTGGCTATAGAGTCAGCTACTGTCCTCAGTAGCTTTCCATCTATCTGTCATTTTTTAATATGAGCCAAGAGGAAAGTCTTTGTTCTCAGGCCTGGAGGGAAGCCAAAGTAATTCCACTACCCAAGAGTGGTAAAGCGGCCTTTACTGGTTCTAACAGCAGACCTATACGCTTGCTGCCAGCTCTTAGCAACCTATTGGAAAACATTGTGTTTTACCAAATGTAATGCTATTTCTCTGTAAACAAAAGAACAACAGACTTTCAGCATGCTTATAGAGAAGGGCACTCAACATGTACTGCACTGACACAAATGACTGATGATTGGTTGAGAGAAATTGATAACAAGAAGATTGTGGGAGCTCTATTGTTAGATTTCAGTGCAGCCTTTGATATTATTGACCATAACCTGTTGTTTAAGAATGTTTGTGCTATGGCTTTTCAACCTCTGCCATAATGTGGATTCAGAGCTATCTATCTAATAGAACTCAGAGGGTTTTTAATGGAAGCTTCTCTAATGTCAAACATATGAAGTGTGATGTACCGCAGGGCAGCTCTCTAGGCCCTCTACTCTTTTCTATTTTTTACCAATGGCCTGCCACTGGCATTAAACAAAGCATGTGCGTCCATGTATGCTGATGATTCAACCATATAAGCATCAGCAACCACAGCTAATGAAGTCACTGAAACCCTTAACAAAGAGTTGCAATCTGTTTTGGAATGCGTGGCCAGTAATAAACTGGTCCTGAACATCTCTAAAACTAAGAGCATTGTATTTGGTACAAATCATTCCTCAAGTTCTAGACCTCAGCTGAATCTGGTAATGAATTGTGTGGCTGTTGAACAAGTTGAGGAGACTAAATTACTTGGCATTACCTTAGATTGTAAACTGTCATGGTCAAAACATAGATTCAATGGTTGTAAAGATGGGGAGAGGTCTATATGTAATAGAGATGCTCTTCTATTTTGACACTACTCTCCACAAATCAAGTTCTGCAGGCTCTAGTTTAGTCTAATCTTGATTATTGTCCAGTCGTGTGGTCCAGTGCTACAAGGAAAGACTTAGTTAAGCTGCAGCTGGCCCAGAACAGAGTGGCACATTTTGCTCATAATTGTAAACAGAGGGCTGATATAAATACTATGCTGCCAGTCTCTCTTGGCTAAGAGTTGAGGAGAGACTGACTGCATCACTTCTTCTTTTTATAAGAAACATGAATGTGTTGAAAATCCCAAATAGTTTGCATAGTCTGTAAGGGAATTCTGCCCTATGTGCACAGAAGAGACCACAGGAAAACGTGTTTGTTTAATAAGGATTGCAACCCGGAGTTTACACTTACAGCAATTTGCAAGCAAGACACTCAGTTCAAAAGATGGTGTTTTCCCTTTTTATCCCCTACTGAGGATCACCCCGCCCAGGCTGATGTCCCTTAACTTTAAAACCATATAAGTTTGTGTGTATGCATTGATATGTAGGCTACGTGTGCCTTTTACAAAATGTTTGTAGTTCTGTCAGAGAGTAATAGGATACGGCGCCTGTCAAATTGGATTGATTGCTGACCTTATGACAAGGACTAAGCATAAAAAGAAAAGGAATAGAGCTAAGCACAGGCAAAGTCCTAGAGGAAAACCTGGTTGAGTCTGCTTTCCAGACAAATACACTTTTCAGCAGTACAATAACCTAAAACACAAGCCCAAATGCACACTGGAGTTATTTACCAAGACAACATTGAATGTTCCTGTGGTTGAGTTACAGTTTTGACTTGAATTGTCTTGAAAATCTATGGCAATCTATGGCGACTTTTTAAAAATAATCATGGGAAAATATTGTACTATCCATGTTTGCAAAAGTCTTAGAGACTTACCCAGAAAGACTCACAGCTGTAATCACTGCAAAAATGATTCTAACATGCAATGATTTAGGGGGTTGAATACTTATCTCATCAAAATATATTAGTGTTTTATTTTCCATTCATTAAAAAAAAAAAGTTAGAATTTTTCTTCCACTTTACATTACAAAGTATTTTGTGTAGATCATTGACCAAAAATACAATTAAATCCATTTTAATCCCACTTTGTAACACAACAAAATGTGGAAAAAATAAAGGGGTGTGAATACTTTCTGAAGGCACTGTACATACCAAATGTGGTGCTGACTGGTGTAGTGGTTCTGGAGAAGAAGACTTTTAAAGGAGTCAACATCATTAAAAATAGTCCAAAATGTGCATATTGCATGATCTGTTTAATTTGGAGTTTGGATAATTGGCAAGCGCGATAAGGAGCACAGATTTAGCTCATTTTAGGGTGGTGTGTCAAATTTGTCCTGATGGTGGCACATTGGGCCCGCAGCTTGAACCCCGGCATTGCTGCTTGCAGCTATATTTTGTTATTTTGCATTTGATTTAAATATCGGTGGAGAAAACTAGGGATGGATGGTGCACTGTGAATATGCACTGTTATTAATGGATCACCCAGGAAAGAAGCTTAATGTCAATCATGGTGTTGGAGTTCAACAGTCCATTGCATAAAATTAGACTTATTCCAATCACCTATTCTGATGGATAGTTATGATCAGCTTGTTCATTTGTGTTTAACCAAGAAGAAGTGCACAATACCTTATTGACCCCATCTTAAAAAATGTGTAGCCCAAATCTGGCAGAAGTATATGATGGAGCTTGTGTATGACCTAATATGTTGTCATCAATATTTTCATAATCATATTTCATAATGTGCTATTATTTTACTCAATGATTTTAATATATATATATATATATATATTATCCCATCACTTAACAAGACAACACCTCTCACTATAGCCATTGGTTGCACTGATGCACTGCCTTTAAATAACTTAGTAAAAGCATTGATAAATATGTAGGATCTTAATTTGAGCCTGTACACTACAGCTGGAAAATAATACTGCAGCAACAGGAAATGTGAATTATTATGTGGATTATAATGAATGGAAATGTTGGTAGGGGTGATAGATTTTTGTAAGGAAAAATCAAGCCTGACATTTAAAAGTGAAAATTACAAACTCAGAAGTGTTTTTAAATCTCACATTCTCACACAATCTCAATCTCACACACTACAAGTTTTTGTAATCCTGCAACAGGGTGGTCAGTTTTAGGTCTTACATCTGTACTTCACCCAGAAGGATGCCAAAACATTAGTTCAGCAATGAGTTATAATGAATAATATGTATTTGGGAGTGTGACTTTCTTTCTTTTTTCAACTTTCAATAGCCATTAAAAATCGTCAATTCATAGAAAAGCAACCTCCAGCATGTTTATGCTGGTACATATGCTTTAATAAGTAAGAGGAGTAACTGATGAGGAAGAGGAAAGAAACTGTCTGATGAGGAAGAGGAGAGTAGCCTAACTGTCAACCTCAACATATCATTCATATTTGAGTTAACAAGAGTTCATCCTTCACAGAAGAAGAGAAGTCCCAGTTTAGTGAGTTAGTTCAGTGTTTATTTAATTGTAAGTGTCCTAAGGTCCTATCGATACATGACACCTGCCTATAGAGGTTAAAGATAAGTGGACCACGGTTGCTTGTCAACAAGCATCTTACTGGCAATTAAATAGGCCACAATCCGTGTCCACTAACATTGCCATACGCTCCAAAAATGCTAGGATATTCTGGAACTTTCTAAATAACCTGTTAAGGACGTTATATATATTTCTTAATTCCATTATTTTACTTTTAGATGTTGATGTATTGTTGTGAATTATTATATGCTACTGCACTGTTGTAGCTTGTAACACAAGCATTTCGCTACACCCGCAATAAACACCTTCTAAATGTGTGCATGTGACCAATAAAATGTGATTTAATTGGATTAAAAACGGTTTGAATAAAAGCACCACACCCTTGGTTAGTTGAAAATAAGATGTGAAAAAAAGTTAACTAATATATATTTGTGTAGAAATGGGCAGAGCTCTTCTGTAATAAATGATTTAGAAGAATGAACAATTAGGCCTATTCATAATCAATAGACCAACGCTATTATACCATCAGGTTTTTAGGGAGGTTTTCACCAATTGATTAACAATGTACGTTATAACACCACAAGAAAACAACAAACTGTGGGAAATAAACATTTACTTTTCTTTAAAAAGGAAGATGTATTGTACAGTATACAATATCCACAATCTTTAAGTATTTATTATGACATTATTATTACATATATAAATAAAGACAACACAAAACGGTAACCGGATTCTATTTACAACGCATGTTGCGTACTGTGCAAACTGAACGCATTCGCGTGCGGGTGGCCGTTGAAAAAGTTGAAGTAGTGATGGTCAAGTCCTTGCACTGGTGACAGGTAGCCACCATGGTGCTGTTGCGTCGGTGCGGAAAGCGGCACCGTTGGGTACGAGATGGTCGGGCTGCGCGCCGTGCTGTGCCAAGAGAAGTGTCCGGGTGGGCTCTGCTGAAACACGGAGTCGTTGGGGCTGTGACTCTGGAGTGACTCCGGGGAGGAGTGCAACTGAAACCTGTATAATGGTCCCATACCTTGTCCCTGGAGCGCCGGCTCGTGAAGCAGCAAGTTCCCGGCCCAACAGTAGTTTTCGGGTGGGCTTGATTCTGAGCAGTGTACTTGGGCCGGTAGAATTGCATCAAAGTCCTGCGTGTCAGCTGGCCATAACGCATCCTTTATCATAAAGGGCTGTATGTCGGCTGTAAATACATAAAAATAGTTTTAAAAAAATAGTACAACCTATTTTTAAAATGTTTATATATAAATATTTCTTGGGTATGTGTTTAATTATAAGGACTTACAACGAAAAAAGGCCGTTGGTGATTGTCTGCCAGACTTTTGCTCCTGCGAACCCCCATCATGTTCCAGATCAGGTAAATCGCGTAAAAGCTGCGTAAATGTCGGGGATCCTAGATTCCATTAGACAATGTTAACAGTTATACGCTATATCTACACGTTTTTTTTTAAACCTATATTGGGCTTTTGGCCTGAAATACCCAAATAACTAGGGTTTAATATTCCAATAATATTCAAACAAATCTTAAAATATGTTTTTTTCATTTACTCACCTCCCGAAATATCCATTATGCGAGATTCCCTTATTCCGAATATTATTATTATTATTTTAATCTGTCCGTGCAGCTCAATATTCGGGCCTTTATGTTTGCGCTAAAGCAATGCTGACAACGTTAAAAAATAGTTCTGTCCCTAACTATCTAAAAGTTCGGAATGAGTTTTTTGAGAGATGTATGCTACACGCCAACAACAGGAGGGGATGTCGTGACATTCTGTCTGCAAACCGGGTGTGTGGGGGCCGCAGATTAGAGATATCTATGTTTAACCCCCGCTGTTCGGCTGATATCTCGACATGCCTTATGCATGATAGTGCACACCTTGGTTTCAAACGGTTCTCTACAGATAAGAGTTCTGGGACCCCCCAACTTTAGGATTTTCACACACACACACACACGCCATCGTCGTAATTGTTCACGATTTTCGAAAAGACTGTCCAGTTTATTCATCAGGGTTCGGAAAATGTGGTAATCGCGCCATTTAAAACTGAACATTATTTGAAAAAATTTACATCCTTGCATGCTTTGGAGGATACATATGGACTGACCGTTTTCGTAGCATTTGACCTGTCAAATTGTTCACATGCTAAAATTGTCACTCTGGAGTCCGGGGTATAGCCCATGGATGTGACTCTCAGGGCCATTAGGTCCTGACGTCCCCAGACTTGTTCTTCCAGCGCATATCCTGGCAGCCTTGAAGCACTCAGGGCACGTTCCATTTGACACAAAGCTAGCCTTATTTTAAGCCATTCTCGCATCCTTAGCGCTAGAGAAAAAGGCTCGGGTTCTGCACGATAAAAGGGTTGGGACATGCTGTCTGTGAATATCTTAACCGTAGATTCCTCCGGGTTGAATATGTACGAAATATGGCCCTCGCTTGTACACAGAAATCCGTTAAAACATTCGGGAGCCTCTACCAAAATATCCTCCAAGCTTTTGGCGTTGGGTTCGTGACATGAGCTACAGAGCACTCCGAGAATTCCCCTTGTAGACATATTTTTAGATGCTTAATATTCAGGTCTTAAAAAATGGCTTGTTCTGGCCATTTATAATGCTGAGGCCCCAGCGCTATCTATAACCCCAGACATTCCTGCTTCATAGATAACAACCATAAGGGAGATAAAACTGGGGGGTGTAGGGGGGGCATGGGCCCCAAAAGTTCAAACACCCTCTAACACAGAGGTTGAAAAGCCATAGCACAAACATTCTTAAACAACAGGTTATGGTCAATAATATCAAAGGCTGCACTGAAATATAACAATAGAGCTCCCACAATATTCTTGTTATCAATTTCTCTCAACCAATCATCAGTCATTTGTGTCAGTGCAGTATATGTTGATTGCCCTTCTCTATAAGCATGCTGAAAGTATGTTGTTCATTTGTTTACAGAAATATAGCATTGTATTTGGTAAAACAATTATTTCCAACAGTTTGCTAAGAGCTGGCAGCAAGCTTATAGGTCATAATTTCTCAATTTGCAGTATGTAAGCCAGCCAGATGTGCAGCCAGACTTATTAGCCACTCCTTTTGCCCCAACTCTTTCAAACATACAGTTTTTAAATTCCTCATCAATCCATGGAGCCTTAACATATCTAACAGTCAGTTTCTTAACAGGTACATGTTTATCAATAATTGGAAGAAGCAATTTCATCTGGTAAAAACAGGTAAACACATTATCAGTCAACAATATAAGACAATGGGAGCACTGTGTATGTTCTCTGATGAGTTGTGAGTCAATGAGATGTGAAATATCAATATACATGCTAAGAGAAGTAATTTCTCTCTCCTGTGTGGATTCTCTAATGACATTTAAGTGATTGTTATGAGTAACATCTTTTCCCAAAATCTAATATTCTGTAAGCCTTCTCCTCTGTGTCTTATGTTCTTTCAGGCTTCCTAAATGGGCAAAAGTTTTGCGCCCTGGGAGGAGTGGTAATGCATCTCCCCTGTGTGTATTATCTTGTGCTGTTTCAGGGTCCCTAACTGGTTAAAACACTTGCCACACTGGGAGCAATGGTAAAGCTTCTCCCCTGTGTGTATTCTCTTGTGCTGTTTCAGGGCCCCTAACTGGTTAAAACACTTGCCACACTGGGAGCAGTGGTAAGGCTTCTCCCCTGTGTGTATTCTTTCGTGTTTTTTCAGATCCCCTGTCCCGTTGAAACACTTTCCACACTGGGAGCAGTGGTAAGGCTTCTCCCCTGTGTGTATTCTTTCGTGTTTTTTCAGATCCCCTGCCCAGGTGAAACACTTTCCACACTGGGAGCACTGGTATGGCTTCTCCCCTGTGTGAATTTTCTCGTGAGCTTTCAGGTGTCCTTTCTCGCTATACATCTTTTCACATTGCGAGCAGTGGTAAGGCTTCTCCCCTGTGTGTATTCTCTGATGTCGTTTCAGCTTCCCCAAATCGTTACAACCCTTTCCACACTGGGAGCAGTGGTAAGGCTTCTCCCCTGTGTGCATTCTCTCATGCCGTTTCAGCTCCCCTGACTGGTTGAAACACTTTCCACAGTGGGAGCAGTGGTAAGGCTTCTCCCCTGTGTGTATTCTCTCGTGTTGTTTCACCTTCCACAAATCGTTAAAACGCTTTCCACAGTGGGAGCAGTGGTAAGGCTTCTCCCCTGTGTGTATTCTCTCATGTCGCTTCAGCTTCCCCAAATCGTTACAACCCTTTCCACACTGGGAGCAGTGGTAAGGCTTCTCCCCTGTGTGAATTTTCTCATGAGCTTTCAGGTTTCCTTTATGGCGAAAACTCTTTCCACACTGCATGCAGTGGTATGGCTTCTCCCCGGTGTGTATTCTCTCATGTTGTTTCAGCTCACATAAGTGATTACAACCCTTTCCACAGTGGGAACACTGGTGTCGTCTTGCTGGTTTGGACGTCCCTGTCTCTGGTTCCTCCGAGTCTGGTCTTTCTCCTGCCAAAGATAGTGTGTTTTTTAAAATAGAGACCCGAATGAAACCTCCACATGATAAAATGGCCTTGCTATGAGGGTAAATCCTAATCAGATCCCTCAATAACCTAAGGCCAGTTTTAACAATCTCAGTGTGATTTTAAAACAAATGTTGTAGAGTTTCCTGGTAATTACTGACAATGTTTACACTACTTATTTATTCATTCTGTTTTCGTCAGAACACAAAAAACTAAACAGTTCTAGGACACTCAAGACACAGACGTCACTGGATTCCAATCGAGAAGGTAGTTCTGAATATATAACTTTCATAGCTGTATGATACAGAATGCGACCTACAGTCGTGGCCAAAAGTTTTGAGAATGAAAAATATTAATTTCCACAAAGTTTGCTGCTTCAGTGTCTTTAGATATTTTTGTCAGATGTTACTATGGAATGCTGAAGTATAATTACAAGTATTTCATAAGTGTCAAAGGTTTTTATTTACAATGATATTAAGTTGATGCAGTGTCAATATTTGCAGTGTTGACCCTTCTTTTTCAAGACCTCTGCAATCCGCACTGGCATGCTGTCAATTAACTTCTGGGCCACATCCTGACTGATGGCAGCCCATTCTTGCATAATAATCACTTAGTTATCACTTTTTCCTTATGGCAAGGTGCTCCATCATGCTGGAAAAGGCATTGTTTGTCACCGAACTGTACCTGGATGGTTGGGAGAAGTTGCTCTCGGAGGATGTGTTGGTACCATTCTATATTCATGGCTGTGTTCCAACATTGTGAGTGAGCCCACACCCTTGGCTGAGAAGCAACCCCACACATGAATACCCCAGTCCTCAGCAGTCCAATCCATGTAACTTTTGCAGAATATCAGTCTGTCCCTGATGTTTTTCCTGGAGAGAAGTGGCTTCTTTGCTGTCCTTCTTGACACCAAAAGTCTTTGCTTCACTATGCGTGCAGATGCACTCACACCTGCCTGCTGCCATTCCTGAGCTCTGTACTGGTGGTGCCCCGATCCCGCACCTGAATCAACAAACCTTCTTCACAACAATTGAACCACTCTCCTTGAAGTTCTTGATGATCCGATAAATGGTTGATTTAGGTGCAATCTTACTGGCAGCTATATCCTTGCCTGTGAAGCCCGTTTTGTGCAAAGCAATGATGACGGCACGTGTTTCCTTGCAGGTAACCGTGGGTAACATATGAAGAACAATTATTCCAAGCACCACCCTCCTTTTGAAGCTTCCAGTTTTTGGGGAAATTCAGTTAATTTGCATAGAAAATAGGGACTTTGCAATTAATTGCAACTCATCTGCACACTCTTCATAACATTCTGGAGTATATGCAAATTGCCACCATACAAACTGAGGCAGCAGATTTGGTGAAAATTAACATTTGTGTCATTCTCAAAACTTTTGGCCACGACTGTACACACTTCCTTAAACATAACATAAGTAAATAAGTCATTTTAAGTGGAAGTCCAAAACTTGTTTTTACGTTGAAGACACAAAGCACATCAGTAACATCTCCCCGTTGTTGAAAGGGTTCGACACCTGCTGTTTTCTTATTTAGACGTTCACAGATTTTCAACATTTTGACTATCGCTGATGTCATATTTTGGGTAAAGTAAAAAATAAAGTGAAATATTTGGAAAGATGTTCCCTAAAACTGATAGTAACTACAATAATTTTTTACATCCCTGTTAGTTAACATTAGTTAGTTAACATTTATTCTCTGCCAAGATAATCCATCAATTTGACAGGTGTGGAATATCAAGAAGCTGATTGAACAGCTTGATTATTACACAGGTGCACCTTGTGCCGGGGAAAATAAAAGGCCACTCTCAAATATGCAGTTTTGTCACACAAAACACACACAACGTCACTAGTCACGTTTTGCAGCTGTTTCAGGACAGCACAACAGGGATTCTATTCAACTTTAATAACTAGGGTTAATACCTGCCTGGCGCACCAACAAAACTTTATCTTTACCCCCCTCTAACAATACCGCTACAGAATTAGCATAGTAGGCCATGTAATTTAAGGTCATCTGAAATATTTAGGACTAACTTATTCCTTGCCACCCATTCTGAAACTCACTGCAGCTCTTTGTAAGTGTTGCTGTCATTTCAGTTTCCATGGTAGCTGACGTGTACAGTGTTGAGTCATCCGCATACAGACACACTGGCTTTACTCAAATGTCGTTGGCATGTCGTTGGTAAGGATTGAAAAAGGTAGGTGCCAAACCGCTGCCCCGGGGAATTCCTGATTCTACCTTGATTTTGTTGTACAGGCTTCCATTAAAGAACACTCTCTGTGTTCTGTTAGACAGGTGGCTCTGGGGCGGCAGGTAACCTAGTGGTTTGAGTGGTAGGTCAGTAACCAAAAGGTTGCTGGATCTTATCCCCGAGATGACATGGTAAAACTATGTCGTTCTGCCCCTGAACAAGGCAGTCCTAGGCCGTCATTGAAAATAAGAATTTGTTCTTAACCGACTTGCCTAGTTAAATAAAAGGTTAGTTGTTTTTTTTAAACTCTTTATCCACAATATAGCAGGGGGTGTAAAGCCATACGTTTTTTCAGCAGCAGACTACATTCGATAATGTCAAAAGCCGCACTGAAGTCTAACAAAACAGCCCAAACAATATTTTTATCATCATCAATTTCTCTCAGCCAATCAGTCCTTTTAAGTGCTGTGTTTATTGAATGTCCTTCCCTATAAACCTGATCACAGCTTTCCTCAGTATTAGTTCATTAATTAACAGTGTCTAGAGTTTAGTTTGCCTGTTCAACAGTCTTGTAAAGATAGGGGGGGTTGACTGGGACAGGCAATGTAATGTTTTAAGGATAAGTTTTTGTAAAACAAGCACCTTATTGGATCATCTTGAAACTCTCTCTAAAGCTAACAAATTCTTATTTTTAATGACGGCCTAGGAACAGTGGGTTAACTGCCTGTTCAGGGGCAGAACGACAGATTTTGTACCTTGTCAGCTCGGGGTTTGAACTTACAACCTTCTGTTTACTAGTCCAACGCTCTAACCACTAGGCTACCCTGCTGCCCCATATGGTCTATTGGTTTCTCTCTTTTCATTGGCAGAATCCTTTTTCAGTGTTATGATATTCATAACATCCATATCCACCAGTCTATCTTCCTGTCAACTAACAGAACTCTGCTGGTTGTCCTGGTAACAGATACCGGTGGGCAGATCTATTGTATTTGTTCAAACTAAACTACAGCACTTACTTTGATGAGTCAAATCTGATCCTTTCTTCTCTTCTCCTCCTCTCACAGTTCCACTAAGCGCCGTTGTTTTCCTGCAGTCCACCAGCAGCACAGACAACCTCTTCATACCCAGCAGTAAGGTGCGACCGGGAGAGGCACGACACATGGACTCCGGGAGGCTGGAAGGGCTAGCGTTGTCCTAGTAACCATAAAGAGGGGACACAGATGCACATCATTATGGATGCTGATGTCACTGTTGTCATAAAGTGCTCTACAGAAACCCAGCCCAAGCCGATAAAGCAAGCTGTATGCTAGACCAGACCAAGCTGTACCATCTGGTGTTCTGATATGGAGAGACTCTTCTCTGCCTCGTCAGCATCAGGATGTTGTTGAGGCTCCGCAGAGGATCCACCATAGTCATGTCTCTCTCCTGTGTGAATGAGAACATCAAACAGATGGTAAACTTATGATCTTCTATTGCAATCACAGTCTTACAAGAGGCATGAATATGTCTAAAACGAGCCTAAAATAACATTTGCGATGCAAACGTAAAAGGGTTGTTCCACAAAATGGGTGCCTTTTTTATATTTTAAGTAGAACATATGCACCAATATTGAATTTTAAAAGACTGTTATACTAGATGAGGGGAACTTTAATGTCGACCACATGGAGAATTCAATACATCTAAATGAAAAGTCCCAAAAGTATATGAACCAATGGCAGATCGACCATCTAACAATTCCTACAGTAAAAATGCTCATTAAAAACCCCACATTAGTTCAACAACTGCATAGTTTGTGTCCCTGTTTTTAAGACAGTACTCACTGGTGTCAATCGGATCTTCTGTCTCCTCCTTTTTCACTCCCAAAACGTCTTCCTCCTTCACGTTTATTAAGATAGCACCCTCTTCCTCTCTAAAAGGTTCTTTCTCTTCTTTCACCATAACAGCCTCCTCTTCCTCCTTTTTCATTCTGAAAGATTCTTTCTCCGTAAAGCAGACCTCCTCTTCATTAGCAAGGGAGGAGTAGTTCAGTGAGCTCATGGTCAGGGATGTTAGCTAGTTATTTCGCATTAGCGACTAGCCTAGTGCTAACCTCAGTATCAATCTTTAACAAGTTTGCAAATTGAACAAGCACATTAGGTTAAAGTTCACCCGTAGATACGTCAACCGAAATGTGTCTAAAACACTGAGATTAGCTAATGTACAATAACATGACCTAAAGAATCAATCTTTCAGTTTTATGTTGTCTAGCAGGCTACCGAGGTGGTTGAAAGAGTTGGCGCCTGTTCCTGAAGGACCGTCCCGTCCAGTCCATTATACGTCACACAAGAAGCATCACCCGATAGACGCCATCTGCTGGCTGGAGTGGGTAACGCAGTTTGGAAACAATAGGTACTACACTTTTTGTGTTGGAAAGAACGTCATGATAATTTAACAATAAACAGATATATTTTCTCTTACGTCTTACAAATAATACTTTCCTGTACACAGACGTAGAAGCTTAAAATGAATATGTGGATGATGAATAAATACTTCTACGAATAGGTAGTGTGTTAAAACACATTTGTGTTAATTAATACTCTCACATTTGTTTTTATTAGATGTGACCATACTTTTCCCTTAAAGCCACGCTCTATGCGATACAAATCATAATGTAAACAATAGAGCAAATGCATCACATGCAACAGAATCGGCTGAATGAATTCACCCCTGATGATGCGTAAACACAGTTCACTTTCACAACTGCCACGTTGTATTTCCTCTCACATCAATTCGCTCACCTTTTCCCTTCGCTTGTGGACGTCAATGCACAACACATCAGCTGTAGGTGACCAGGAGTTAAAACCTTTCCAAACCAAACCATTTCATAACTGCTACACACAGCCTACATCGTTGTCACCATATTAGCTAAAGTAACGTCATAGTCAACACAGCTAATATAAGTAACTTGTTAGTAACCTGCTACAATCATGACAGAGCTCCTCTGTGGAGATGCTACATGTGTCATCATTAGATGCTACAGTCCTCCAACAATGGATGTCATATGAATCTTTACCACTTGCTCTGTAATAGGAGTAGTATTTTTCCTCGACTCACCTGTGTCCCCGCACATTGACTCTGTTCCGGTACCTCCTGTATATACATTTACATTACATTTAAGTCATTTAGCAGACGCTCTTATCCAGAGCGACTTACAAATTGGTGCATTCACCTTATGACCTCCAGTGGAACAGTAGTGCATCTAAATCTTTTCAGGGGGAGGGGGGGTGAGAGGGATTACTTTATCCTATCCTAGGTATTCCTTAAAGAGGTGGGGTTTCAGGTGTCTCCGGAAGGTGGTGATTGACTCCGCTGTCCTGGCGTCGTGAGGGAGTTTGTTCCACCATTGGGGGGCCAGAGCAGCGAACAGTTTTGACTGGGCTGAGCGGGAACTGTACTTCCTCAGTGGTAGGGAGGCGAGCAGGCCAGAGGTGGATGAACGCAGTGCCCTTGTTTGGGTGTAGGGCCTGATCAGAGCCTGGAGGTACTGAGGTGCCGTTCCCCTCACAGCTCCGTAGGCAAGCACCATGGTCTTGTAGCGGATGCGAGCTTCAACTGGAAGCCAGTGGAGGGAGCGGAGGAGCGGGGTGACGTGAGAGAACTTGGGAAGGTTGAACACCAGACGGGCTGCGGCGTTCTGGATGAGTTGTAGGGTTTAATGGCACAGGCAGGGAGCCCAGCCAACAGCGAGTTGCAGTAATCCAGACGGGAGATGACAAGTGCCTGGATTAGGACCTGCGCCGCTTCCTGTGTGAGGCAGGGTCGTACTCTGCGGATGTTGTAGAGCATGAACCTACAGGAACGGGCCACCGCCTTGATGTTAGTTGAGAACGACAGGGTGTTGTCCAGGATCACGCCAAGGTTCTTAGCGCTCTGGGAGGAGGACACAATGGAGTTGTCAACCGTGATGGCGAGATCATGGAACGGGCAGTCCTTCCCCGGGAGGAAGAGCAGCTCCGTCTTGCCGAGGTTCAGCTTGAGGTGGTGATCCGTCATCCACACGGATATGTCTGCCAGACATGCAGAGATGCGATTCGCCACCTGGTCATCAGAAGGGGGAAAGGAGAAGATTAATTGTGTGTCGTCTGCATAGCAATGATAGGAGAGACCATGTGAGGTTATGACAGAGCCAAGTGACTTGGTGTATAGCGAGAATAGGAGAGGGCCTAGAACAGAGCCCTGGGGACACCAGTGGTGAGAGCACGTGGTGTGGAGACGGATTCTCGCCACGCCACCTGGTAGGAGCGACCTGTCAGGTAGGACGCAATCCAAGTGTGGGCCGCGCCGGAGATGCCCAACTCGGAGAGGGTGGAGAGAAGGATCTGATGGTTCACAGTATCGAAGGCAGCCGATAGGTCTAGAAGGATGAGAGCAGAGGAGAGAGAGTTAGCTTTAGCAGTGCGGAGCGCCTCCGTGATACAGAGAAGAGCAGTCTCAGTTGAATGACTAGTCTTGAAACCTGACTGATTTGGATCAAGAAGGTCATTCTGAGAGAGATAGCGGGAGAGCTGGCCAAGGACGGCACGTTCAAGAGTTTTGGAGAGAAAAGAAAGAAGGGATACTGGTCTGTAGTTGTTGACATCGGAGGGATCGAGTGTAGGTTTTTTCAGAAGGGGTGCAACTCTCGCTCTCTTGAAGACGGAAGGGACGTAGCCAGCGGTCAGGGATGAGTTGATGAGCGAGGTGAGGTAAGGGAGGAGGTCTCCGGAAATGGTCTGGAGAAGAGAGGAGGGGATAGGGTCAAGCGGGCAGGTTGTAGGGCGGCCGGCCGTCACAAGACGCGAGATTTCATCTGGAGAGAGAGGGGAGAAAGAGGTCAGAGCACAGGGTAGGGCAGTGTGAGCAGAACCAGCGGTGTCGTTTGACTTAGCAAACGAGGATCGGATGTCGTCGACCTTCTTTTCAAAATGGTTGACGAAGTCATCTGCAGAGAGGGAGGAGGGGGGGGAGGGGGAGGAGGATTCAGGAGGGAGGAGAAGGTTGCAAAGAGCTTCCTAGGGTTAGAGGCAGATGCTTGGAATTTAGAGTGGTAGAAAGTGGCTTTAGCAGCAGAGAGAGAAGAGGAAAATGTAGAGAGGAGGGAGTGAAAGGATGTCAGGTCCGCAGGGAGGCGAGTTTTCCTCCATTTCCGCTCGGCTGCCCGGAGCCCTGTTCTGTGAGCTCGCAATGAGTCGTCGAGCCACGGAGCGGGAGGGGAGGACCGAGCCGGCCTGGAGGATAGGGGACATAGAGAGTCAAAGGATGCAGAAAGGGAGAAGAGGAGGGTTGAGGAGGCAGAATCAGGAGATAGGTTGGAGAAGGTTTGAGCAGAGGGAAGAGATGATAGGATGGAAGAGGAGAGAGTAGCGGGGGAGAGAGAGCGAAGGTTGGGACGGCGCGATACCATCCGAGTAGGGGCAGTGTGGGAAGTGTTGGATGAGAGCGAGAGGGAAAAGGATACAAGGTAGTGGTCGGAGACTTGGAGGGGAGTTGCAACGAGGTTAGTGGAAGAACAGCATCTAGTAAAGATGAGGTCGAGCGTATTTCCTGCCTTGTGAGTAGGGGGAAGGTGAGAGGGTGAGGTCAAAAGAGGAGAGGAGTGGAAAGAAGGAGGCAGAGAGGAATGAGTCAAAGGTAGGCGTGGGGAGGTTAAAGTCGCCCAGAACTGTGAGAGGTGAGCCGTCCTCAGGAAAGGAGCTTATCAAGGCATCAAGCTCATTGATGAACTCTCCGAGGGAACCTGGAGGGCGATAAATGATAAGGATGTTAAGCTTGAAAGGGCTGGTAACTGTGACAGCATGGAATTCAAAGGAGGCGATAGACAGATGGGTAAGGGGAGAAAGAGAGAAAGACCACTTGGGAGAGATGAGGATCCCGGTGCCACCACCCCGCTGACCAGAAGCTCTCGGGGTGTGCGAGAACACGTGGGCAGACGAAGAGAGAGCAGTAGGAGTAGCAGTGTTGTCTGTGGTGATCCATGTTTCCGTCAGTGCCAAGAAGTCGAGGGACTGGAGGGAGACATAGGCGGAGATGAACTCTGCCTTGTTGGCCGCAGATCGGCAGTTCCAGAGGCTACCGGAGACCTGGAACTCCACGTGGGTCGTGCGCGCTGGGACCACCAGATTAGGGTGGCCGCCCACGCGGTGTGGAGCGTTTGTGTGGTCTGTGCAGAGAGGAGAGAACAGGGATAGACAGACACATAGTTGACAGGCTACACAAGAGGCTACGCTAATGCAAAGGAGATTGGAATGACAAGTGGACTACACGTCACGAGTGTTCAGAGAGTTAAGCTTACGTAGCAAGAATCTTATTGACTAAAATGATTAAAATGATACAGTACTGCTGAAGTAGGCTAGCTGGCAGAGGCTGCGTTGTTGACTAAGTAGGCTAGTTGGCATTGGCTGCGTTGTTGACACTACAGTAATCAAGTCGTTCCGTTGAGTGTAATAGTTTCTACTGTGCTGCTATTCGGGGCTAGCTGGCTAGCTAGCAGTGTTGATTACGTTACGTTGCGTTAAAAGAACGACAATAGCTGGCTAGTTAACCTAGGAAATCGCTCTAGACTACACAATTATCTTTGATACAAAGACGGCTATGTAGCTAGCTGTGTAGCTAGCTACGATCAAACAAATCAAGCCGTTGTACTGTAATGAAATGAAATGAAAAATGTGATACTACCTGTGGAGCGAAGCGAAATGCGACCGGATTGTTGAGTGCAGAAGTTCTGTTCGGTAGACGTTGGCTAGCTGTTGGCTAGCAAGCAGAGTCTCCTATGTTAAGGACGACATAAAACTACACACTCTAAACTACACAATTATCTTGGGTACGAAGACAGCAAAGACAACTATGTAGCTAGCTAACACTACACTAATCAAGTCGTTCAGTTGAGTGTAATAGTTGTGCTGCTAATCGGTAGACGGTGGACTAGCTAACGGTGGACGTTAGCTAGCTGGCTAGCTGCAGGGCAGTGTAGACTGCGTTAGGACGACGAAATACGATAATTACGCAATTATCTATGATACAAAGAAATATAGCCTCCACATTGACTCTGTACCGGTACATCCTGTATATACCCTCCACATTGACTCTGTTCCGGTACCTCCTGTATATACCCTCCACATTGACTATGTTCCGGTACCTCCTGTATATAGCCTCCACATTGACTATGTACTGGTACCTCCTGTATATACCCTCCACATTGACTCTGTTCCGGTACCTCCTGTATATAGCCTCCACATTGACTCTGTTCCGGTACCTCCTGTATATAGCCTCCACATTGACTCTGTTCCGGTACCTCCTGTATATACCCTCCACATTGACTCTGTTCTGGTACCTCCTGTATATACCCTCCACATTGACTATGTACTGGTACCTCCTGTATATACCCTCCACATTGACTCTGTTCCGGTACCTCCTGTATATACCCTCCACATTGACTATGTACTGGTACCTCCTGTATATACCCTCCACATTGACTATGTACTGGTACCTCCTGTATATATCCTCCACATTGACTCTGTACTGGTACCTCCTGTATATGGCCTCCACATTGACTCTGTACCGGTAATACCTGTATATGGCCTCCACATTGACTCTGTGCCGGTGTTACCTGTATAAAGCCTCGCTACTGTTATTTTACTGCTGCTCTTTAACCTAAATTATTTGTATTTTATACATAACACTTATTTTTCTTAAAACTGCATTGTTGGTTAATTAAGGGCTTGTAAGTAAGTATTTCACTTGTATTTTGATTTCATTCATACATTTCTTACATGAATTTATTAATATAGAAAATATAAATATTGAAAATATAAATGTTTCAATTTTTTATATATATTGTTGAATATAATATACTTTAAGGGTATATTAGTTCCAGGATCTCTGCTAGTGTTAAAGTTATGGGCAATTTAATACAGAGACATTAGCATAGTAGGACATGTAACTTAAGGTTACCTAACATAACCCCTGTTCTATGATATTATAAGCCTCGTTAGGGGCGGAGTCTAGGGAGATCCAATCAAACAACATCTGTCAAGCAACAGCTAATAGCAGATGACTCCACTTCCTATATAGGGCCATAGTCTCTCCCGTCTTCACATCTAAGTACGTTTGTCTTCCATGTGTGAAAGGTAACCTAGTCAACTACCAACTACCATAGAGCTCATATACTCTCTGATGCCAAGTCTAGACAGGACCATCGCTCAGAGGTCCCCACTCTACTCACCGTATGTGTAGTGATGTCCATTCAGTAGAACCTCATGAAGGTTCATCACCACAACATGCATCATTACAGATCTCTTGAACAGAGATGCCTTTAAACAATGTATATGTTGTAGCCATACCTCTGGTGGATTGAGCCATCAAGCCCTCTGGAGGTTTCAGATCCTTGCTACTATAGAACCTCATGAAGGTATTTTTTTATTTGTATTTATTTAGCCTTTTTTAACCAGGAAGGCTAATTGAGAACAAGTTTTCATTTACAACTGCGACCTGGCCAAGATAAAGCAAAGCAGTGCGACAAAAACAACAACACAGAGTTACACATAAACAAATGTGCAGTCAATAACACAATAGAAAAATCTATGTACAGTGTGTGCAAATGTAGAAGAGTAGGGAGGTAAGGCAATAAATAGGCCATAGAGGCAAAATAATTACAATTTAGCATTAACACTGGAGTGATAGATGTGCAGATGATGATGTGCAAGATAGAGATACTGGGGTGCAAAATAGCAAGAGGATAAAAAACAATATGGGGATGAGGTAGTTGGGTGTGCTATTTACAGATTGGCTGTGTACAGGTACAGTGATATGTAAGCTGCTCTGACAGATGAAGCTTAAAGTTAGAGAGGGAGATACAAGACTCCAGCTTCAGTGATTTTTGCAATTAGTTACAGTCATTGGCAGCAGAGAACTGGAAGGAAAGGCAGCCAAAGGAAGTGTTGGCTTTGGGGATGACCAGTGAAATATACCTGCTGGAGCGTGTGCTATGGGTGGGTGTTGCTTTGGTGACCAGTGAGCTGAGATAAGGCGGGGCTTTACCTAGCAAAGGCTTATAGATGACCTGGAGCCAGTGGGTTTGGCGACGAATATGTAGGGTAGTATATGGGGCTTTGGTGACAAAACGGATGGCACTGTGATAGACTACATCCAGTTTGCTTAGTAGGGTGTTGGAGGCTATTTTGTAAATGACCTCGCCAAAGTCAAAGATCGGTAGGATAGTCAGTTTTACGAGGGTATGTTTGGCAGCATGTGTGAAGGAGGCTTTCTTGCGAAATCGGAAGCCGATTCTAGATGTAATTTTGGATTGGAGATGCTTAATGTGAGTCTGGAAGGAGAGTTTACAGTCTAACCAAACACCTAGGTATTTGTAGTTGTCCACATATTCTAGGTCAGAACCGTCCAGAGTAGTGATGCTAGTCTGGCAGGCGGGTGTGGGCAGCAATCGGCTGAAGAGCATGCATTTAGTTTTACTACCATTTAAAAGCAGTTGGAGGCCACGGAATGAGTGTTGTGTGGCATTGAAGCTCGTTTCGAGGTTTGTTAACACAGTGTCCAAAGAAGGGCCAGATGTATACAGAATGGTGTCGTCAGAGTAGAGGAGGATCAGAGAGTCACCAGCAGCAAGAGGGCGACATTGATAAGAGTCGGCCCGAGAATTGAACCCTGTGGCACCCCCATAGAGACTGCCAACGGTCCGGAGAACAGGCCCTCCGATTTGACACACTGAACTATATCTGAGAAGCAGTTGGTGAACCAGGCGAGGAAGTCATTTGAGAAGCCAAGGCTATTGAGTCTGCCAATAAAAATGCAGTGATTGACAGAGTCGATAGCCTTGGCCAGGTCGATGAAGACGGCTGCACAGTACTGTCTTTTATCGATGGCGGATATTATATCGTTTAGGACCTGGAGCGTGGCTAAGGTGCACCCATGACCAGCTCGGAAACCAGATTGCATAGTGGAGAAGGTACGGTGGGATTCGAACTGGTCGGTGATCGTTTGTTAACTTGGCTTTTGAAGATTTTAGAAATGCCGGGCAGGATGGATATAGGTCTATAACAGTTTGGGTCTAGAGTGTCTCCCCCTTCGAAGAGGGGGTTGACCGCAGCAGCTTTCCAATCTTTGGGGATCTCAGACGATACGGAAGAGAGGTTGAACAGTCTAGTAATAGGGATTGGAAGAATTTCGGCAGATAATATTTAGAAAGACAGGGTCCAGATTGTCTGGCCCTGCTGATTTGTAGGGATCCAGATTTGTAGGGATCCAAAAAATCTAATGTATGTACCAACGACAGATTGACAATTAAACAATTTATACAGTACTGAACAACATATTCAAGTGTAGAACTTCAGTAGAATGCCCCTTTAAAACCCCACATTAGTTCAACAACAGTTTGTGCCCTTGTTTAAGACAGTACTCACTGGTGTTAATCTGATATTCTGTATCCTCCTCTTTCACTCCCAAAACGTCTTCCTCCTTCACCTTTATTGAGACAGCATCCTCTTCCTCTCTAAAAGGTTATTTCACGATAACAGCCACCTCTTCCATTCTGAAAGGTTCTTTCTTGTCTTTCACTGTAACACCCTATGGGAAAGGGAGAAGGAGGAAGGGGGGTTGGATCCCCACCCCACTGGGTAGCACAGAGCAACACTTTAAGGGGCATTGCATTCATAATGGCGCTGACTAGGGAAACGCTCCCGCTGTTCTTAGAGCCTGTCTGCACATTCAAACTAAAACAATGTAACTAATAATGGTGTGAAAAATGCCCCTTAGATATTAATTCGGAGGGCAGATATTATTCAATATTAAAGCAGTAGACCTCTCATTAAAGGCGTCAGTCAAAAGTTATACTTAAATCCGAACTGGATTTAACAAAAAAATGATATGAAAAGCGCACATTTGTAAATCCCAAACTCTAAAAGCAATTGGAAAGGTAGATACAAATGATTTGTGATGTGGTCAAAATAAAGAATGTAACCAAGATGCTGTGTTTTTGTTTACAGTAGTGATGGACAGCTGGTGGCATTTTCAAAACAGGTTTTCAAACACTTGTAGGTCAATTAGCAGGACAATAGACTCTTTATATCCCGGCTACTGTAGGTGTGAACAACTGCAAAGTATTCCATGCTTAAGTGCTCTTAAGTGTTACATTTCTAACTCAAAACAGCAGTACAGTATATCTTCATCAACATCTTTATGCTTTCTTTAACAATGATACAAATACTCTTTCAAAATGCAGATGTTTATTTAGTTATGGATCTATAACAAATTACTATGGGAATAAATATCAATGAATGACAGAAATATTGGAACAAAGTTGTCTAATGAAGGTAAACAAATTGTTGCTAAATGGAAAACACTCTTTCAAAACACACACGGTCATGTCGTACAGCGCCATTATGGCTATTAGCAAGAAGCTGGACAATAGACTTGCCTAGAAGCAGGATAGGGGGAGAATTCTATCATCAAATGTATTTCTTAGTTAGGTTGGCTGTATCACAACAGGCCGTGATTGGTTGAAATTTCAGTTTAATCCACCAGAAAAGACCAAACAAATAATATAGCAAAATGTATTATTATGTATCACATCTGACTGTGATTGGGAGTCCCACAGGGCGGAGCACAACTGGCCCAGCGTTTCTCTCCCTCTAAAAACAGAAATACATGTTTTGGCCTTTATTCAGATTACAATCGGTCACTCTAGTTTTTTTGAAAACAAAATAACCTCCAAAATATCGTTATACACTGCTCAAAAAAATAAAGGGAACACTTAAACAACACAATGTAACTCCAAGCCAATCACACTTCTGTGAAATAAAACTGTCCACTTAGGAAGCAACACTGATTGTCACGCCCTGGTCGTAATATATTGTGTTTATCTTCATTTATTTGGTCAGGCCAGGGTGTGGCATGGGTTTTTGTATGTGGTGTGTTGGTATTGGGATTGTAGCTTAGTGGGGTGTTCTAGTTAAGTCTATGGCTGTCTGAAGTGGTTCTCAATCAGAGGCAGGTGTTTATCGTTGTCTCTGATTGGGAACCATATTTAGGCAGCCATATTCTTTGAGTGTTTCGTGGGTGATTGTCCTTAGTGTCCTGATGTTCCTGTCTCTGTGTTTGCACCAGATAGGACTGTTTCGGTTTTCACATTTTCATTATTTTGGTAGTTTTTCCATGTATAGGTTTTCCTTTATTAAAATAACATGAATCATCACAACGCTGCATTTTGGTCCGACTCTCCTTCACCACAAGAAAGCCGTTACAGAATCACCCACCACAACAGGACCAAGCGGCGTGACAACAGGCAACAGCAACAGCGGCGCAATGAGGATTGGACATGGGAAGATATATTGGATGGCAAGGGTTGCTACACATGGGAGGAGATCCTGGCGGGAAGGGATCGCCTTCCATGGGAACAGGTGGAGGCAGCGAGGAGAGCAGAGGCAGCCGGAGAGAGGAGCCGGCGATATGAGGGAACACGGTTGGCAAGGAAGCCCGGGAGTCAGCCCCAAAAATTTCTTGGGGGTGGCTCACAGGGAGTATGGCTACGCCAGATAGGAGACCTGTGCAAACTCCCTGTGCTTACCGGGGGGCTAGTGAGACCGGGCAGGCACCGTGTTATGCTTTGGAGCGCACGGTGTCCCCAGTGCGGGTGCATAGCCCGGTGCGGTACATTCCAGCTCCGCGTATCGGCCGGGCTAGAGTGAGCGTCGAGCCAAGTGCCATGAAGCCGGCTCTACGCATCTGGTCCCCAGTGCGTCTCCTTGGGCCGGCTTACATGGCACCAGCCTTGCGCACGGTGTCTCCGGTTCGCCTGCATAGCCCAGTGCGGGCTATTCCACCTCGCCGCACTGGCAGGGCGACCGGGACCATTCAACCGGGTAAGGTTGGGCAGGCTCGGTGCTCAAGAGCTCCAGTGCGCCTGCACGGTCCGGTCTATCCAGTACCACCTCCACACCAGCCCTCCGGTGGCAGCTCCCCGCACCAGGCTTCCTGTGCGTGTCCTCGGCCCAGTACCACCAGTGCCAGCACCACGCATCAGGTCTACAGTGCGCCTCGCCTCTCCAGCGCTGCCGGAGCCTTTCTCCTCCTCGCTGCTCTCCCGCCTGCGCTGCCGGAGTCTCCCGCCTGTTCAGCGCTGCCGGAGCCTTTCTCCTCTCCTGCGCTGCTGGAGACTCCCGCCTGTTCAGCGCTGCCAGAGCCTTCCTCCTCTACAGCGCTGCTGGAGTCTCTTGCCTGTTCAGCGCAGCCAGCGCTGCCAGTCTGCATGGAGCAGCCTGAGCTGTCAGTCTGCAAGGAGCTGCCAGAGCTGCCAGTCAGCATGTAGCAGCCAGAGCCACCAGTCAGCATGGAACAGCCAGATCCGTCAGTCTGCCAGGATCTGCCAGTCAGCCAGACTATTCCAGATCTGCCAGTCAGCCAGACTCTTCCAGATCCGTCAGTCAGCCAGACTCTTCCAGATCCGTCAGTCAGCCAGACTCTTCCAGATCCGTCAGTCAGCCAGACTCTTCCAGATCCGCCAGTCAGCCAGACTCTTCCAGAGACGTCAGTCTGCCAGGATCCGCCAGTCAGCCAGACTCTTCCAGATCTGCCAGTCAACCAGACTCTTCCAGATCCGCCAGTCAACCAGACTCTTCCAGATCCGCCAGTCAACCAGACTCTTCCAGATCCGCCAGTCAACCAGACTCTTCCAGATCCGCCAGTCAACCAGACTCTTCCAGATCTGCCAGTCAACCAGACTCTTCCAGATCCGCCAGTCAGCCAGGATCTGCCAGAACCGCCAGCCAGCCAGAATCTGCCGGATCCAACTACCTGCCTGTGCTTTCACTCAGTGCTGAGCTTCCTCTCAGTGCTGGGCTTCCTCTCAGTGCTGGGCTTCCTCTCAGTGCTGGGCTTCCCTTCAGTGCTGGGCTTCCCCTCAGTGCTGAGCTTCCCCTCAGTCCCGAGCTTCCCCTCAGTCCCGAGCTGCCCCTCAGTCCCGAGCTGCCCCTCAGTCCCGAGCTGCCCCTCAGTCCAGTGGGGTTCTGGGTGAGGACTACTAGGCCATGGTCGGCGGAGAGGGTGGACTATCCTAGGATGCGAGGAAGAGGGACTAAGACATTGATAGAGTGGGGTCCACGTCCCGCGCCGGAGCCGCCACCATGGACAGACGCCCACCCGGACCCTCCCTATTGTTTTGATGTGCGTCCGGGAGTCCGCACCTTAGGGGGGGATCTGTCACGCCCTGGTCATAATATATTGTGTTTATCTTCATTTATTTGGTCAGGCCAGGGTGTGGCATGGGTTTTTGTATGTGGTGTGTTGGTATTGGGATTGTAGCTTTGTGGGGTGTTCTAGTTAAGTCTATGGCTGTCTGAAGTGGTTCTCAATCAGAGGCAGGTGTTTATCGTTGTCTCTGATTGGGAACCATATTTAGGCAGCCATATTCTTTGAGTGTTTCGTGGGTGATTGTCCTTAGTGTCCTGATGTTCCTGTCTCTGTGTTTGCACCAGATAGGACTGTTTCGGTTTTCACATTTTCATTATTTTGGTAGTTTTTCCGTGTATAGGTTTTCCTTTATTAAAATAACATGAATCATCACAACGCTGCATTTTGGTCCGACTCTCCTTCATCACAAGAAAGCCGTTACACTGATTGACAATAAATTTCACATGCTGTTGTGCAAATGGAATAGACAACAGGTGGAAATTATAGGCAATTAGCAAGACACGCCCAATAAAGTAGTGGTTCTGCAGGTGGGGACTACAGACCACTTCTCAGTTCCTATGCTTCCTGGCTGATGTTTTGGTCACTTTTGAATGCTGTATATATATAATGTATAATATATTCAATTATTAATTTGTTTAGATGCAATACTCATAAATAAAGTAAATAACTCAACCCTGTCACAGGTTTACAACCCGTTACATGTAGACTGAGGGACAGAGCTACATGGTGTGATTTTAATCAATAATCATGCATTTATTTGATAAAAATACTTTCTCAACAAAATAACACAAATGTATGTTTGCATTCAATTATGTGCACATTTTAATATTAATTTCCCAAGTAAAAATGAATTGAAACGCCTGGGGGACATATAAAAAAATATATGATTTTGTAATAATTAAGTTTAAATTAATTCTATATTTATTTCAATTCATTATACTGGACATTTCAATTTATATACAAAATCAGTCAGTGGGACTGAAATATTACCAGAGCTCAAGAATGACCCAAATACTGTTAGAATAGAAATGGTTTTCTCTGTCTGTTATTTTTTCACATCTAAATGTGGCCATACAACTCCCTTAAAGTGAAGGTAGCTAAATGTAACCACATGTAACATATGGATCTGCATTAGTATAGCATCACAAGTCCCAATGCAAAGTTACACCTCTCTTTTCTATTTTTCCAGTACATAAAACCGATCAGAATTCCAAAGAATGCCGAAGTCATGTCAGATTTTTTTTATTTTATCATAGGTACACTTCAACTGTGAGAGATGGAATCTAAAGCAAAAATCCAGAAAATCACATTGTATGATTTTGTGAGTACACCCCTCACATTTTTGTAAATATTTAAGTAAATCTTTTCATGTGATAACACTGAAGAAATGACACTTTGCTACAATGTAAAGTAGTGAGTGTACAGCTTGTATAACAGTGTAAATTTGCTGTCCCCTCAAAATAACTCAACACACAGCCATTCAAGTCTAAACCGCTGGCAACAAAAGTGAGTACACCCCTAAGTGAAAATGTCCAAATTGGGCCCAAAGTGTCAATATTTTGTGTGGCCACCATCATTTTCCAGCATGGAGTACACGTCCTGGTAATCCGTCTGGCCCTGCGTTGTGATCTGAGGACCCATGCCAAACCTTTTCAGTCTCCTGAGGGGGAATAGGTTTTGTCGTGCCCTCTTTATATAGCCAAATTATCTTTTACCCAGGAAGCTCGGATAAACAGTGGTTGTTGTGCACTGCTGCCACTACCATGCCTGGAGTCCATTTTGACTTTGTTGATAGCGAGTTGTGTTAGCGAGTTCTGTTAGCGAGCTGTGCGGCTAAGCAGCTAACTGGCTACTGATCAACCTGTTGTGTGTATTGAACATTCATATTGGACAGCCTTACCTATAGAGTAGCACCACCAACCCTTCAGCCCATTCTCTTCTTGAAGTCAAAGCCACAGTGTATTGTTGCTATAGGAGTTTATGATTAATAATCCTATTCATTTCAAGCCACACTAAGATGTCACCATACTTTTCATTTAAAGCCCCACTATGTAAGACATACATCATCAGAGTGGGCCTCCAACTTAAATGTAAACAATGGAGCAAATGCATCACATGTGAACATCACTCGATTATCGGAGGGGTGCATTATGACATCAGATAGAACTACTCAGACATTCCAAATATCACTTGATTATCGGAGGGGTGTATTATGACATCAGAGAGAACTACTCAGACATTCCAAATATCACTTGATTATCGGAGGGGTGTATTATGACATCAGAGAGAACTACTCAGACATTCCAAATCAGGCTTCATCCATATCATGAAGGTGGATATTGATCCAACCATTTCCAAAGTAATGACCCGGGTGATGGAAACAGGATATGCCTGTACACTTTTATAAAAGCCGACAGACGATTTGTTACTTCGTTTGACATGGTGGGGTCATTTTGTGTCAGTAAAAATGTATAAATGAGAAATGGCGGCATTAATCCTTTATGCGCAAATATTGATTTAATAACGATCATATCTTAGTTAACTTGGAGTCACGTGATGATATATTGTGTGGTCCTCCCACTACGACTTGGGAAACCATGCAGTTTATTAGGCTACAGGTTAAATAAATGATGAACTTCACAGGGTGGTGAAAGTGGAGGAGTTGAGCTTGATGCTCCTTTCCAATACATTTAAAAAATATATATATATTTTTTTATTTCACCTTTATTTTTTGATGGTCTTCTTCTGGTGACATGATGATGATTGATGCTTGGTTGCCATTTGACAAATAAAATAATGTCGCTCTTATCCATAATAATCTCATCATGTAGGTAGCCTACCAACACTGTATCTTTGAGCTGTTGGCTACAGTGGACGGGACAAGAGGACTTTTGCTATATAACTCAACGGTTTTTCAAAACCATCAGTTGAGTTGAAAATGCAATGGAAACCCATTTAACTTGCATTTTTCATTCAGTACATTTACATTACATTTAAGTCATTTAGCAGACGCTCTTATCCAGAGCGACTTACAAATTGGTGCTTTCACCTTATGACATCCAGTGGAACAGCCACTTTACAATAGTGCATCTAGGTCTTTTAAGGGGGGTGAGAAGGATTACTTTATCCTATCCTAGGTATTCCTTAAAGAGGTGGGGTTTCAGGTGTCTCCGGAAGGTGATTGACTCCGCTGTCCTGGCGTCGTGAGGGAGTTTGTTCCACCATTGGGGGGCCAGAGCAGCGAACAGTTTTGACTGGGCTGAGCGGGAACTGTACTTCCTCAGTGGTAGGGAGGCGAGCAGGCCAGAGGTGGATGAACGCAGTGCCCTTGTTTGGGTGTAGGGCCTGATCAGAGCCTGGAGGTACTGAGGTGCCGTTCCCCTCACAGCTCCGTAGGCAAGCACCATGGTCTTGTAGCGGATGCGAGCTTCAACTGGAAGCCAGTGGAGAGAGCGGAGGAGCGGGGTGACGTGAGAGAACTTGGGAAGGTTGAACACCAGACGGGCTGCGGCGTTCTGGATGAGTTGTAGGGGTTTAATGGCACAGGCAGGGAGCCCAGCCAACAGCGAGTTGCAGTAATCCAGACATTTTGAGATGACAAGTGCCTGGATTAGGACCTGCGCCGCTTCCTGTGTGAGGCAGGGTCGTACTCTGCGGATGTTGTAGAGCATGAACCTACAGGAACGGGCCACCGCCTTGATGTTATTTGAGAACGACAGGGTGTTGTCCAGGATCACGCCAAGGTTCTTAGCGCTCTGGGACGAGGACACAATGGAGTTGTCAACCGTGATGGCGAGATCATGGAACGGGCAGTCCTTCCCCAGTACATGGGAATTCAACAGGAAAACATTTTTTCCGTGCACTACGTCATCACGCAAAGACTTTTATCCGCAATAAACCTGTTTGATGCAAACATTTCCGGTGGGAAAATGCGTATATTGTTTTATGCAGATTTGAGAATATTCACATGAAAATCTGTCGCAAATTGCACGGAAATGTAGCTACTAAGGTGGATATTGATCCAACACCTGCTGCTTATTCAAACCGTCCCACTGGGCACAGACATCAGTTCAACATCTGGTTTCTATTTACATTTCTTTGATTCGTCAACTAAAGTGAATTCAACATTAAATCAACATAAAATGTCACCCGGCATTGGATTTAGGTTGCCAGTTGGGTGAAACACAAAATGTCACCAGTCACTGGTTACCAGTTGTGTGAAAATTAATAAAAAATACCTTATGTAGATGGATTTTTACAAATCAAATCCGTTTTCCACATTGATCAAACATCATCACATGGATTTGTTTTGATCAAATCAAATGTTATTGGTCACATGGTTAGCAGATGTTATTGGTCACATGGTTAGCAGATGTTATTGGTGACATACACATGGTTAGCAAATGTTATTGGTCACATACACATGGTTATCAGATGTTATTGGTGACATGCAGATGTTATTGGTCACATACACATGGTTAGCAGATGTTACTGGTCACATACACATGGTTAGCAGATGTTATTGGTCACATACACATGGTTAGCAGATGTTATTGGTCACATACACATGGTTAGCAGATGTTAATGGTCACATACACATGGTTAGCAGATGTTATTGTGAGTGTAGTGAAATGCTTATGCTTCTAGATCCGACAGTGCAGCAGTATCAAACAGATATCTAACAAACTATAGTTTTGGCAAGTCGGTTAGGACATATGTGTTAATGACACAAGTCATTTTTCCAAAAATTGTTTACAGACAGATTATTTCACAATCCCAGTGGGTTAGAAGTTTACATACACTAAGTTGACTGTGCCTTTAAACAGCCTTGGAAAATTCCAGAAAATTATGTCTATAGCTTCTGATAGGCTAACTGACATCATGAGTCAATTGGAAGAGCACCTGTGTATGTATTTCAAGACCTACCTTGAAACTCAGTGCCTCTTTACTTGACATCATGGGAAAATAAATACAAATCTGCCAAGATCTCAGAAAAAAATGGTAGACCTTTCCAAAGTCTGGTTCATCCTTGGGAGCGATTTCCAAACGCCTGAAGGCGTCCTCTGGTCTGATGAAACAAAAATAGTATAGTTTGGCCATAATGACCATCGTTATGTTCGGAGGAAAAAGGGGGATGTTTGCAAGCCGAAGAACACCATCCCAACCGTGAAGCACACAGGTGGCAGCATCACGTTGTGGGGGTGCTTCGCTGCAGGAAGGACTGGGACACTTCACAAAATATATGGCATCATGGGGGAGGAAAATTACGTGAATATATTGAAGCAACATCTCAAGACATCAGTCAGGAAGTTAAAGCTTGGTCGCAAGTGGGTCTTCCAAATGGACAATGACGCCAAGCATACTTCCAAAGTTGTGGCAAAATGGCTTAAGGACAACAAAGTCAAGGTATTGGAGTGGGCATCACCACACCCTGACCTTAATGCTATAGAAAACAGATCATTTTTACCCTTTTAAAAATAGTTATAGGGGGAGGTCCGGGGGATGTCTGTCTTTGAAAGGGTCAATGTAATATTTAAGATGTCCCCTTTACTGATGACCTAAACCTAAAAGTCAAGGGGTCTGAATACTTTCCAAAGAAACTGTAAGTGATTGAGGAGAGAGCATAATTGCTATATTCTAATTAAAATCATTGACCCATAAGGTACCACATGACCAAAGCAATGCGTGACCCATGTAGAATTAAAACAATATTCATCTTAATGAGAAATATAATCGAATAAACAAATGTTTGCATAACCAAAGACATGAAAACGGGTGGGAACATTGTATTTAGTCAGGATTTCATAAGGCCAGGAATGTCATTGAGAATAACAATAGACAATAGTTAATGTTGCTAGTTTAGGGATGAAGATAGTGAAGGTTTATCTATGTTAAGGATGTTTTTAATTTGACGTGGAAACAACGTTTATTCAACCAGTGGGAGGCTTGTAAATGCCCACAGGAAAGTGGAATGAGGAACTCTTCATTGAGACAATCATGAAACAGCAATCTGTGGGTGAGTTGTAGTGGATATTATAATATAAGGATCTGCTGGAGTCCAAGTCAAACCAAGATTCTTTATTTCTGAGCTCAGAGAGAATAACAGAGTTTGGTATTTTACTAGGATCCCCATTAGCTGTTGCAAAAGCAGCAGCTACCCCTCCTGCGGTCAACACAAAACATGACACAATTGTCACGTCTCTCGTCGGAAAGGCATGGACCAAAGCGCAGCGTGGTAAGTGTTCATGATTTTTATTTAATCAAAAAACATTCGAACAAAATAACAAAGAGAAGAATGAACAGTTCTGTAAGACACATCAACTATACAGAAAACAACTACCCAAAAAACACAGGTGGAAAAAGGCTCCCTAAGTATGATTCCCAATTAGAGACAACGATAGACAGCTGCCTCCGATTGGGAACCACACTCTGCCAAAAACAAAGAAATAGAAAACATAGAAATAAAGAAACTGGAATTCCCAACCGAGTCACACCCTGGCCTAACCAAAATAGAGAATAAAAAGCCTCTCTATGGCGTGACAATAATACAGAACATCAATAGACAAGAACAGCTCAAGGACAGAACTACATACATTTTGTAAAAGGCACACGTAGCCTCCAAATCAATGCATACACACAAACTACCTAGGTCAAATAGGGGAGAGGTGTTGCTTTATCTGTTTTTTGAAACCAGGTTTGCTGTTTATTTGAGCAATATGAGATGGAAGGAAGTTCCATGCAATAAGGGCCCTATATAATACTGTATGCTTTCTTGAATTTGTTCTGGAATCTTGTGAACTGTGAAAAGACCCCCAGTGGCATGTCTGGTGGGATAAGTGTGTGTGTCAGAGATGTGTGTAATTTGACTTGTAAGAACTTTGATGATATCTGTACATTATAGGAACAGCTGTGATGACAAAAGTACAATGATTCATGTTTTGCTTTAGCTTGAGATAAAGAATCAGTGGTAGACACCTTGCAAGTGTATGAAAAGGTCAACTGTACAAAGTCAGATGTCTGTGTGTTGAAACTATATTTTAGGTAACAGATGGATAAAGGGAACTAAGAGTTCCTGTTGATACTATGTTCCAGTCCTACTTCCAGTCTTACATGATTGCAATAAGGGGAACAATCATTGGGAAACTAACTGCCAATAACGCAATAAGCTGAACCCCGCATTGCAGAGACATCTTTGTAGTAGCAACTATTAATTATGAGCGTATAGGCTATTAAAGTTAAGGGACATCAGCCTGGGCGGGGTGATCCTCAGTAGGGGATAAAAAGGGAAAACACCATCTTTTGAACTGAGTGTCTTGCTTGCAAATTGCTGTAAGTGTAAACTCCGGGTTGCAATCCTTATTAAACAAACTAACCTCTGATCAAAGAAGTTTTCCTGTGGTCTCTTCTGTGCACATAGGGCAGAATTCCCTTACAGACTATGCAAACTATTTGGGATTTTCAACACATATCAGACCTCTGATTACAATTAAGAGCAAAACGTGCCGCTGTAATAGGTGGAAGAAGAAAAAGAAAAAAGAAGCAGAGCATCTCTTTATTATGGCTAGACCTCTCCTCATCTTTACAACCATTGAATCTATTTGTTTTGACCATGACAGTTTACAATCTAAGGTAATGCCAAGTAATTTAGCCTCCTCCACTTGTTCAACAGCCACACAATTCATTACCAGATTCAGATGAGGTCTAGAACTTAAGGAATGATTTGTACCAAATACAATGCTCTTAGTTTTAGAGATGTTCAGGGCCAGTTTATTACTGGCCACGCATTCCAAAACAGACTGCAACTCTTTGTTAAGGGTTTCAGTGACTTCATTAGCTGTGGTTGCTGGTGGTTATATAGTTGAATCATCAGCATACATCAGCATAGCATGTGTATGCTTTGTTTAATGCCAGTGGCAGGCCATTGGTAAAAATAGAAAAGAGTAGAGGGCCTAGAGAGCTGCCCTGCGGTACATCACACTTCATATGTTTGACATTAGAGAAGCTTCCATTAAAACCCCCTGAGTTCTATTAGATAGATAGCTCTGAATCCACATTATGGCAGAGGTTGAAAAGCCATAGCACAAACATTCTTAAACAACAGGTTATGGTCAATAATATCAAAGGCTGCACTGAAATCTAACCACAATCTCCCACAATCTTCTTGTTATCAATTTCTCTCAACCAATCATCAGTAATTTGTGTTAGTGCAGTACATGTTGAGTGCCCTTCTCTATAAGCATGCTGAAAGTCTGTTGTTCATTTGTTTACAGAAATATAGCATTGTAATTGTTCAAACACAATTTTTTCCAACAGAGCTGGCAGAACCAGTAAAGGCCGCTTTACCACTCTTGGGTAGTGGATTAATTTGGCTTCCCTCCAGGCCTGAGAACAGACTTTCCTCTTGGCTCATATTAAAAATATGACAGATAGGAGTGGCTATAGTCAGCTACTGTCCTCAGTAGCTTTCCATCTAAGTTGTCAATGCCAGGAGGTTTGTCATTATTGATCGATAACAATTTTTCCACCTCTCCCACACTAACTTTACAAAATTCGATACTTGCACTGCTTTTCTTTCATGATGTTTTTTTACATCATTCTTTATATCATTGATATTGGATTCCTAATAAAGTTTATTATTTTTGTTGAGTTTGGTCACATCATTTCTCAATTTGCCGTACATAAGCCAGCCAGATGTGCAGCCAGACTTATTCACTACTCCTTTTGCCCCATCTCTTTCAAACATACAGTTTTTAAATTCCTCATCAATCCATGGAGCCTTAACATATCTAACAGTCCGTTTCTTAACAGGTACATGTTTATCAATAATTGGAAGAAGCAATTTCATCTGGTAAAAGCAGGTCAACACATTATCAGTCAACAATATAAGACAATGGGAGCACTGTGTATGTTCTCTGATGAATTATAGGTCAATGAGATGTGAAATATCAATATACATGCTAAGAGAAGTAATTTCTCTCCCTGTGTGGATTCTCTAATGATGTTTAAGTGATTGTTATGAGAAATTTGTTTTCCAAAAGCATGAGCTTTTGTAAGCCTTCTCCTCTGTGTCTCGTGTTCTTTCAGGCTTCCTAAATGGGCAAAGCTTTGCACCCTGGGAGGAGTGGTAATGCATCCCCCCTGTGTGTATTCTCTCATGTCTTTTAAGATTCCCTGACCAGCCGAAAAACTTTCCACACTGAGAGCAGTGGTAAGGCTTCTCCCCCGTGTGTATTCTCTCATGTTGTTTCAGGCCCCCTAACTTGTTAAAACACTTTCCACACTGGGAGCAGTGGTAAGGCTTCTCCCCTGTGTGTATTCTCTCGTGTCGTTTCAGCTCCCCTGACCGGTTGAAACACTTGCCACACTGGGAGCAGTGGTAAGGCTTCTCTCCTGTGTGTATTAGCTCATGAGCTTTCAGGTGTCCTGACAGACTGAAACACCTTCCACACTGGGAGCAGTGGTAAGGCTTCTCCCCCGTGTGTATTCTCTCATGTTGTTTCAGGCCCCCTAACTTGTTAAAACACTTTCCACACTGGGAGCAGTGGTAAGGCTTCTCTCCTGTGTGTATTCTTTCGTGTTTTTTCAGATCAACTGACCGTTTGAAACACTTTACACACTGGGAGCAGTGGTAAGGCTTCTCCCCTGTGTGTATTAGCTCATGAGTTTTTAGGTGTCCTGACTGGTTGAAACACTTTCCACACTGGGAGCAGCGATAAGGCTTCTCCCCTGTGTGTATTCTCTTGTGTTGTTTCAGATCCCCTGACAGGTTGAAACACTTGCCACACTGAGAGCAGTGGTAAGGCTTCTCCCCTGTGTGTATTCTCTTGTGTTGTTTCAGATTCCCTGACCAGGTGAAAAACTTTCCACATTGGGAGCAGTGGTAAGGCTTCTGCCCTGTGTGTATTCTCTCATGTTGTTTCAGGTCCCCTGACTGGTTAAAACACTTGCCACACTGCGAGCAATGATAAGGCTTCTCCCCTGTGTGTATTCTTTCGTGTTTTTTCAGACCCCCTGACCGGCTGAAACACTTTCCACACTGCGAGCAGTGGTAAGGCTTCTCCCCAGTGTGTATTCTCTCATGCTGTTTCAGGGCCCCTAACCAGTTACAACCCTTTCCACAGTAGGAGCACTGGTGTCTTCTTGCTGGTTTGGACGTCCCTGGCTCTGGTTCCTCTGAGTCTGGTCTTTCTCCTGCCAAAGACAGTGTGTTTTTTAAAATAGAGACCCGAATGAAACTTCCACATGATAAAACGGCCTTGCTACGAGAGTAAATCCTAATCAGATCCCTCAATAACCTAAGGCCAGTTTTAACAATCTTAGTGTGATTTTAAAACGAATGTAGAGTTTCCTGGTAATTACTGATAATGTTTACACTACTTATTTATTCATTCTGAATATGAATATACACTGCTCAAAAAAATAACGGGAACACTAAAATAACACATCCTAGATCTGAATGATCTTTACATAGTTGAATGTGCTGACAACAAAATCACTCAAATATCAATGGAAATCAAATTTATCAACCCATGGAGGTCTGGATTTGGAGTCACACTCCAAATTAAAGTGGAAAACCACAATACAGGCTGATCCAACTTTGATGTAATGTCCTTAAAACAAGTCACAATGAGGCTCAGTAGTGTGTGTGGCCTCCACGTGCCTGTATGACCTCCCTACAATGCCTGGGCATGCTCCTGATGAGGTGGAGGATGGTCTCCTGGGGAATCTCCTCCCAGACCTGGACTAAAGCATCCGCCAACTCCTGGACAGTCTGTGGTGCAACGTGGCGTTGGTGGATGGAGCGAGACATGATGTCCCAGATGTGCTCAATTGGATTCAGGTCTGGGGAACGGGCGGGCCATCCATAGCATCAATGCCTTCCTCTTGCAGGAACTGCTGACACACTCCAGCCACATGAGGTCTAGCATTGTCTTGCATTAAGAGGAACCCAGGGCCAACCGCAACAGCATATGGTCTCACAAGGGGTCTGAGGATCTCATCTCGGTACCTAATGGCAGTCAGGCTACCTCTCGCGAGCACATGGAGGGCTGTACGGCCCCCCCAAAGAAATGCCACCCCACACCATGACTGACCCACCGCTGCCGGTCATGCAGGCAGCAGAACATTCTCCACGGCGTCTCCAGACTCTGTCACATGTGCTCAGTGTGAACCTGCTTTCATCTTTGAAGAGCACAGGGGGCCAGTGGCGAATTTGCCAATCTTGGCAAATGCCAAACGTCCTGCATGGTGTTGGGCTGCAAGCACAACCCCCACCTGTGGACGTCGGGCCCTCATACCACCCTCATGGAGTCTGTTTCTGACCGTTTGAGCAGACACACGGACATTTGTGGCCTGCTGGAGGTCATTTTGCAGGGCTCTGGCAGTGCTCCTCCTGCTCCTCCTTGCACAAAGGCGGAGGTAGGGGTCCTGTTGCTGGGTTGTTGCCCTCCTACGGCCTCCTCCACGTCTCCTGGTAGCGCCTCCATGCTCTGGACACTACGCTGACAGACACAGCAAACCTTCTTGCCACAGCTCGCATTGATGTGTCATCCTGGATGAGCTGCACTACCTGAGCCACTTGTGTGGGTTGTAGACTCCGTCTCATGCTACCACTAGAGTGAAAGCACCACCAGCAATCAAAAGTGACCAAAAAATCAACCAGGAAGCATAGGAACTGAGAAGTGGTCTGTGGTCCCCACCTACAGAACCACTCCTTTATTGGGGGTGTCTTGCTAATTGCCTATAATTTCCACCTGTTGTCTATTCCATTTGCACAACAGCATGTGAAATTTATTGTCAATCAGTGTTGCTTCCTAAGTGGACAGTTTGATTTCACAGAAGTGTGATTGACTTGGAGTTACATTGTGTTGTTTCAGTGTTCCCTCTATTGTTTTGAGCAGTGTATATAACTTTCCTAGATGTATGATACAGAATGCGACCGACAGTCGTGGCCAATAGTTTTGAGATTGAAAAATATTACTTTCCACAAAGTTTGCTGCTTCAGTGTCTTTAGATATTTTAGTCAGATGTTACTATGGAATGATGAAGTATAATTACAAGCATTTCATAAGTGTCAAAGGCTGTTATTTACAATGACATGAAGTTGATGCAGAGTCAATATTTGCAGTGTTGACCCTTCTTTTTCAAGACCTCTGCAATCCACCCTGGCATGCTGTCAATTAACTTCTGGGCCACATCCTGACTGATGGCAGCCCATTCTTGCATAATCAATGCTTGGAGTTTGTCAGAATTTGTGTGTTTTTGTTTGTCCACCCGCCTCTTGATGATTGACCACAAGTTCTTAAGGTCTGGGAGTTTCCAAAATACTGATGTTTTGTTACCCGAGCCACCTAGTTATCACTTTTGCCTTATGGCAAGGTGCTCCATCATGCTGGAAAAGGCATTGTTCGTCACCGAACTGTTCCTGGATGGTTGGGAGAAGTTGCTCTCGGAGGATGTGTTGGTACCATTCTTTATTCATGGCTGTGTTCTTAGGCAACATTGTCAGTGAGCCGACACCCTTGGCTGAGAAGCAACCCCAAACATGAACGGTCTCAGGATGCTTTACTGTTGGCATGACACAGGACTGATGGTTGTCTTCTCCGGACAAGCTTTTTTCCGGATGCCCTAAACATTCGGAAAGGGGATTCATCAGAGAAAATGACTTTACCCCAGTCCTCAGCAGTCCAATCCCTGTAACTTTTACAGAATATCAGTCTGTCCCTGATGTTTTTCCTGGAGAGAAGTGGCTTCTTTGCAGATGCACTCACACTTGCCTGCTGCAATTCCTGAGCAAGCTCTGTACTGGTGGTGCCCCGATCCCGCAGCTGAATCAACTTTAGGAGACGGTCCTGGCACTTGCTGGACTTTCTTGGGTGCCCTGAAGCCTTCTTCACAACAATTGAACCGCTCTCCTTGAAGTTCTTGATGATCCGATAAATGGTTGATTTAGGTGCAATCTTACTGGCAGCTATATCCTTGCCTGTGAAGACCTTTTTGTGCAAAGCATTGATGACGGAACGTGTTTCCTTGCAGGTAACCGTGGGCGACATATGAAAAACAATGATTCCAAGTACCACCCTCCTTTTGAAGCTTACAGTTTTTTTTGGGGGGGGGGATTCAGTTAATTTGCATGGCAAAGAGGGACTTTGCAATTCATCTGATCACTCTTCATACCATTCTGGAGTATATGCAAATTGTCATCATACAAACTGAGGCAGCAGACTTTGTGAAAATTAACATTTGTGTCATTCTCAAAACTTTTGGCCACGACTGTACACACTTCCTTAAACATAAAATAAGTAAATAAGTCATTTTAAGAGTGTAAGTCCAAAACTTGTTTTTACGTCTAAAACACAAAGCACATCAGTAAAATCTCCCCGTTGTTGAAAGGGTTCGACACCTGCTGTTTAAATGGCCCAATTTCTTATTTAGACGTTCACAGATTTTCAACATTTTGACTATCGCTGATGTCATATTTTGGGTAAAGTAAAAAATAAGGTGAAATATCTGGAAAGATGTTCCTAAAACTGATAGTAACTACAATAAACAAAATATAAACGCAACATGTAAAGTGTTGGATGTTTCATGAGCTGAAAAAAAAAGGATTGTAGAATTTTTTACATCCCTGTTAGTTAACATTTATTCTTTGCCAAGATAATCCATCCACCTGACAGGTGTGGCATATCAAGAAGCTGATTGAACAGCTTGATTATTACACAGGTGCACCTTGTGCTGGGAAAAATAAAAGGCCACTAAAATGTGCAGTTTTGTCACAACGCCACAAATGTCTCAGAGGGAGCGTGCAATTGGCATGCTGACTGCAGGAATGTCCATTTTTATATATATATTTTTTTACATTGGAGACAGACACAAAGCACATCAGTAACAAGACAAAGTCCTGAAAAAGATCCGTACATTTTTTTGCTGAGTTTATTTTGTATATGTTGAAAAGTTTTTTTTCTTCTCAAACATAAATAAACAACTCCAGGTGAAAGACAAAGGCCATAGCTGTAAATAAAATAACAAATTAACTGGCAAAATAGCAGAGTGAGGCCCGTATCCAGCAACGTCACGAGTCATGTTTTTGCAGCCGTTTCAGGACAGCACTACAGGGAGAGAGAGGGAGAGCAGCTGTTTCAGTACAGCACTACAGGGAGAGAGAATCCACGGGACTAGTTTCAATGTTTGGAATCACCTAAGAGTTTCTGGATTTTGGGTAAACTTCTCCTTTAAAGCATCAGACTCCATAGTAATTCATCACAAGTCCATGCTAGGTAAAGCTCCGCCTTATCTCAGTTCACTGGTCACGATGGCAACACCCATCCGTAGCACGCGCTCCAGCAGGTGTATCTCACTGATCATCCCTAAAGCCAACACCTCATTTGGCCGCCTTTCGTTCCAGTACTCTGCTGCCTGTGACTGGAACGAACTGCAAAAATCGCGGAAGTTTGAGACTTTTATCTCCCTCACCAACTTCAAACATCAGCTATCCGAGCAGCTAACCGATCGCTGCAGCTGTACATAGTCTATTCGTAAATAGCCCACCCATTTTCACCTACCTCATTCCCATACTGTTTTTATACTATTTTATTTTTTATTTATTTACTTTTCTGCTCTTTTGCACACCAATATCTCTACCTGTACATGACCATCTGATCATTTATCACTCCAGTGTTAATCTGCAAAATTGTATTATTCGCCTACCTCCTCATGCCTTTTGCACACATTGTATATAGACTGCCCATTTTTTTCTACTGTGTTATTGACTTGTTAATGGTTTACTCCATGTGTAACTCTGTGTTGTCTGTTCACACTGCTATGCTTTATCTTGGCCAGGTCGCAGTTGCAAATGAGAACTTGTTCTCAACTAGCCTACCTGGTTAAATAAAGGTGAAAAAAAAAAAAAGATGCTACAGTCCTCCTTTAAGACGCCATAATGTTTCATCATTAGATGCTACAGTCCTCCTTTAAGACTCCATAATGTTTCATCATTAGATGCTACAGTCCTCCTTTAAGACTCCATAATGTTTCATCATTAGATGCTACAGTCCTCCTTTAAGACTCCATAATGTTTCATCATTAGATGCTACAGTCCTCCTTTAAGACTCAATGTTTCATCATTAGATGCTTCCTCCTTTAAGACTCCATAGTGTTTCATCATTAGATGCTACAATCCTCCTTTAAGACTCCATGTTTAGAATGTGTTTGAAAGCGCTACTCTATCTATTCTACTCTCATCCTTTCAGTTTTAATAATATTTAATAATAATAATGTTATAACAGGTAATAACTAACTTTAATAACTAGGGTCAATTCCTGCCTGGCGCCCCAACAACATATTTCTTTACCCCCCTCTAACAATAAGCTACAGAATTAGCATAGTAGGCCATGTAATTTAAGGTAATCTGAAATATTTAGGACTAATTTATTCCTTGCCACCCATTCTGAAACTCACTGCAGCTCTTTGGAAGTGTTGCTGTCATTTCAGTTTCCGTGGTATCTGACGTGTACAGTGTTGAGTCATCTGCATACAGACACACTGGCTTTACTCAAATGTCATTGGCATGTCGTTGGTAAAGATTGAAACAAGCAGGTGCCAAACAGCTGCCCTGGGGAATTCCTGATTCTACCTTGATTGTGTTGTACAGGCTTCCATTAAAGAACACTCTCTGTGTTCTGTTAGACAGGTGGCTCTGGGGCGGCAGGTAACCTAGTGGTTTGAGCGTTAGGCCAGTAACCGAAATGTTGCTGGATTGAATCCCTGAGCTGACAAGGTAAAACTCTGTCCTTCTGCCCCTGAACAAGGCAGTTGGCCTCGGAACAGTAGGTTGTCATTGAAAATAATAAATTGTTCTTAACTGACTAGCCTAGTCCAAAAATGTAATTGAAGATGCTCCAAAGATTTTTACTATCATTCTTCATGTCATTTATTTTTGTTTCATAGTGTAGTTTCTTCTTCTTTTTATTCAGTTTAGTCACATGATTTCTCAATTTGCAATACGTTTGCCAACCAGTTATACAGCCAGACCTATTTGCCATCTCTTTTGCCTCCTTCTTCATCATACCATTTTGTAATTCCTCATCAATCCACGTGGATTTAACTGTTTTTACAGTCATTTTCTTAATGGGCGCATGCTTATTAGTAACTGGGATAAGCATTTTCAAATGTGTCAAGGGCAGCGTCTGGTTGCTCATCATTACACACCACAGACCAACAAATATTATTTACATCAACAACATAGGAATCACTACAAAAAAATGTATGACCTCTTATACACAATATTAGTCCCAGCCGTTGGAACTGTGGTTTTCCTAGACATGGCTCCTATATTGTGATCACTACATCTGATGGATCTGGATACTGCTTTAAACCCCATTTCTGCAGCATTAGTAAAGATATGATCAAAACATGTTGATGATTTCATTCCTCTACTGTTTGTAACTACCCTGGTAGGTTGATTGATAACCTGAACCAGGTTGCCAGCACTGGTTGATCACAGCTTTCCTCCAGTATTAGTTAATTAATTAACAGTGTCTAGAGTTTAGTTTGCCTGTTCAACAGTCTTGTAAAGATAGGGGGGTTGACTGGGACAGGCAATGTAATATCCATAATGTTTTAAGGAAAAGTTTTTTTTTTAAACAAGCACCTTTACATTGGATCATCTTGAAACTCTCTCTAAAGCTACCTTTCATCAAGGTTTTATATGGTCTATTGTTCTCTCTAAAGCTACCTTTCATCAAGGTTTTATATGGTCTATTGTTCTCTCTAAAGCTACCTTTCATCAAGGTTTTATATGGTCTATTGTTTTCTCTCTAAAGCTACCTTTCATCAAGGTTTTATATGGTCTATTGTTTTCTCTAAAGCTACTTTTCATCAAGGTTTTATATGTTCTCTCTAAAGTCTTTCATCAAGTTTTATTTCTATTGTTTCTCTTTTCATTGGCAGAATCCTTTTTCAGTGTTATGATAGTCATAACATCCATATCCACCAGTCTATCTTCCTGTCAACTAACAGAACTCTGCTGGTTGTCCTGGTAACAGATACCTGTGGGCAGATCTATTGTATTTGTTCAAACTAAACTACAGCACTTACTTTGTGTCAAATCTGATCCTTTCATCTCTTCTCCTCTTCTCACAGTTCCACTCAGCCCCATTGTTTTCCTGCAGTCCACCAGCAGCACAGACAACCTCTTCATACCCAGCAGTAACGTGCTACCAGGAGAGGCACGACACATGGACTCCGGGTGGGTGGAAGGGCTAGCGTTGTCCTGGTAACCATAAAGAGGGGACACAGACGCACATCATTATGGATGCTGATGTCACTGTTGTCATGAAGTGCTCTACAGAAACCCAGCCCAAGCCGATAAAGCAAGCTGTATGCTAGACCAGACCAAGCTGTACCATCTGGTGTTCTGATCTGGAGAGACTCTTCTCTTCCTCGTCAGCATCAGGATGTTGTCGAGGCTCCCCAGAGGATCCACCATAGTCATGTCTCTCTCCTGTGTGAATGAGAACATCAAACAGATGGTAAACTTACGACCATCTATTGCAATCACAGAGTCTTACAAGAGGCATGAATATGTCTAAAAAGGGCCTAAAATGGCCACTTTCATCTTGATTTCCTAAAACAAAATTTGTGATGCAAATGTAAAGGGTTGTTCCACAAAATGGGTGCCTTTTTTATATTTTAAGTAGAACATATGCACCAATATTGCATTTTAAAAGCCTGATATACTAGATGAGAACTTTAATGTCGACCACATGGAGAATTCAATACATCTAATTGAAAAGTCCCAAAAATATATACCAGATCGACCCTTTAACAATTTATACAGTACTGAACAACATATTCAAGTGTAGAACTTCAGTAGAATGCCCCTTAAAAACCCCACATTAGTTCAACAACGGCATAGTCCCTGTTTTTAAGACAGTACTCACTGGTGTTAATCGGATCTTCTGTCTCCTCCTTTTTCACTCTCAAAACGTCTTCCTCCTTCACGTTTATTAAGACAGCATCATCTTCCTCTCTAAAAGGTTCTTTCTCTTCTTTCACTATAACAGCCTCCTCTTCCTCCTTTTTCATTCTGAAATATTCTTTCTCCGTAAAGCAGACCTCCTCTTCATTAGCAAGAGAGGAGTAGTTCAGTGAGCTCATGGTCAGGGATGTTAGCTAGCTAGCTAGCATTAGCGACTAGCCTAGTGCTAACCTCAGTATCAATCTTTAACACGTTTGCAAATTGAACAAGCACATTAGGTTAAAGTTCACCAGTAGATACGTCAACCGAAATTTGTCTAAAACACTGAGATTAGCTAATGTACAATAACATCGTCGAAAGAATCAATCTTTCAGTTTTATGTTGTCTAGCAAGCTACCGAGGTGGTTGAAAGAGTTGGCGCCTGTTCCTGAAGAACCGTCCCGTCCAGTCTATTACACGTCACGCAAGAAGCATCACCTGAAAGACGGCTGGCTGGAGTGGGTAACGCAGTTTGGAAACAATAGGTACTACAATTTTTGTGTTGGAAAGAACGTCATAATAATTTAACAATAAACAGATATATTTTCTCTTACGTCTTACAAATAATACTTTCCTGTACACAGACGTAGAAGCTTAAAATGAATCCCTAGACTCACCTGTGTCCCCGCACATTGACTCTGTTCCGGTACCTCCTGTATATACCCTCCACATTGACTCTGTTCCGGTACCTCCTGTATATAGCCTCCACATTGACTCTGTTCCGGTACCTCCTGTATATAGCCTCCACATTGACTCTGTTCCGGTACTTCCTGTATACAGCCTCCACATTGACGCTGTACCGGTACCTCCTGTATATACCCTCCACATTGACTCTGTTCCGGTACCTCCTGTATACAGCCTCCACATTGATGCTGTACCGGTACCTCCTGTATACAGCCTCCACATTGACTCTGTACCGGTACCTCCTGTATATAGCCTCCACATTGACTCTGTACCGGAACATCCTGTATATACCCTCCACATTGACTCTGTACTGGTACCCCCTGTATATACCCTCCACATTGACTCTGTACCGGTACCTCCTGTATATAGCCTCCACATTGACTCTGTACCGGTACCTCCTGTATATAGCCTCCACATTGACTCTGTACCGGAACATCCTGTATATAGTCTCCACATTGACTCTGTACTGGTACCCCCTGTATATACCCTCCACATTGACTCTGTAATGGTACCTCCTGTATTAGCCTCCACATTGACTCTTTACTGGTACCTCCTGTATATAGCCTCCACATGGACTCTGTAATGGTACCTCCTGTATGTAGCCTCCACATTGACGCTGTACCGGTACCTCCTGTATTTAGCCTCCACATTGAATCTGTAATGGGTACCTCCTGTATATAGCCTCCACATGGACTCTGTAATGGTACCTCCTGTATGTAGCCTCCACATTGACGCTGTACCGGTACCTCCTGTATATAGCCTCCACATTGTCTCTGTACCGGTACATCCTGTATATAGCCTCCACATTGTCTCTGTACCGGTACATCCTGTATATAGCCTCCACATTGACTCTGTACTGGTACCTCCTGTATATACCCTCCACATTGACTCTGTACTGGTACCTCCTTTATATAGTCTCCACATTGACTCTGTAATGGTACCTCCTGTATGTAGCCTCCACATTGACGCTGTACCGGTACCTCCTGTATATAGCCTCCACATTGACTCTGTACTGGTAATACCTGTATACAGCCTCCACATTGACACTTTACCGGTACCTCCTGTATATGGCCTCCACATTGACTCTGTACCGGTACCTCCTGTATATAGCCTCCACATTGACTGTGTACTGGTAATACCTGTATACAGCCTCCACATTGACGCTTTACCGGTACCTCCTGTATTTAGCCTCCACATTGACTCTGTACCGGTAATACCTGTATACAGCCTCCACATTGACTGTGTACTGGTAATACCTGTATACAGCCTCCACATTGACTGTGTACTGGTAATACCTGTATACAGCCTCCACATTGACGCTTTACCGGTACCTCCTGTATATAGCCTCCACAATGACTCTGTACTGGTAATACCTGTATAAAGCCTCCACATTGACTCTGTACCGGTAATACCTGTATACAGCCTCCACATTGACTGTGTACTGGTAATACCTGTATACAGCCTCCACATTGACGCTTTACCGGTACCTCCTGTATATAGCCTCCACAATGACTCTGTACTGGTACCTCCTGTATATAGCCTCCACATTGACTCTGTACTGGTAATACCTGTATACAGCCTCACTACTGTTATTTTTCTGCTGCTCTTTAATATTAATTATTTGTATTTTATACATAACACTTATTTTTCTTAAAACTGCATTGTTGGTTAATTAAGGGCTTGTAAGTAAGTATTTCACTGTAAGCATTTCACTTGTATTTTGATTTCATTCATACATTTCTTACATTAATTTATTAATATAGAAAATATAAATATTGAAAATATAAATGTTTCGATTTTTTACATATATTGTTGAATATAATATACTTTAATGGTATATTAGTTCCATGATCTCTGCCAGTGTTAAAGTTATGGGCAATTTAATACAGAGAAATTAGCATAGTAGGACATGTAACTTAAGGTTACCTAACATAACCCGGTTCTATGATATTATAAGCCTCGTTAGGGGCGGAGTCTAGGGAGATCCAATCAAACAACATCTGTCAAGCAACAGCTAATAGCAGACGACTCCACTTCCTATATAAGGGACATAGTCGCTCCCATCTTCACATCTAAGTACATGTTTGTCTTCCATGTGTGAAAGGTAACCTGGTGAATATCATAGAACCAGGGTTCTGTTAGGTAACCTGGTGAATATCATAGAACCAGGGTTCTGTTAGGTAACCTGGTGAATATCATAGAACCAGGGTTCTGTTAGGTAACCTGGTGAATATTATAGAATCAGGGTTCTGTTAGGTAACCTGGTGAATATCATAGAACCAGGGTTCTGTTAGGTAACCTGGTGAATATCATAGAACCAGGGTACTGTTAGGTAACCTGGTGAATATCAAAGAATCAGGGTTCTGTTAGGTAACCTGGTGAATATCATAGAACCAGGGTTCTGTTAGGTAACCTGGTGAATATCATAGAATCAGGGTTCTGTTAGGTAACCTGGTGAATATCATAGAATCAGGGTTCTGTTAGGTAACCTGGTGAATATCATAGAACCAGGGTACTGTTAGGTAACCTGGTGAATATCATAGAATCAGGGTTCTGTTAGGTAACCTGGTGAATATCATAGAATCAGGGTTCTGTTAGGTAACCTGGTGAATATCATAGAATCAGGGTTCTGTTAGGTAACCTGGTGAATATCATAGAATCAGGGTTCTGTTAGGTAACCTGGTGAATATCATAGAATCAGGGTTCTGTTAGGTAACCTTCCGTTCTATTTCAATGACTTGTTAGTCTCTCACTTTGGGGATATAGTCAACAACCATAGAGCTCATATACTCTCTGATGCCAAGTCTAGACAGGATCATCCCTCAGAGGTCCCCACTCTACTCACCGTAGGTACACTTCAACTGTGAGAGACGGAATCTAACTGACATAACGGCCCTTAGCATCATCTCCATCGCACGTTCAACATCGGCACTCTTCACACAGAACAGCTTCACTAACGTGATTGTCTCATGGAGGCCTTTGTAAAGCTCCTGTGCATCGCTGACATAACGGCCCTCAGCCACCAACCTGTCTGCCGTTCTCTTCAACGTTCATGATGTGGACTTAGTGGTCAAGTTCCTCAGTGCTCCGTTCCTCTCCTTGCTTCTTTTGTATGCTGTTCTCCACTGTTTACACTTCTGATGCGGGTCTCTCTCATTTAATAAATCACTGATCTTTTCTTTTTCCCCCTGAATCAACATTCCTTTTCCATCTCTCTCTCAAGGTACTGTTCCCTTTTTACTGGGTCAGCATTGTGACGTGCTAAACACTGCCTTTGTCGTTCTGCTGCTGATGTGGGTGCCATCATTCCCTAGATGTTTCAATGGAATAACATTAAATCAAAGATTCTTATAATATACACATGTATACACTATAATCATTGAGTAATTTAGGATCCAGAGCAACTTAAAGGAACAACTGAAGAGCCTTGACCAACTCTCCTACCACCAGTCTACCTGCCTTAAAATATATATTCTGTTCACATGGAACACATTACAGCATGTTTTATAAGTGAATATAAACAATATATAATGTATAATATATTCAATGATTAATTTGTTTAGATGCAATACTCATAAATAAAGTAAATAACTCAACCCTGTCACAGGTTTACAACCCGTTACATGTAGACTGAGGGACAGAGCTACATGGTGTGATTTTAATCAATAATCATGCATTTATTTGATAAAAATACTTTCTCAACAAAATAACACAAATGTATGTTTGCATTCAATTATGTGCACATTTTAATATTAATTTCCCAAGTAAAAATGAATTGAAACGCCTGGGGAACATATATAAAAATATATGATTTTGTAATTAATAAAGTTTAAATTAATTCTATATTTATTTCAATTCATTATACTGGACATTTCAATTTATATACAAAATCAGTCAGTGGGACTGAAATATTACCAGAGCTCAAGAATGACCCAAATACTGTTAGAATAGAAATGGTTTTCTCTGTCTGTTTTTTTTTCTCACATCTAAATGTGGCCATACAACTCCCTTAAAGTGAAGGTAGCTAAATGTAACCACATGTAACATATGGATCTGCATTAGTATAGCATCACAAGTCCCAATGCAAAGTTACACCTCTCTTTTCTATTTTTCTATTTTTCCAGTACAGAATTGTTTTTTTTACAGGCGGTGAAGTAATATGGAGGACCCGGCTAGCCAGTCTATCCCCTACAATGTAAACTCTGACAGACATATCTTCAAATAGATCACTTCAAATGAAACCAAATCGTGTGCACTCATGACTAGCGGTTGTCTGTCATAGTTGAAGTGTACCTATGATGAAAATGACAGGCCTCTCTCATCTTTTTAAGTGGGAGAACTTGCACAATTGGTGGCTGACTAAATACTTTTTTGCCCCACTGTATATATATTTATACACAGTGGGGAGAACAAGTATATGATACACTGCCAATTTGCAGGTTTCCTACTTACAAAGCATGTAGAAAAGCATGTAGAAAAGCATGTAGGGGTCTGTAATTTTTATCATAGCTCCACTTCAACTGTGAGAGATGGAATCTAAAACAAAAATCCAGAAAATCACATTGTATGATTTTGTACACCCCTCACATTTTTGTAAATATTTGAGTATATCATTTCATGTGAGAACACTGAAGAAATTACACTTTGCTACTGTAGTGTCTTAACACTTAGTACTTATTTATGTAATAAGAAAGACTCGGAATACAAGCAATTGAACTGGAGCTTCACATTTACTCAAACTAGTTAGTGCCAGAATAACATAGAACAACACTGCGCATGATCAAGGGTGCTCCATCCTTAAAGGGGACATCAGTAATTAACAGAACATAACATTCCTTCTCTTATACAATCAGAGTTACTTTTACCAAACCACAACTGAAACATTTCCCAGAACTTGTTGTAGTTATTTTGCATCTTTTAATTTGAACAGTTAGTTTTTGTTTGTTTGTTTATAAGTCTAGTTTGTCTGGTGGACGGTGCCTTCGTTCTGGGTAGCGCCTCGGATTGTCTGGAGGCTCCTGAACATCCTCAGTGTGTGCTTGTTCCATTATAGCTTCTGCTATAGCAGCACCTTCATCAACACATTCCCTTCTTTCAGCCTGGGGTCTCTTTACTGCCCCACCGTCCTCTACAGTTCCCTGTGTGTCACTCTCAGGAGCTCTCTGTGCCTGTTCTCTCTCGATTGTTGTGCTGTTTTCCGTGGAATGCATTTGGTTAATGTGACGCCGCCAGATTATGTCTGGGCTCACTTGAACCTGGTAAGTTCTGGGTCCCGTTTGTGTGTGTACGGTCCCTCTTGTCCATTTCCCTCCTCTTCTGTAGTCTCGCACCATCACTTCCTGTCCTGTTTGGAGATGGTGCTCCCGGCCACCGGAGAGCATCTTGGCTTGTTTGTTCAGCACTTCATTACGCCTGTTTGGCTTCATGATGTCCAGCTGTGTGCGGAGAGGCCTCCCGAACATCAGTGCGGCTGGGCTTTCATTTGTCGTGGCATGTGGGGTGTTTCGGTAGGAGGCCAGGAACTTGGCCAGTTTTGTTTGCAAAGTCCCTTCGTCTCGTTTTGCTGCACGGAGTCCTTGCTTTAGGGTTTGCACAAAGCGTTCTGCCAGCCCATTGGTGGCAGGGTGGTACGGAGCTGAGGTTGAGTGTTTGATTCCATTTACTGACATGAATCTTGTAAACTTGTCACTTACAAAAGCTTGCGCGTTGTCACTTACCAGCTGCAGTGGTAAACCGAAGCGTGCAAACGTTGTTCTGAGACACTCTATCGTCTGAGCTGAGGTGAAGGAGTCAGTGCAAAACACCTCTGGCCATTTGGAATGGGCATCCACTATAACCAGAAACATGTGCTTTTCAAAGGGACCAGCGTAGTCCACATGAATTCTCTGCCATGGCTCTGCGGGCCATTCCCATGGGTGGACTGGGACAGGAGCAGGCATGTGAAGGGTTTCCAAACATCCGCTACAGTTCTTCGCCATGTTTTCTATCTGTTGATCCAGACCTGGCCACCAGAAGTGGCTCCTTGCGAGCAGCTTCATTTTGACAATTCCAACATGACCTTCATGTAGTTGCTGCAAGACTAGATGTTGGCATTTCTGGGGTATCATGACTCTCATTCCCCACATCAAACATCCTTGGTACGTTGTAATTTCGTTTATCCGTTGGAAATACGGAGTCAGCTCCTTTCTGCCAGTAGCTGGCCATCCTGACATGGTGTAGGTGTACACTTGTGACAAGGTCACATCTTTCCTTGTCGCCTGTTTGATAACTGTGCTTGTGACCGGTAGGGCCTCGAGCTGAGCGGTATGGAACATGTCCACTGCATCCACCCTCCTTTTGTCTTTCTCTTGTACACGGCAGTCTGGATAATCCATCTGCATTTGTGTGGAGGGATGACGGCTTAAACTCAATGTTATACATATGACTGGCAAGGAACAGGGCATATCGCTGTAACCTGGCTGCTGTCATTGCCGGAATGCCTTTCTTTGGACTGAAAATGGAAAGCAACGGCTGGTGATCTGCCATATAGGTATGCGTGGAATTTCTTGACGCCCCACACTAGTGCCAGTGCTTCTTTGTCGATTTGTGAGTAGTTTTTCTCTGCATCATTCAATGTTCGTGACGCGAATGCAACAGGCCTCTCTGACCCATCTTTCAGTGTGTGTGAAAGGACGGCACCTAAGCCATAAGGGGACGCATCACAAGCCCACTTCACTGGCATTTCAGGGTCGTAATGCATCAGGACCTGTTCAGATGTTATGAGCCGTTTTGCCTCCAGAAATGCATTTTCACACTGCTCTGTCCACCGCCATGTCCCATTCTTTTCCAGGAGCTGATTTAGAGGCTGGAGTACTGCTGAAAGGTTTGGGAGGAATCTTCTGTAGTAATTGATCAGTCCCGTGAAAGATCTCACTTCTGTGATATTTTGTGTTCGTGGTGCCTGTACCACTGCCTCGATTTTGTCCTGTGTCTTGTGCAATCCATTACAGTCAATCTCATGTCCACAGAAGACAATCTTGTCTTTGAAGAACTCACACTTCTTTAATTTGCCTGTAGACCATACTCTTTCAGTCTTTTCAGGACCTCTTCCAGGTTAGCCAGGTGCTCTTTGTCGGTGCGTCCTGTTATGATCATGTCATCCAGGATACACTGGGTTCCTGGGATTCCTTGCAAAATCTGGTCAATAGTTCGTTGCCAAATGGCTGGGGCTGATGCAATGCCAAAAACCAGGTGGTTATACCTGTATAGACCTTTGTGTGTGTTTATTGTCAGGTACTGTTTGGAACTCTCTTCAACCGGTAGCTGCAGGTAAGCCTGTTTCAGATCGATTTTACTGAAGTGTTTCCCACCAGCTAGTGCAGCAAAGATGTCATCTAGGCGTGGTAGGGGGTATTGGTCCACATGCAACATTGGATTCACAGTTACCTTGAAGTCCCCACACATTCTAACAGACCCGTCTTTCTTCACAATAGGAACTATGGGTGTGGCCCATTCGCCTCTGTCCACTTTCGTCAGGATCCCTGTATCCTGCAAGCGATCGATTTCCGCTTCCACCTTTGGTCTCAGGGAGTATGGAACAGATCTGGCTTTGCAGAATTTGGGGGTTGCATCATCTCTTAGTACAAGTTTAGCTGTGAAGCCTTTTACTGTTCCCATCTGATCACTGAAAACTGTGTTGTATTTCTTCCGCAAGTGTTCCAGTGTTTGGTCTGTGCCTTTCTCTTTGGACTGGAACGTGTGGAGCATTTTCAAGTCACACCAGTTCAGCTTTATTTTTGAAAGCCATTCCCTGCCAAATAATGGGGGGCCAGTTCCAGGCACGACATACAGCTGTAACTGCTGTGTTTGTCCCCCATAATGCACTCTGACCTGCAACGCCCCCATTGGGCTCAATCTCTCTCCTGAGTATGTCTTCAGCAACACATGTGTGTTCTTCAGCTTGATAGCCTTAAAGTGCTCATTGTAGACAGTAGTGGAAATTATAGACACTTCAGATCCTGTGTCCAGCTCCATTTTGAGGGGTTTGCCTTCGATATCTGGTGTCACCCATATTATGCTACTGCTGGGAGAAGTCACTGTGTTTAACTCCATTGTACCAATTAATCGTTCTGAATCACTGCCACTGTTCTCTGCTAGTGCATTCACAGACCCTTTAATTTTCTCAGTTTTCCTGTTGTGACTGAATTTTGCTTTGCATGCTCTTTGAATGTGCCCCCTTCTACTGCATTTGTGACAAATTTCGTCTTTGAAACGGCAATCCTCTGCTCTGTGACCATCTCTGTCACACCTGTTGCATTTTTCGGCCACACGGGGGCGCTGTCGACTGCGTGAAAACTTGTGCAGGGAAATTTGTGACAGGTCAGTACTTCTTTTACTTTGCAACTCAAATTCATCTTTAGTCGCGATGTCCATAGCCACAGCAATTTCAACAGCCTTTGCAAACGTGAGCTCTGATTCTGTGAGCAAACGTTTTTGAATGTGTTCATGTTTCAGTCCACAAACAAATCTATCCCTTAATGTGTCATTTAGGTTCTCTCCCAACTGGCAATGTTCAGACAGTTTCTTCAACACTGCTACATATGTACTAACCCACTCCCCCTCATTCTGATCTCTCTTGTGGAAACGAAAACGTTCCGCGATGAGGAGTGGTTGAGGTGATAGGTGATTTTGCAATATCTCCACAATCTCTGTGAATGTTTTATTTGAGGGCTTCAGAGGGGCAGTCAGATCTCTTAGCAAACTGTATGTTTTTTGGGCCAATTAAACTCAACAACGCTGGTACTCTTTTGTTATCAGCAATGTCGTTTGCAATGAAGTACTGTTCCAGTCGTTCAATGTAAGTTGCCCAGTTCTTGCGTGTCATCAAACACATCTATTTTCCCGATGCTAGCCATTCTCTTTACCTCTGGCTCCACGGGTCTTTGATCTGCCGTCTCATTCTCGTCAGCTCTCCCCTCGTCTTCACTGCTTGCTAGCTGTTGTGCTACAGGGTCAAAATCTTCCTCTCTTCCTACGAACTCCATCTGTATTCATGATGCACACTGCAGGTAATCATCCTCGTCGCCATTGTAGTGTCTTAACACTTAGTACTTATTTATGTAATAAGAAAGACTCGGAATACAAGCAACTGAACTGGAGCTTCACATTTACTCAAACTAGTTAATACCAGAATAACATAGAACAATACTGCGCATGACCAAGGGTGCTCCATCCTTAAAGGGGACATCAGTAATTAACAGAACATAACAGCTACAATGTAAAGTAGTGAGTGTACAGCTTGTATAACAGTGTAAATTTGCTGTCCCCTCAAAATAACTCCACACACAGTCATTAATGTCTAAACCACTGGCAACAAAAGTGAGTACACCCCTAAGTGAAAATGTCCAAATTGGGCCCAAAGTGTCAATATTTTCTGTGGCCACCATCATTTTCCAGCATGGAGTACACGTCCTGGTAATCCGTCTGGCCCTGCGTTGTGATCTGAGGACCCATGCCAAACCTTTTCAGTCTCCTGAGGGGGAATAGGTTTTGTCGTGCCCTCTTTATATAGTGTAAGGAATTGCTATTTCGTATGCAGGTGACTAACTTACTGCTAATTACATGGCTACAACTCACAGTAAAGCCTGTGGGGTCCCCTACAGGATAGCTCCCACATTACACATAATCTCCTTTATAACCGAACACTGTGTGCCCGAAGAAGATTCTACGATGACGGACAGACAACTGAGCCAATGGCGGAAGACCAAAGACTACTACCAGCTGAACCAATCCGGAGATCCGATCTTCCTAGAATCAACCTTCTGTTTGTTCCGTATATTAGTGGTGGACTGAATAAGAACGGTCTCTTTCCTGCTGTTCCAACACGAACTAACGGAAGAGCCGTAATTACGTTGTACTACATATTTTCACTCTGAATAAACTGTTTACTTGTCATAAAATTTATCACTTAGTCTGAATCGATCCTTGACCGGCTCACCCATCTACATATCCAATTACTAACAGAAATGGTACGCAGAGGATGGTTAACTAACGGTCCAGTCGAAGCGAGCAGATTGGGTGTGAGAGAGGGGTGAGCGCGTGGAGAGGAAGATCCGAGAAGGACGGGTGATTTGATTCTCGGGGGGTGGACAACAATTCTACTCAACTCGGGAAACTGATCTAAAGGTGCACCATAAATAAGGTAAGCAAAACCTGTTAAATCAAACTTTGCATATTGTCGTATAGTCTGCCTAAATTTTGATCAGTATTTCCGAGTAAGTATGAATTCTTGTGTAAATTTATAATTTGCTGACGAGTCGAAAGAACAGTGTAGTGAACATATCTAGTAACGACCCGGCGACGGCCGGTGTGATATGAATCACTGATGAGATATCAGTCACAGTCTGATAGCTTTCAATTGATGAGAGGCCTAAATAATTCCGATAGGGGTCGAACATATATAAATTCAGTTTCGATAGGGATCGGATATGTGTATCAATGCTGATAGGGGTTAGCACGATAGGGGTCGGGAATAGAGATCAGTCAGAAACCTAACGCCGAGGGGGAGAAATTGCAATTTTGTCCCGTGTACCGGTAGAGGCTAGTCTGAGAAATTCACTGATAAGAGTCGGGAATAGAGATCAGTCAGGGGATAGTTAGCTACTATTCATTAAACCTAACGCCGAGGGGAATTTTGTCCCGTGAACCGGTAGAGGCTAGTCTGAGAAATTCACTGATAAGAGTCGGGAATAGAGATCAGTCAGGGGATAGTTAACCACTATTCATTAAACCTAACGCCGAGGGGAGAAATTGCAATTTTGTCCCGGGAACCGGTCGAGGCTAGACTGATAAGAGGTTCACCGATAGGGATCGGCTTTCAGGGGACAGAGAGATAACGTGTATTAATTTTGATAGGGATTAATGCGATAGGGATCAGTAGGGGATAGAATTGGATTCTAAAAGTTGAATTCTATCCAGTAAATCCGCTTAGTCCGGTCTGATAGGGGTCGTTTTAATAAGAGGTCAGAAATATAACCTGTATTTGTATGTTTTGTCTATTTGTAACTGTTTATATTAAAATGCAAGGTGGTTGTAATTGTTTCCATTAAGATTGTTGGTGGTTAGATAGAGAGAGAGAGATACAATTATAATAAGGGATATTGGATAAATCCGGAACCTCTATATTGTATGTACCTATGACTTCTGTGTTAAATGTATAATTAGTAACGAAATGACTGATGTATAATTGAAATAATATCTGAATATAATATTTGAATGTTGAGATTAATTAGTCGAATAGATCCCTTGGTTGTGCGCTCCACAAACGCTATACGGACCCATGCGTTTTTCTATAACTAAAACATACAAAGGAGAGGTTCAGAGAGAAGACAGAGCACGTGCAGCAGTCTCTCTTCGAGTACATAGTGGTTATTAGTCAACGTTGGGCGAAGTATATACTAACTATATTCAGATAAAAGGAGAGAATTCCGAATAAAACTACGATTAAATTCCGATTGAATTAAATAAAATTACGATTAAAGCAAATTCACAATGGCGACCCCCAATACTCCAAAGCTGAGGTTTAATGAGTTCCTAGAACAAAAAATAGAATATAGATCAGGGGGAAGGGAACAATGGAAGCACATGAAGAAAGTTTGGGAGGGATTAAAGCTAAAATGGACACAGGAAGGTTATTTAGGAGGGGGACCCCCATCCGCAGTTCAGCTGAAAACAATGGAATGTGGGTTAAGAGAGACGCTGAAGGAAGCTAGAGAGAACGAGGCAGAAAAGAACAAAAATCACGTATTTAAGAAAGAAGGGACTAAACAGAGAGAAAGGGCAGAAGTGGAATTGAAGATAGGAACTTGGGCCATCGAAGAGGCGCTAAGATCACAACTGAATAAAAAACCGGAAATGATGGGGGTGGCCACTCCCTCACAAGGGGAAGATGAGCAGACGGACCACCACCAGGAGATGGCGCCAAATCCATTTCCCTCTGCCCCGCCAACACATGTGCCCTCAACGACCCGACCCCTTTACCCGGTGCTACCAAATCTGCCTCCACCTTATACTGAAAAGGGGAAAAGGGCCGGGCCCGCGTCAACACAGGCCCCTGTGTTCCTTGTAAAAGAAGGAGTACTTAGAGGGGATACGTTGATCACAGGGGGCCACCTGGAATGTGAAGAATTAAAGCCTGGCCCACAGGATTACTCCACACCAGGGGGCGCACAAAGGTGTACACCAGGGCCATCTGACATGCATGCCCCTCGATCTATGCGAGAACAGCTCCACCCCAGTGGCCACACGAGGAATCCATTCATAGATGGAGCAGGGGGCAACGGGAGCAGCTTGAAGTCAGAGGGGAGGGGAACCCCCACCTCCTGCACATCCAGTGTGTACAGAGAACATAGAGGGGAACCAAGGAGCGATATTAGTAAGGAGTATTTCACAAGTGGCCGCCGACAAGAAGAAAATTTAATGTCTTTCAGCGAACCGGAAGAACAGGAAGGAGATGATATGGAACCACAAGAGGAGACAGGGGAAGACGTTCCCCTCACGGCCGCAGGTGTATGGGAGGCAGAAAGCCAACTGAAACTCATGGAAGAAGTCGCAGGAGAAACGGATGAAATAGTCCTGATACAAGGAGTTTTTAAGGGAAAATCAACCCCCGTTGAAACGGCAGTAAGACGGTCGAGGCGCCTCATAGCCAGACAAAGGAGAAAAGAAGAAGAAGAAGCCCAAAGACGACATGGGTCGCATCAAATGCCACTCAGGATGGACGACACAACGCACCGAGAGGAATACGTTGCCTGGAAGATGCAAGATTTAACGGCCCTGATGGAACAGCTCCCGAGCTTACATGGGGGAGCCTCAGCCTGGCTGCTTCAGCTTCAGTCCCTAACTTCCGGGGTCCGGCTTGCCTTGGGGGACATGAAGGCCTTATTGGCTAGGTCAACCGACTACATGACCATGAATGCCCTAAAAACATAGCAGGACTGGGAAAATTGGGGTCAGCAACAGAACCTGAGAAATACAGAGTATCACTGTGGAATGAGCTCAGAAGGGCATATCCCACCGAGAAAAATTACGCAACCCTTACCTCTTTTGCGATGGAAGACGGGGAGCAGGCAGCTCAATACCTAGATAGGGCCAAGACCACCTGGAGGTCAGTCCACATTGAATCCCATGACCAAAGCGGAACCACTCTCAGCATGTGGAAGGAGATGGTGGTAAATGGGACGCCGACAGAGGTGAAAAACAAGCTAAGGGCCACAGTGGGGCTGATGGCCTTGCCCACTACCCAATTCAACTCCCATGTCCACCATCACATCTCTCAATACAACAAAGACAAGGGCACGGCTGATTCACAAGTTCTGTCGCTGCAACTCCAGTTGCTCAAATTACAATTGAATGAGGCCCAAAAGACCGCAAAGCCAAAAAAGCAAATGGTGGCGGAGGAACCCACTGATATAGCCAAGATTTTCACTCAGACCATGAACCAGATGTTGGTGGCCGCTCCAGCACCACCGACCCTCGCACAGGCACCGGTCGTATACGCCGCCCCTCCAAATCCAGGAGCAAGCTACGGATATGGAGGTTATGCCCAGCCGAGTTACTTCAACCCCCCAGGACCAGCATGGGGGGGGGACCGCCACAAGCAAGACCCATTCATTGCTACAACTGTAACCACGTAGGCCATTACGCCAGAGACTGCCCCGCTCCCCTCTCACAGCAGCGCCAGTCATTCTTGGCCTACAGGGGGAGGAGAGGTGGACAACGGGGAAGAGGGGCCCCAAGGTACCCAGCCCCTGCCCAGGGATATCCACCAGCCCCTGCACAGGGATATCCACCAGCCCCTGCACAGGGATATCCACCAGCCCCTGCACAGGGATATCCACCAGCCCCTGCACAGGGATATCCACCAGCCCCTGCCCAGGGATATCAACCAGTCTACAACCCAGCACCTCCTACCAGTCCCACCTTCCAGGGGATGTCCGAGGGATATCCCCCATGGGAATGAGGCTGCCCACCACCACCAGTCGGGTTAGATGGCCAACAATTCTCTGTCCACACGGAACCCACTATTACATGTGTAGTACAAGGGGTCACCCACAGGTTCCTTGTGGACACGGGATGTACATATTCCGCCATCAATTCTAATCAAACCCTCTCTTCAGACAAGGTAAAGGTGGTGGGGGTTTCAGGAAATCCTGAAGATCAATACAAAACTACTCCCCTATTGTTCCAGTGGGGCCCTTCCAGTTTGAAACACCAATTCCTATATTGTCCAAATTGCCCAATCAACCTACTAGGTCGAGACCTACTCTGTAAGTTAGGATGCGCAATCTACCTAACTGAGTCAGGTGTGGAGGTCGCGCTCGATCCACCGCCAAGGGCCCGAATCCTGATGCTCCCAATTCTGCCCGCACCTGCTCTATCCACCACACAGGAGGTTTACTGGCTCAAGTGTCTACAATCTGGACCTGGAACTCCTGCCATCCAATTTCAATTCAACCAATGGAGGAAGCTAATATACACCTTTCATCCCTATAAGACACCACTGGCAGAGTTGCACTGCACTCTCAACGTCACTGACGACGAAGACACACCTTACACACAAGATTGGGATGAAAACATGATGCATCTTACCCCAAACATACGCTGCCTTACCATCGTGTGCGGCCCTGAGGGGGTGGCAGCCCTAGTCATACTCCCACACCATACTAAACCTTGGTATCAACTGGGACCCGACTCTGCTCCACACGTGACCCTCGCAGTAGGGAATGGACACGAGGCCCGAAGCCTGGGTCCAATGATAAAAAGGGCCTCGAAACTCACTTGGGAAGCGACTAGTACACCAGGCCTGTTGAAGGCCACCACCGAAGAGATGTGGCGTCTGACCATGGTGGACACTGAAGAACAGTGCCAGCCTGAGCGCCTCACTCTCCCCAGGCATCACGGGAAACCATATTCTGATCACCCTTCCTCTCCTGCTGTCTTGGAGTCCATAGACAAGGCAATATGGACAACCACACCATTTGACGTGGGAAAGTTACAGGTCCAACCAGTGTGCATTACCCTAACCAATCCGGCACAGATACCAATATTTCGAACCCAATATCGATTGAAGCAAGAACAGACTGAGGGGATCAGACCCACTATCGAAGGCCTCCTTGGAGCTGGGTGCATATACAGGACTTGGTCACCCTGGAACACCCCCATACTTCCTGTTCTGAAGGCAGGAGGAGAAACATACCGGATGGTGCAAGATTTCCGGGCTGTAAATGAAGTTACCACACCCATCGATCTCCCGGTTCCAGACCCATACATCATACTGAGCAACCTGTCACCCAAACATCGGTATTTCACCGTAGTGGACTTGGCCAATGCCTTTTTCAGCATCCCATTGGATGAGGCTTCCCAGCCACTTTTTGCCTTTACCTACGAGAATCAGCAATTTACCTATTCCGTACTTCCCAAGGTTACACTTCTTCCCCGGGAATCTTCAATTATATTCTGAAGACTCACCTGGCAGAACTGAAAATCCCAGAAGGAGTGATACTCATACAATACGTAGACGACCTGTTGCTGGGGGCTCCCACCTCAGACCTCTGTCTAGAAATGACTAAAACCCTGTTAGACTTTCTGGCAGTCAAAGGCTACAAAGTCAAGATGTCAAAAGTCCAATCATGCAGACGAACCGTTCTGTTCCTGGGAAGGGAAATCTCAAGCGAGGGGGCCGGACTCTCAAAATCACACAGAGACTCAATCTTACATCATCCCAGGCCCATTACTGTTTCAGGAATGCTCTCTTTCCTGGGGTTGACGGGATACAGCCGTACTCACATCCCAGACTATACTGAAAGAACTGAACCTCTGAGAGAAATTGTTCGAGAAGCTGGCCCAAGAAACCTACAGGCCCCACTTACATGGACTCCTGAAGCTTCAACGGCGTTTGGGCACCTGAAGACTGACCTGTCTGTGGCTGCTGCTCTCACGGCACCAGACTACGGTAAAACATTTCACTTGGATGTTTCTGAAAAGGAAGGTTTTGCATCCGCCGTCCTTTTTCAGAAACATTACATTTACATTTTACATTTAAGAAACATGAGGGAGGGGGAGAGAAGAGTACTTATGTACCACTCTTCAAAACTTGACCACATTGAAACTGGCCAGACCGCCTGCTCCAGGTACGTTGCGGCGGTAGCCAAGGCGATTGAGAAGACAGCCCATCTGGTAATGTGCCACAAGATGCAAATACACACCCACCACGGGGTGGCAGCATACCTCATCAGCAAAGAATTTACCTTCAGTGCGGACAGAAAAAAACAAAATCCAGAACAAATGCACCCAGTCACACATCACCTTTGTGAACACCGACAAGAACATGGCAGATGCACTTACCGCAGAAGATGGCCTAGCACACTCCTGCCAAGAGAGGGCAGCACAAGAGCTCAAACTGAGACCAGACCTGGAAAATGAACCACTGACATCTCCAGACCTATGGCTGTACACAGACGGATGTTGCTACAAGGGAGACACAGGAAACGTAGCTGCCTATGCGGTCGTACAGCAGCTGCATGACAAAACACATGTCACGTTGGAATCAGGAATTATCCCCAGCCAGCATCGGCACAACTTGCGGAAATTGTGGCCTTGACTCAAGCTCTAGAGAAAGCCGAAGGAAAAACTGTAAACATTTACACGGACTCGGCATACGCACACGGAGCTGTGCACATAGATGGACCACAATGGGTTAGGCGCAACTTTACCACCACAGGTAACCTACCCATCAAGCACCGAGCCCAAATGGAACGTTTGATGCATGCCGTGTCCTTACCAAAGACAGTGGCCATAATGAAATGCCGAGGCCACCAAAGACTGACCAGCAGAATCAATCAAGGAAATGATGCCGCAGACCTGGCAGCCAAGGCCGCAGGAGGATACAGCCCCGACAGATGGTGCTCGGGATAGAACCGGCAAGGACTGAATTGACAAGCCAACACATACTAGAACTACAGGAAGAGGCGGGCCCTTACGAACATTCGGTTTGGACACAGAAGGGAGGCTCCAAGGGACCAGATGGAATATGGAGATGCCATGACGGCCGACTGGTGGCTCCGGCTAATCTCTGTCCAGAACTGATAAGGGAAGCCCATGGACCCACTCATGAAGGGAAACCCAGAACTTTACAGAAGGTTTCATACATATGGTGGCACCCCCACATGAAGGACATGACAGATTTATTCTGTGACGAATGCAACATATGTGGGAGCCACAATCCAAAGAAGCCCTACCAAACCCCGATGGGGCTTACCCGGTGCCAAACGCATGTTTCAAGACATCAGTATAGACTATACAGACATGGGAGAAGACAATGTAAAGAACGGGAAGAGATATTTGCTAGTAATGGTAGATAGATTCTCTAGATGGGTAGAAGCAATTCCAACAGCTAAGGAGGATGGGCAAACGGTCATTAAGTGGCTGCAGTCAGAACTAATACCTAGATATGGGGTCCCTAGACATATCCGAAGCGACAATGGGTCCCACTTCGCAAACAAACATCTGAGACAGGTGGAGGAGAGGTTCGGCATTATACACAAGTTTGGTTCCGTGTATAAGCCGCAGGCCCAAGGCCTTGTGGAGCGCTGCAACCAATCTCTTAAGTGTAAGATAGCCAAAGTGTGTGCTGGTACCAAACTGACATGGGTGGAGGCCCTGCCACTGGCGTTGATGGCCATGAGGTCATCACCTGGGGCAGGGACTCATCTCTCACCCCACGAAATAATGACAGGGAGAGTAATGCCAGGTCCACCAAGAGAGGGAGGTCATATGCCCCCTCTTGATGTACACCAGATAGGTATGTCTGACTATGTAAGAAAATTGACGGAACTGTCCGCAGCTCTTTCCAAACAGATACACAAAGTCCATGAGGGGGAGCTGACGGGAGATCCGGAGAAACTGAGGGTAAAGGTCGGCGATTGGGTAAGGATCAAGGTCCACAAAAGAAAGTGGGCGGATCCCAGGTGGACTGGACCGTACGAAGTGAAGGAGGTTACTTCACACTCAGTCCAGGTCAAAGGTAAATCGGGCGCACCTTGGCACCACCTGACTCATTGTACACCAGCACCGACTCCTTCCAGAACTCTGACTGAAGTCAGGGTCGATTTGAGCGACCTAAATTTGATTACAACCACAGAACCCTTAGTTGGTGAGGATGTGGGAGCAACTCCCCAGCACACCAACTAACAGGTCGTCCAGAGATAGGGGCTATCCCTGGACGAGATTGGGGATATCAGGCCCCGTGTTTGTTATTTTCATTGTAGTCACAGGAGTTTCCATGGGGATTCTCCTGTGGGTATTAGAGCATCATACACCCACATTACATGCAGATTTAGGACCCCCTAATGGGTCATCCAACCTGACCACATCCATGGCACATATAGAACTGACCAATCATTTGCATAAGAGGCATTCCACCACCCCTGACACTGATTGTAAGGCCAACGAAATACGGAGCACGACCGTTTGCGTCCCCGCACACGCAACCAATATCATTAACATCCCTTGGGGGACTTTAGGGTACTCTAGGCTAAAGGGGAGGGAACAGGTGGGGGCCAATGCACTCCGGTTTGCCGGACATGTCTGGTATATGACATTAGGGAAGGTTGGAGATTGGTCTTGGAGGAATTTGGTGGGGGAGACAGGTAATGGGTGGGAAGACTGGACAACAGACGAGGGGGCAGTGAAATGGCGGAAGCGACTGACTTTAACTAAGACAAATACGGGACTGAAACTTACTGTCAGGCCAGGGGGCCAGCCCTTAGGGTGTTATGATTTCATACTGGCCCCAGGGAATTCCGGGGTCAGTTATTGGTTGTGGCGAATTTGCGTGACTAATAATTCTAAACCGACTTCGGTAACAGTAAGGAATGACATGGCCACACCCGTAAAAGGGTCCCCGTCATCCCCACTGTTTGGCCCGGTGGAGGCAATATCCAGGCTTAAAAGTCCGGATGATGTAATTTTAACAGCCACAGGAATCTCAGGTTTTTCCAATAATTGGCTATTATTGACCGAGGAAGCTGCAAATACCACCAGGCAGAGTTGTGTGGTGTGCATGGGAGCTCGTCCATTGCTCCGCATTGTCCCAGCAGTAGTGACTCTAGCATGTCTAATCCCTCTTATGACTACAGATAACCCCAGGGATAATTGTACTGCCTGGGATGAGGTCTATCCGGTTACTAAATTCACCACTAGGAACCCAGTGTTTTCCAACCAGGTTGCAAGGGCAAATTTTACTTGTGTCAATATGACGGGAGGAGGAACCGAGGTGGGAGGGATTCCTGCGGATTGGTGTCTGGATAAAATTAATATTAGGGGGAGCCTCAGGCCAATTTCCAGAGCAGATGTGTGGTGGTGGTGTGGTAGTACGGTCCTGTTTGATAAGTTACCCTCCAACAGTACTGGACGCTGTGCACTTGTTACTCTCTTGTTGCCTGTTTCTATCTACCCTATAGGAGCCGAGGACCTTGTTCTGCGGATCCAGGAGTGAATCTCGGATATAGGGGACGTTTCAGGAGAACCACCACCCCATCTAGTGGAGACCCCTCCTACATAGACGCTATCGGAGTCCCTAGGGGAGTGCCTGATGAGTATAAGTTAATAGATCAGGTAGCTGCAGGGTTTGAATCATCCATCTGTTGGTGGTGCACAATTAACAAGAATGTTGATCGTATTAACTATATTCATTACAACGTCCAAAGACTAGGCAACTGGACTCAGCAGGGTTTTGAAGCAGTACATGGTCAACTGGCTGCAACCAGCCTGATGGCTTTCCAAAATCGTATTGCCATTGATATGTTACTCTCTGAGAAGGGCGGAGTTTGCTCTATGTTTGGTGACCAGTGTTGTACTTTCATCCCTAATAACACAGCCTCGGATGGTAGTTTGACGGTCGCTCTGGAAGGTCTGCGGACGCTTAATGGTAAAATGAAATCTCATTCTGGGATAGATACCTCGATGTGGGATTCCTGGATGAGTGCGTTTGGTAAATATAGAACCCTGATGTCCTCCATTTTGGTATCCGTTTCAGTGTTCGCTGCCATTTTAGTTCTCTGTGGATGCTGTTGCATTCCATGCATCCGTTCCCTTACTACTAGGGTCATCTCTAGAGCTATTGACCCTTCCTCCCCTTCCCAGATGTTTCCTCTGCTGGATAAAGACCTACTTGAATTCGAGGATGAGGAGGAGAGTGCCTATTAGGTTTATACTATATCTGCTGTTGCCTTGGGGGGATGTATGTATGTGTTATGCAAGTGGATTATTCCGCCTGACTTCCCTAGTTTATGTCACATCTCTTTGGAGATGTGAAGAGAGGGAATCAAAACTTTTTCCTGCGGGAAAAAGTTGGCTTATGTAGACAAGCATTTTTACTTTTATTTTGAGCTGTTGTTCTCTGCTCTGTTAGATGAGGGTTGTAAGTTCCTAGGTGGCTGGTAGCCAACTTAGTACATAGTGGGATTGAAGGGAGAACATGATGGTAATACATATATGTCTATTTCTGTTTAATACCGTGCCTTATTTCATAGTCCCTTATGGGAGAAGTTTCTCTTTGTGTCTGGATCCAGTTAGGTTGTGTCACGTCTCTGGTGAGACGTGAAGAGAGGGTTTTGTAAGGAATTGCTATTTCGTATGCAGGTGACTAACTTACTGCTAATTACATGGCTACAACTCACAGTAAAGCCTGTGGGGTCCCCTACAGGATAGCTCCCACATTACACATAATCTCCTTTGTAACCGAACACTGTGTGCCCGAAGAAGATTCTACGATGACGGACAGACAACTGAGCCAATGGCGGAAGACCAAAGACTACTACCAGCTGAACCAATCCGGAGATCCGATCTTCCTAGAATCAACCTTCTGTTTGTTCCGTATATTAGTGGTGGACTGAATAAGAACGGTCTCTTTCCTGCTGTTCCAACACGAACTAACGGAAGAGCCGTAATTACGTTGTACTACATATTTTCACTCTGAATAAACTGTTTACTTGTCATAAAATTTATCACTTAGTCTGAATCGATCCTTGACCGGCTCACCCATCTACATATCCAATTGCTAACAATAGCCAAATTATTTTTCACGTAGGAAGCTCGGGTAAACAGTGGTTGTTGTGCACTGCTGCCACTACCATGCCTGGAGTCCATTTTGACTTTGTTGATAGCGAGCTGTGTTAGCGAGCTGTGTTAGCGAGCTGTGTTAGCGAGCTGTGTTAGCGAGAGCTGTGTTAACTGCCTAGATCAACCTGTGTGTATTGAACATTCGTATTAGACTGTACAGCTGGCTAACTGGCAGCTAACTGGCTACTGATCAACCTATTGTGTGTATTGAACATTCATACTGGACAGTTTTACCTATAGAGCAGCACCACCACTCATTCTCTTGAAGTCAAAGCCACAGTGTATTGTTGCTATAGGAGTTTATGATGAATAATCCTATTCATTTCAAGCCCCACTAAGATGTCACCATACTATTCTTTAAAGCCCCACTATGTAAGACATACATCATCAGAGTGGGCCTCCCATTTAAATGTAAAGAATGGAGCAAATGCATCACATGTGGACATCACTTGATTATCAGAGGGGTGTATTATGACATCAGATAGAACTACTCAGACATTCCAAATATCACTTGATTATCAGAGGGTGTATTATGACATCATATAGAACTACTCAGACATTCCAAATCAGGCTTCATCCATATCATGAAGGTGGATATTGATCCAACCATTTCAAAAGTAATGACCGGGCTGATGGAAACAGGATATGCCTGTACACTTTTCTAAATGCCGACAGACGATTTGTTACTTCGTTTGACATGGTGGGGTCATTTTGTGTCAGTAAAAATGTATAAACGAGAAGTGGCGGTATTAATCCTTTATGCGCAAATATTGATTTTATAATGATAATATCTTAATTAACTTGGAGTCCCGTGATGATATATTGTGTGGTCCTCCCACTACGACTTGGGAAACCATGCAGTTTATTAGGCTACATATTAAATAAATGATGAACTTCACAGGGTGGTGAAAGTGCATGTGTTGAGCTTGATGCTCCTTTCCAATACATTTTGAGGGTCTTCTTCTGGTGACATGATGATGATTGATGCTTGGTTGCCATTTGACAAATAAATCTTATCCATCTTAAATCTTATCCTCTTATCCATAATAATCTCATCATGTCGGTAGCCTACCAGCACTGTATCTGTGAGCTGTTGGCTACAGTGGACGGGACAAGAGGACTTTTGCTATATAACTCAACGGTTTTTCAAAACCCTCAGTAGAGTTGAAAATGCAATGGAAACCCATTTAACTTGCATTTTTCATTCAGTACATGGGAATTCAACAGTATTTTTTATTTTCTTTCCGTGCACTACGTCATCACGCAAAGACTTTTATCCGCAATAAACCTGTTTGATGCAAACATTTCCGGTGGGAAAATGCGTATATTGTTTCATGCAGATTTGAGAATATTCACATGAAAATCTGTCGCAAATTACATGGAAATGTACCTACTAAGGTGGATATTGATCCAACACCTGCCGCTTATTCAAACCAGCCCACTTGGCAAAGACCTCAGTTCAACATTCAGTTTCTCGTTACATTTCTTTGAAACGGATTTAGGTTGCCAGTTGTGTGAAAATTAATAAAAATACCTTATATAAATCCAATCCGTTTTCCACATTGAATAAACATCATCACATGGATTTGTTTTGTTGAAATCAAATCAAATCAAATGTTATTGGTCAAATACACATGGTTAGCAGATGTTAATGGTCACATACACATGGTTAGCAGATGTTATTGTTCACATACACATGGTTAGCAGATGTTATTGGTCACATACACATGATTAGCAGATGTTAATGGTCACATACACATGGTTAGCAGATGTTAATGGTCACATACACATGGTTAGCAGATGTTAATGGTCACATACACATGGTTAGCAGATGTTATTGGTCACATACACATGGTTAGCAGATGTTATTGTTCACATACCTGTTCTGCCTTATTATTATTCGACCATGCTGGTCATTTATGAACATTTGAACATCTTGGTCATGTTCTGTTATAATCTCTACCCGGCACAGCCAGAAGAGGACTGGCCACCCCACATAGCCTGGTTCCTCTCTAGGTTTCTTCTTAGGTTTTGGCCTTTCTAGGGAGTTTTTCCTAGCCACCGTGCTTTTACACCTGCATTGTTTGCTGTTTGGGGTTTTAGGCTGGGTTTCTGTACAGCACTTTGAGATATCAGCTGATGTACGAAGGGCTATATAAATAAATTTGATTTGATTTGATTTGACATACACATGGTTAGCAGATGTTATTGGTCACATACACATGGTTAGCAGATGTTAATGGTCACATACACATGGTTAGCAGATGTTATTGGTCACATACACATGGTTAGCAGATGTTATTGGTCACATACACATGGTTAGCAGATGTTATTGGTCACATACACATGGTTAGCAGATGTTATTGGTCACATACACATGGTTAGCAGATGTTATTGTTCACATACACATGGTTAGCAGACGTTAATGGTCACATACACCTGGTTAGCAGATGTTATTGGTCACATACACATGGTTAGCAGATGTTATTGGTCACATACACATGGTTAGCAGATGTTATTGGTCACATACACATGGTTAGCAGATGTTATTGGTCACATACACATGGTTAGCAGATGTTATTGGTCACATACACATGGTTATAAGATGTTATTGGTCACATGCACAGGGTTAGCAGATGTTATTGGTCACATTCACATGGTTATAAGATGTTTTTGGTCACATTCACATGGTTATAAGATGTTATTGGTCACATACACATGGTTAGCAGATGTTATTGGTCACATACACATGGTTATAAGATGTTATTGGTCACATACACAGGGTTAGCAGATGTTATTGGTCACATACACATGGTTAGCAGATGTTATTGTGAGTGTAGTGAAATGCTTGTGCTTCTAGATCCAACAGTACAGCAGTATCAAACTGATAATATCTAACAAATTCCACAACTAAACCTAATACACATAATCCAGTAAAGGAATGGGAAATATAGAAGTATAAAACATGGATGAGCAGAAACACAGCAGCTAAGATGCAATATATAGTGAAGAATAGATAGTGAAGGATACAGTATTTACAGTTGAAGTCAAAGATTACATACACTTAGGTTGGAGTCATTAAAACTCATTTTTCAACCACTCCACACATTTCTTGTTAACAAACTATAGTTTTGGCAAGTCGGTTAGGACATCTGTGTTAATGACACAAGTCATTTTTTCAACAATTGTTTACAGACAGATTATTTCACAATCCCAGTTGGTCAGATGTTTACATACAGTAAGTTGACTGTGCCTTGAAACAGCCTTGGAAAATTCCAGAAAATTATGTCATAGCTTTCGTAGCTTCTGATAGGCTAATTGACATCATGAGTCAATTGGGAGAGCACCTGTGTATGTATTTCAAGACCTACCTTGAAACTCAATGCCTCTTTACTTGATATAAAAATAAATACAAATCTGCCAAGATCTCAGAATAAAATGGTAGACCTCCACAAGTCTGGTTCATCCTTGGGAGCGATTTCCAAACGCCTGAAGGCGTCCTCTGGTCTGATGAAACAAAAATAGGACTGTTTGGCCATAATGACCATCGTTATGATCGGAGGAAAAAGGGGGATGCTTGCAAGCCAAAGAACACCATCCCAACCGTGAAGCACACAGGTGGCAGCATCATGTTGTGGGGGTGCTTCGCTGGAGGAAAGACTGGGGCACTTCACAAAATAGATGGCATCATGGGGGAGGAAAATTACATGAATACATTGAAGCAACATCTCAAGACATCAGTCAGGAAGTTAAAGCTTGGTCGCAAATGGTTCTTCTAATATGGACAATGACGCCAAGCATACTTCCAAAGTTGTGGCAAAATGGCTTAAGGACAACAAAGTCAAGGTATTGGAGTGGGCATCACAACGCCCTGACCTTAATGCTGTAGAAAACAGATCATCCCTTTTAAAAATAGTTATAGGGGGAGGTCCGGGGGATGTCTGTCTTTGAAAGGGTCATTGTAATATTTAAGATGTCCCCTTTACTGATGACCTAAACCTACAAGTCAAGGGGTCTGAATACTTTCCAAAGAAACTGTAAGTGATTGAGGACAGAGCATAATTGCTATATTCTAATTAAAATCATTGACCCATAAGGGAACACATGACCAAAGCAATGCGTGACCCATGTAGAATTAAAACTATATTCATCTTAATGAGAAATATAATCTAATAAACAAATGGTTGCTGGTGGGAACATCAACATCAACATTGTATTTAGTCAGGATTTCATGAGGCCAGGAATGTCATTGAGAATAACAATAGACAATAGTTAATGTTGCTAGTTTAGGGATGAATATAGAAGGTTCATCAATGTTAAGGATGTTTTTTTAATTTGATGTGGAAACAATGTTTATTCAACCAGTGGGAGGCTTGTAAAAGCCCACAGGAAAGTGGAATGAGGAACTCTTCATTGAGACAATCATGAAACAGCAATCTGTGGGTGAGTTGTAGTGGATATTGAAGTATAAGGATCTGCTGGAGTCCAAGTCAAACCAAGATTCTTTATTTCTGAGCTCAGAGACAACAACAGTTTGGTATTTGGTATTTTACTAGGATCCCCATTAGCTGTTGCAAAAGCAGCAGCTACCCCTCCTGCGGTCAACACAAAACATGACAAGATTGTCACGTCTCTCGTCGGAAGGCATGGACCAAAGCGCAGCGTGGTAAGTGTTCATGATTTTTATTTCATCAAAAAACATTCGAACAAAATAACAAAGAGAAGAATGAACAGTTCTGTAAGGCAAATCAACTATACAGAAAACAACTACCCAAAAAACACAGGTGGAAAAAGGCTGCCTAAGTATGATTCACAATTAGAGACAACGATAGACAGCTGCCTCCGATTGGGAACCACACTCTGCCAAAAACAAAGAAATAGAAAAACACAGAAAAAGGAACATAGAATGCCCACCCTGGCCTAATCAAAATAGAGAATAAAAGCTTCTCCATGGCCAGGGCGTGACAGCCGCTCTGTTCTGGGCCAGCTGCAGCTTTACTAGGTCTTTCCTTGCAGCACTGGACCACACGACTGGACAATAATCAAGATTAGACAAAACTAGAGCCTGCAGAACTTGCTTTGTGGAGAGTTGTGTCAAAAAAGCAGAGCATCTCTTTATTATGGCTAGACCTCTCCTCAGCTTTACAACCATTGAATCTATATGTTTTGACCATGACAGTTTACAATCTAAGGTAATGCCAAGTAATTTAGTCTCCTCAACTTGTTCAACAGCCACACAATTCATTACCAGATTCAGCTGATGTCTAGAACTTGAGGAATGATTTGTACCAAATACAATGCTCTTAGTTTTAGAGATGTTCAGATTATTACCAGATTATTACTGGCCATGCATTCCAAAACAGACTGCAACTATTTGTTAAGGGTTTCAGTGAACTCATTAGCTGTGGTTGCTGGTGCTTATATAGTTGAATCATCAGCATACATGGACACACATGCTTTGTTTAATTCCAGTGGCAGGCCATTGGTAAAAATAGAAAAGAGTAGAAGGCCTAGAGAGCTGCCCTGCAGTAAATCACACTTCATATGTTTGACATTAGAGAAGCTTCCATTAAAAACCCTCTGAGTTCTATTAGATAGATAGCTCTGAATCCACATTATGGCAGAGGTTGAAAAGCCATAGCACAAACATTCTTAAACAACAGGTTATGGTCAATAATATCAAAGGCTGCACTGAAATCTAACAATAGAGCTCCCACAATCGTCTTGTTATCAATTTCTCTCAACCAATCATCAGTCATTTGTGTTAGTGCAGTACATGTTGAGTGCCCTTCTCTATAAGCATGCTGAAAGTCTGTTGTTCATTTGCTTACAGAGAAATAGCATTGTATTTGGTCAAACACAAATTTTTACAAAAGGTTGCTAAGAGCTGGCAGCAACCAGAACCAGTAAAGGCCGCTTTACCACTCTTGGGTAGTGGAATTACTATGACAGATAGGAGTGGCTATAGAGTCAGCTACTGTCCTCAGTAGCTTTCCATCTGTTGTCAATGCCAGGAGGTTTGTCATTATTGATCGATAACAATTGTTCCACCTCTCCCACACTAACTCTCCCACTCAAAACTTGCATGCTTTTCTTTCATGATGTTTTTTTACATCATTCTTTATATCATTGATCTTGGCTTCTTAATAAGTTAATTATTTTTGTTGAGTTTGTTCACATAATTTCTCAATTTGCAGTACGAGAGTCAGCCAGATGTGCAGCCAGACTTATTCACTACTCCTTTAGCCCCAACTCTTTCAAACATACAGTTTTTAAATTCCTCATCAATCCATAGAGCCTTAACATATCTAACAGTCCGTTTCTTAACAGGTACATGTTTATCAATAATTGGAAGAAGCAATTTCTCACATTATCAGTCAACAATATAAGACAATGGGAGCACTGTGTATGTTCTCTGATGAGTTGTGAGTCAATGAGATGTGAAATATCAATATACATGCTAAGAGAAGTAATTTTTCTCTCCTGTGTGGATTCTCTAATGATGTTTAAGTGATTGTTATGAGTAATATGTTTTCCCAAAATCTAACCTTCTGTAAGCCTTCTCCTTTGTGTCTCATGTTATTTCAGGCTTCCTAAATGGGCAAAAGCTTTGCATCCTGGGAGGAGTGGTAATGCATCTCCCCTGTGTGTATTATATTGTGCTGTTTCAGGGTCCCTAACTGGTTAAAACACTTGCCACACTGGGAGCAGTGGTAAGGCTTCTCCCCTGTATGTATTCTCTCGTGCTGTTTCAGGGCCCCTAACTGGTTAAAACACTTGACACAGCGGGAGCAGTGGTAAGGCTTCTCTCCTGTGTGTATTCTTCCGTGTTTTTTCAGATCCCCTGTATCGTTAAAACACTTGCCACACTGGGAGCAGTGGTAAGGCTGCTCTCCTGTATGTATTCTTTCGTGTTTTTTCAGATACCCTGCCCAGGTGAAACACTTTCCACACTGGGAGCACTGGTAAGGCTTCTCCCCTGTGTGTATTTTCTCATGGGCTTTCAGGTGTCCTTTCTGGTTATACATCTTTTCACATTGCGAGCAGTGGTAAGGCTTCTCCCCTGTGTGTATTCTCTCGTGCTGTTTCAGGGCCCCTAACTGGTGAAAACACTTGACACAGCGGGAGCAGTGGTAAGGCTTCTCCCCTCTGTGTATTCTCTCTTGCCGTTCCAGCTTCCCCAAATCGTTACAACTCTTTCCACACTGGGAGCAGTGGTAAGACTTCTCCCCGGTGTGTATTCTCTCATGTTGTTTCAGCTCACATAAGTGGTTACAACCCTTTCCACAGTGGGAACACTGGTGTTGTTTTGCTGGTTTGGACGTCCCTGGCTCTGGTTCCTCTGAATCTGGTCTTTCTCCTGCCAAATACAGTGTTTTTTTTAAATAGAGACCCGAATGAAACCTCCACATGATAAAACGGCCTTGCTACGAGGGTAAATCCTAATCAGATCCCTCAATAACCTAAGGCCAGTTTTAACAATCTTAGTGTGATTTTAAAACAAATGTTGTAGAGTTTCCTGGTAATTACTGATAATGGTTACACTACTTATTTATTCATTCTGTTTTACAAGTCAGAACACAAACAAATAAACAGTTCTAGAACACTCAAGACACAGACGTCACTGGATTCCAATCGAGAAGGTAGTTCTAAATATATAACTTTCATAGCTGTATGATACAGAATGCGACCTACAGTCGTGGCCAAAAGTTTTGAGAATGAAAAATATTAATTTCCACAAAGTTTGCTGCTTCAGTGTCTTTAGATATTTTTGTCAGATGTTACTATGGAATGCTGAAGTATAATTACAAGCATTTCATAAGTGTCAAAGGCTTTTATTTACAATGACATGAAGTTGATGCAGTAAAATAAGTAAAAAAGTAATTTTAAGTGTAAGTCCAAAACTTGTTTTTACATCGAAGACACAAAGCACATCAGTAAAATCTCCCCGTTGTTGAAAGGGTTCGACACATTGCTGTTTAAATGGACCAATTTCTTATTTAGACGTTCACAGATTATCAACATTTTGACTATCACTGATGTCATATTTTGAGTAAAGTAAAAAATAATGTGAAATATTTGGAAAGATGTTCCTAAAACTGATAGTAACTACAATAAACAAATTATAAAATGCAACATGTGAAGTGTTGGATGTTTAATGAGCTGAAAAAAAAGATTGCAGAATTTTTTACATCCCTGTTAGTTAACATTTATTCTCTGCCAAGATAATCCATCAACCTGACAGGTGTGGCATATTAAGCTGATTAAACAGCATGATCATTCCACAGGTGCAACTTGTGCTGGGGAGAATAAAAGGCCACACTAAAATGTGCAGTTTTGTCACACAACACAATGCCACAGGTGTCTCAAGTTGAGGGAGCGTGCAATTGGCATGCTGACTGCAGGAATATCCACTAGAGCTGTTACCAGAAAATTGAATGTTCAATTCTCTACCAAAAGCCACCTCACAACTTCATTTTAGAGAACTTGGCAGTACATCCAACTGGCCTCACAACCACAGACCACATATAACGACGCCAGCCCAGGATCTCCACAGCATCTGAGACCAGCCACCCGAGTTGTATTTCTATTTGTAATGAAGCCCTTTTGTGGGGAAAAACTCATTCTGATTGGCTGGGCCTGGCTCCGCAATGGGTGGGCTTATGCCCTCAAGGGCCCACCAATGGCTGCACCCCTCAGTCATGTAAAGTCCATAGATTAGGGCCTAATTTATTTATTTACAATGAATGACTTATATGAACTGTAAATCGTTGAAATGGTTGTTTATATTTTGGTTCAGTATACACACAGACACAGTGCATTCGTTAAGTATTCAGACCCCTTCACCTTTTCCAAATGTTGTTACATTTCAGCATTATTCTAAAATTGATTAAATTGTTTTCCCCCCTCGCCAATCTAAACTCAGCAAACAAAGAAACATCCTCTCACTGTCAACTGCGTTTATTTTCAGCAAACTTAAGACGTGTAAATATTTGTTGGAACATAAGATTCAACAACATACATAAACTGAACAAGTTCCACAGACATGTGACTAACTGAAATGGAATAATGTGTCCCTGAACAAAGGGGGGGGTGTCAAAATCAAAAGTAACAGTCAGTATATGGGGTGCCAGGGTAGCCTCGTGGTTAGAGAGTTGGACTAGTAACCGAAAGGTTGCAAGTTCATATCCCCGAGCTGACAAGGTACAAATCTGTCGTTCTGCCCCTGAACAGGCAGTTAACCCACTGGCCGTCATTGAAAATAAGAATTTGTTCTTAACTGACTTGCCTAGATAAATAAAGGTAAAAAATACATTAAAAATCTGGTGTGGCCACCAGCTGCATTAAGTACTGCAGTGCCTGCAAGCCCTCAGTCCAGCCTCTCTCAGCCTATTGAGGACACTCTGAGCACTGATGGAGGGATAGTGCGTTCCTGGTGTAACTTGGGCAGTTGTTGTTGCCATCCTGTACCTGTTCCGCAGGTGTGATGGTCGGATGTCCCGATCCTGTGCAGGTGTTGTTACACGTGGTCTGCCACGGCGAGGACGATAAGCTGTCCGTCCTGTCTCACTGTAGCGCTGTCTTAGGCGTCTCACAGTACAGACATTGCAATTTATTGCCCTGGCCACATCTGCAGTCCTCATGCCTCCTTGCAGCATGCCTAAGGCACATTCACACAGTTGAGCAGGGACCCTGGGCATCTTTCTTTTGGTGTTTCCAGATTCAGTAGAAAGGCCTCTTTAGTGTCCTAAGTTTTCATAACTGTAACCTTAATTGGCTACCGTTTGCAAGCTGTTGATGTCTTAACGACCGTTCCACAGGTGCATGTTCATTAATCGTTTATGGTTCATTGAAGCATGGGAAACAGTGTTTAAACCCTTTACAATAAAGATCTGTGACGTTATTTGGATTTTTTACCAATAATCTTTGAAAGATAGGGCCCTGAAAAGATACATACATTTTTTTGCTGAGTTTATTTTGTACGTTTTATGAGTTGAAAGGTGTTTTTTTCTCAAACATAAACAAACAACTCCAGGTGAAAGACAAAGGCCATAGCTGTAATAAAATAACAAATTAACTGGCAAAGCAGCAGAGTGAGGCCCGCATCCAGCAACGTCACGAGTCTCGTTTTTGCAGCCGTTTCAGTACAGCACCACAGGGAGAGAGAGGGGGAGCAGCTGTTTCAGTACAGCACTACAGGGAGAGAGAGGGGGAGCAGCTGTTTCAGAACAGCACTACAGGGAGAGAGAGGGGGAGCAGCTGTTTCAGAACAGCACTACAGGGAGAGAGAGGGGGAGCAGCTGTTTCAGTACAGCACCACAGGGAGAGAGAGGGGGAGAGGGACAAAATCCACTGGACTAGTTTCAATGTATGGAATCACCTAGGAGTTTCTGGATTTTGGGTAAACTTCTTCTTTAAAGCATCAGACTCCATAGTAATTCATCATCAGATGCAACAAGCCTCCTTTATATGACTCCATAATGTTTCATCATTAGATGCTACAGTCCTAATTTAACCTGTTTGGGATAGGGGGCAGCATTTTCACGTTCAGATGAAAAGTGTGCCCAGAGTAAACTTCCTGCTACTCAGGCCAAGAAGCTAATATATGCATATTACTATGCATATTGGAGAGAAATACTTGGAAGTTTCTAAAACTGAAAAAATCCACTGGACTAGTTTCAATGTATGGAATCACTTAGAAGTTACTGGATTTTGGGTAAACTTCTCCTTTAAAGCATCAGACTCCATAGTAATTCATCATTAGATGCTACAGTCCTCCTTTAAGACTCCATCATGTTTAGAATGTGTCTGGAAGCACTACTCTGTCTATTCAACTAACTTTAATAACTAGGGTTAATACCTACCTGGCGTCCCAACAAAACTTTATCTTAACCCCCTCTAACAATACCGCTACAGAATTAGCATAGTAGGCCATGTAATTTAAGGTAATCTGAAATATTTAGGACTAACTTATTCCTTGCCACCCATTCTGAAACTCACTGCAGCTCTTTGTAAGTGTTGCTGTCATTTCAGTTTCTGTGGTAGCTGACGTGTACAGTGTTGAGTCATCCGCATACAGACACACTGGCTTTACTCAAATGTCGTTGGTAAAGATTGAAAAAGGTAGGTGCCAAACAGCTGCCCTGGGGAATTCCTGATTCTACCTTGATTTTGTTGTACAGGCTTCCATTAAAGAACACTCTGTGTTCTGTTAAGCAGGTAGCTCTGGGGCGGCAGGTAACCTAGTGGTTAGAGCGGTAGGCCATTAAACGAAATGTTGCTGGATTGAATCCCTGAGCTGACAAGGTAAAAATCTGTCCTTCTGCCCCTGAACAAGGCAGTTGGCCTCGGAACAGTGGGTTGTCATTGAAAATAAGAATGTGTTCTTAACTGACTTGCCTTGTTAAATAAAGAGTCCTTTAAAAAAAAAAAGCTCTTTATCCACAATATAGCAGGGGGTGTAAAGCCATACATTTTTTTCAGCAGCAGACTATGATCGATAATGTCAAAAGCCGCACTGAAGTCTAACAAAACAGCCCCAACAATATTTTTATTATCATCAATTTCTCTCAGCCAATCAGTCATCTGTAAGTGCTGTGTTTATTGAATGTCCTTCCCTATAAGCTGAAAGTATCAATTTGCTTACTGTAAAATAGCATTCTATCTGGCCAAACTATTTCTTTTCCAAAAATATAAGGGTCGGGGCGGCAGGGTAGCCTAGTGGTTAGAGCGTTGGACTAGTAACCAGAAGGTTGCAAGTTCAAACCCCCGAGCTGACAAGGTACAACATCTGTCGTTCTGCCCCAGAACAGGCAGTTAACCCACTGTTCCTAGGCCGTCATTGAAAATAAGAATTTGTTCTTAACTGACTTGCCTAGTAAAATAAAGGTAAAAAAAAGAAAATAGGCTGATTGGTCGGCTATTTAAGCCAGTAAAAGGGAGCTTTACTATTCTTGGGTAGTGGAATGACTTTAGCTTCCCTCCAGGCCTGAGGGCACACAATTTCTAGTAGGCTTAAATTAAAGACAAGGCAAATAGGAATGGCAATATTGGCTGCTATTATCCTCAATTTTCCATCCACGTTGTCAGACACCGGTGACATGTCATTGTTGATTTGTTTTCCAAAAATGTCATTGAAGCTCCAAAGATTTTTACTATCATTCTTCATGTAATTTATTTTTGTTTCAGAGTGTAGTTTCTTCATCTTTTTATTCAGTTTAGTCACATGATTTCTCAATTTGCAATACGTTTGCCAACCAGTTATACAGCCAGACCTATTTGCCATCTCTTTTGCCTCCCTCTTCATCATACCATTTTGTAATTCCTCATCAATCCACGTGGATTTAACTGTTTTTACAGTCATTTTCTTAATGGGCACATGCTTATTAGTAACTGGGATAAGCAGTTTAAAATGTGTCAAGGGCAGCGTCTGGTTGCTCATCATTACACACCACAGACCAACAAATATTATTTAAATCAACAACATAGGAATCACCACAAAAAATTGTATGACCTCTTATACACAATATTAGTCACAGCCGTTGGAACGGTGGTTTTCCTAGACATGGCTCCTATATTGTGATCACTACATCTGATGGATCTGGATGCTGCTTTAAAACCCATTTCTGCAGCATTAGTAAAGATATGATCAAAATATGTTGATGATTTCATTCCTCTATTGTTTGTAACTACCCTGGTAGGTTGACTGATAACCTGAACCAGGTTGCCAGCACTGGTTACAGTTTGAAGCTTTCTCTTGAGTGGGCAGCATGATCACAGCTTTCCTCCAGTATTAGTTAATTAATTAACAGTGTCTTGAGTTTAGTTTGCCTGTTCTACAGTCTTGTAAAGATAGGGGGTTGATTGGGACAGCCAATGTAATATCCATAATGTTTTAAGGAAAAGTTTTTGGAAAACGAGCACCTTACATTGGATCATCTTGAAACTTTCTCTCTGAAGCTAACTTTCATCAAGGTTTTATATGGTCTATTGGTTTCTCTCTTTTCATTGGCAGAATCCTTTTTCAGTGTTATGATATTCATAACATCCATATCCACCAGTCTATCTTCCTGTCAACTAACATAACTCCGCTGGTTGTCCTGGTAACAGATACCAGTGGGCAGATCTATTGTATTTGTTCAAACTAAACTACAGCACTTACTTTGATGTGTCAAATCTGATCCTTTCATCTCTTCTCCTCCTCTCACAGTTTCACTCAGCCCCGTTGTTTTCCTGCAGTCCACCAGCAGCACAGACAACCTCTTCATACCCAGCAGTAAGGTGCTACCAGGAGAGGCACGACACATGGACTCCGGGAGGGTGGAAGGGCTAGCGTTGTCCTAGTAACCATAAAGAGGAGACACAGACACACATCATTATGGATGCTGATGTCACTATTGTCATGAAGTGCTCTACAGAAACTCAGCCCAGAACCCGATAGAGCAAGCTGTATGCTAGATCAGACCAAGCTGTACCATCTGGTGTTCTGATCTGGAGAGACTCTTCTCTGCCTCGTCAGCATCAGGATGTTGTTGAGGCTCCCCAGAGGATCCACCATAGTCATGTCTCTCTCCTGTGTGAATGAGAACATCAAACAGACGGTAAACTTATGATCATCTATTGCAATCATAGCGTCTTACAAGAGGCATTAATATGTCTAAAAAGGGCCTAAAATGCCCACTTTCATCATGATTTCCGAAAATGTTGTTTGTGATGTAAAAGGCTCGTTCCACAAATTGGTTGACTTTTGCATCCCATTGATCTTTTAAGTAGAAAATATGCACCAATATTGAATTTTAAAAGACTGTTATATTAGATGAGGTGGACTTTAATGTAGACCACATGGAGAATTCAATAAATCTAATTTAAAAGTCATAGTTTGTGGGGCATAGTTTGTGCCCCTGTTTAAGACAGTACTCACTGGTGTTAATCTGATATTCTGTCTCCTCTTTCACTCTCATAACGTCTTCCTCCTTCACCTTTATTGAGATAGCATCCTCTTCCTCTCTAAAAGGTTCTTTCTCTTCTTTCACTATAACAGCCTCCTCTTCTTTCACTATAACAGCCTCCTCTTCTTTCACTGTAACAGCCTCATTTTCCACGACAATGTTCAGTCCCAGAGCTTCTTTCTCCGTCCAGCAGACCACCTCTTCTTTAGCAAGGGAGGAGTAGTTTAGTGAGCTCATGGTCAGGGATGTGAGCTAGTTAGTTAGCATTAGCGACTAGCCTAGTGTTAACCTCAGTATCAATCTTTAACACGTTTTCAAATTTAACAAGATGATGATGAGTCAATGATGATAAGTCAACAGAATGATGATAAGTCAACAGAAATGCGTTTAAAACACTGAGATTAGCTAATGTACACAAACACGGTGTAAAGCGTCAATCTATCGGTTTTATGTTGGCTAGCAAGCTACCGAGGTGGTTGAAAGAGTAGCCGTGTTGTGGTTCCTGAAGAAGCGTCCCGTTCAGTCCATTATACGTCACGCATGAAGCATCACCTGAAAGACGCCCATCGCCATCTGCTGGCTGGAGTGGGTAAGATACAAATCGTCCTGTAAACAACAGAACAAATGCATCACATGCAAATAGCACTTGATTATCTGTAGTGCTTTACACTGGGTAGACAAAACATTAAGAACACCTGCTCCTTCCATGACCGTAGACTGACTAGGTGAATCCAGGCTAAAGCTATGATCCCTTATTGATGTCACTAGTTAAATCCACCTCAGTCAGTGTAGATGAAGGGGGGAGTCAGGTTAAATAAGGAATTTTAATCAGTGAGACATGAGACATGGACTGTGCATGTGTGCCATTCATAGGGTAAATGGGGAAGACAAAATATTTAAGTTACATTGAACGGGGGATGGTAGTAGGTGCCAGGCGCCCCGGTTTGTGTCAAGAACTGCAACACTGCTGGGTTTTTCAGCTCAACAGTTCCCCATGTGTACCAAGAGTGGTCCACCATCCAAACAGTGGCGGTCACTGCCGTTTAAGTTGAGGCAGGACGATTTGTTTTTTCATGGCCTTATTTCTATTACAGCATATTAGATGACTGTCATTCATATTCCATTCACCTTGTTCAATGTAACAGTGGTAGGTTTAGGCTACAACATGATACTAGAATTTTCCCTATACCCATCATGAGGTAACAACCTAGCTTATGAATGAAAGTTTAGAATGTAGGTTCACACAGGTCGAGAGAAAATTTTGAGGTCACTGACAGTGACACATTCAATATCGACTTGCACACTCTCGCCTGCATCTAGCTGAAATAGAGATTCTATTGGACAAATTCACGTATGTTTATCCTGGTTGTGTTCCGTTTAAGAAACATTTGTCAACAGAATCGGCGGAATGAATACACCCCTGATCATGCATAAACACAGTTCACTTTCATTACAGACACGTTGTATTCCTTCTTGCATCTATGTTCTCTCCTCTTATCACCTTCTCCCTTTGTTTCTGGACTTCAATTGCACAACACAACACATTCCCTCAGAAGAGACTAATTGAGTCTCTTCTGAAGGAAAAGGAGGAGGTTCCTAGTCCATATTAGGACGCTTTTTCTCTCCAAATGTTTGGCATGATCAGTGTACATATATAAAGAAAATATTGCATGACCAAAAGCACAAATCTATTTTTGTACAAATGAGACAAGAGTACGAACATATGTGTGTTCTCTCAAGAACTTTAAGTAGCCTATATTTGATGTGATATATTCCTTTCGAGACAGGATTGTGTCACGGATCTGGGGAAGTGGACCAAAGCATTTCTGCAGCATTGAAGGTCCCCATCATTCTTAAAAGGAAGAAGTTGAAACCACCAAGACTCTTCCTACTGCTGGCTGGCCGGCCAAACTGAACAATCGGGGGAGAAGAGCCTTGGTCAGGGAGGTGACCAAGAACCCAATGGTCACTCTGACAGAGCTCCTCTGTGGAAATGGGAGAACCTTCCAGAAGGACAACTATCTCTGCATCACTCCACCAAGCAGGACTTTATGGCAGAATTGCCAGATGAAAGTCACTCCTCAGTAAAAGGCACATGAAAGCCAGCTTGGAGTTTACCCAAAGGCACCCAAAGGACTCTCAGACCATGAGTAGCAAAATTATCTGGTCTGATGAAACCAAGATTTAACTCTTTGGCCTGAATGCCAAGGGTCACGTCTGGAGGAAACCTTGTGGCGAAATCTGCACGGAGCCTTCACCATGCGCTGGCACTTTAAAAGTGCATGAGCAGTAAGGAAGGAGGATCTGAGGGTCCAGGGTTCAAGTCCCTGTTTGGGCGCCAATTCTGTAGCGGTATTTAAGACCCTGTCCATCGGACCTTTTAGTGGTCTTCCCAGGTGGAGTTCGGCGGGAGTGACCCCAGAAGTCTCCTGCACGGCAGAGTTCAGTGCAAAGCGAAATTCAGGGAGATGCTGATCCCACCTTGTGTGCTGATCCCCCACGAATGAAGCAATCATCCCCTTCAGGGTTCGGTTTACCCTCTCGGTCAGGTTGTTTTCGTTTGGGACCGCGCCCGTTATGAATCGCATGGATTAGTAGCAACATTGTTGCGAAGCTTTAACATACAAACCAACAAACCATTGGACAGTCAGACAGTACACCTGCACGCCTGAAGACCACAGCTAAGATCTCTCTTATCTTTTTTTCTCTCTCTTTCTCTTCCCTCTCATTCCAGTGCTTTACCCTGCAACAGACTCTCTATTTTTTAAATGCACTTCCCATTGAAGTTCATTAGAGCTGGACTATTATTTCCCTGCCAGAAGTATTTGGATGGACATTTTAGTAGGTTGCTTGCAAGTTGTATATTATGTGAACTTTATTGAGGTGGGGTGTACTAATGACATGTAGCCGAGAAGACTGTGGACATTTTTAAGGCCTTTGTTGTGTCGATGAACACCCCCCACATTCATACCCTGTGCACTCATCCACTAGAAAATAATACAGATTATTGCAAATCCTATGTTGATGACTGGGTTCGTTCTTGTATGAAGTTGCTGTTGAATTGCTCTGCCATTATTAGTATTAGTATTATTGTATGAGGTATTCGTGTTTAGGTTACCCCTGTGCTGTGATGTGGGTTTTATATGGTGTGTATTCTCTTTTCTCTCCACTGGCTATCTGGTAAACAGGCTACTCTCTAGGCAGTCTCTTCTGCTGATGTGTGTGGGTCTGGTAGTGGTACTCTCTCTATTCTACTCTTTTCCTTTCGGCATGGTTAATACCTGCCTGGCGCCCGAACAAAATCTTTCTTTACCCCTCTCTAATAAATACCGCTACAACCTGGCACCATTCCTACGGTGAAGCATGGTGGGGATATTTTTCAGTGGCATGGACTGGACTGGGAGACACATCAGGATCAAGGGAAAGATGAACGGAGCAAAATACAGAGAGACCATTTTGAAAACTTGCTCCAGAGCACTCAGGACCTCAGACTGGGGCAAAGGTTAACCTTCCAATAGGACAACGACCCTAAGTACACAGCCAAGACAACGCAGAAGTGGCTTTGGGAGATATCTCTGAATGTCCTTGAGTGGCCCAACCAGAGCCCGGATTTGAACCCGTCCTACATCTCTGGAGAGACCTGAAAATAGCTTTGTAGCGACGCTCCCCATCCAACCTGACAGAGCTATAGAGGATCTGCAGAGAAGAATGTGAGAAACATGAGGCTCCTGCTGCCCTCAAGGGCACATTGACAGATTTTTCACCTAGTCGTCTCTGGGGTTCAAACCAGAGACCTTTCAGTTACTGGCCCAACACTATTAACCGCTAGGCTACGTGCAGCAGGAGCCCCATGTTGACAGGAGAGCCCATCTTTATTTCTCCCTCATTATGAACATTCATATTGGTCAACAGTCAACCTATTGTGTGTATTGAACATTGATATTGGACTGTAGCAGCTAGCTAACTGGCTACTGATCAACCTATTGTGTGTATTGAACAATCATATTGGACTGTAGCAGCTAGCTAACTGGCTACCGATCAACCTATTGTGTGTATTGAACATTCATATTTGACTGTAGCAGGTAGCTAACTGGCTACTGATCAACCTATTGTGTGTATTGAACATTCATATTGGACAGCCTTACCTATAGAGCAGCACCCCCACCCATCAGCCCGTTCTCTTATTGATGTCAAAGCTGCAGTGTATTGTTGCTATAGGAGTTTATGATTAATAATAATTCAAATTGTGAAAATAGAAGTGTACAATTTATATATTTTTAATCAACTTTAAAATACTGTTTGAGTCTATGCAGATGTATAATCTGAATAGTAAAATACATTATCAATAAATAGTTTACATCAACATACTGAGCCACAATCTGTAAAATGTGACCATACTATTTATTTCAAGCCCCCCTGTCAGATATAAATCATCAGAGTGGGAAACCAACTGACATGGAAACAATGGAGCAAATGTATCACTATCAGAGGGGTGTATTATGACATCAGATAGAATGACTCAGACATTCCAAATTAGGCTTCATCCATATCTTGAAGGTGGATATTGATCCAACCATTTCCAAAGTAATGACCGGGCTGATGGAAACAGGATATGCTTTTACAATTTTATAAATGAAGACAGACAATTTGTTGGTTTGTTTTACATGGTGGGTCTTTTTGTGTCAGTAAAAATGAATAAGTGATAAATGGCAGTGGAAACTCCTTTATGCGCAAGTATTTATATAATAACCATCATATCAAAGTTAAACGTGGAGTCATGTGATGATATGTTGATTGGTCCTCCCACTATGACTTGGGAAACCATGCAGTTTATTAGGCTACAGATTAAATAAGTTATGAACTTCACAGGGTGGTGAAACTGCATGTGATGAGCTTGATGCTCCTTTCCAATACATTTTGATGGTCTTATTCTGGTGACATGATGATCGATGCTTGGTTGTCATTTGACAAATAAAATAATATCTCTTATCCATAATAATCTCACCATGTAGGTAGCCTACCAACACTGTACAGTCGTGGCCAAAAGTTTGGAGAATGACACAAATATACATTTTCACAAAGTCTGCTGCCTCAGTTTGTATGATGGCTATTTGCATATACTCCAGAATGTTATGAAGAGTGATCAGATGAATTGCAAATAATTGCAAAGTCCCTCTTTGCCATGCAAATGAACTGAATCCCAAAAAACATTTCCACTGCATTTCAGCCCTGCCACAAAAGGACCAGCTGACATCATGTCAGTGATTCTCTCGTTAACACAGGTGTGAGTGTTGACGAGGACAAGGCTAGAGATCACTCTGTCATGCTGATTGAGGTCGAATAACAGACTGGAAGCTTCAAAAGGAGGGTGGTGCTTGGAATCATTGTTCTTCCTCTGTCAAACATGGTTACCTGCAAGGAAATACGTGCCGTCATCATTACTTTGCACAAAAAGGGCTTCAAAGGCAAGGATATTGCAACTAAATCAACTGTTGTGTCTTTGGCTATGCCGGATTAAGTGATATGACATGCTATTCTATAAAATCCTTTCTCTGTAATAGTATTACCTGATTGAGCTAATCATGTAAATGTAATTAACTAGAGAGTCGGGGCACCACAAAATAATATTTATAGAGCAGTTATCTTTCGAATAAACTCTTAAAGACCTAGTAACATTTTACATCAATAGCAGTCAATATTAATCGTCACCTTATTTCAGTCTCATCTGAAAGTTTTAAATTCTTGGTTATCTTCACGAACCCTGGTGAACAAGTTGAATCAACAATACAAAATTGGGTTTATTTATTTATTTACTACATACCTAACTAATCACACAGAATTACATATACACATAATTAATCATACCTCGATTACAAATTATGTCATAAAGGAAAACGTCCCTAGCGGACAAAGCAGATATGACAGCTGGTTACACAAAAGAAAATGGGTGAAAAAGAATGGAAGAGCGGGAAGTCTGAGGAACAAAGGGAGAAGATGTGCTATTGTAAATACAATATCCTATGCATTCTAAATTATCACCCATTTGGAAAAGGAAAATGCAATAAATATTTACTCTGAGCTGCGCTTCAGTAGGTTGGTGGCAGATGGAAAGCCGTGTTGCCCAACAGAGTCCTTTGAAGAGTGTCTCTGGTGGTGAACGGGAAACGTTGTAGTAACGTCGTTGTGTGGTAGACGGGATACTCTGTCTGTTCTTTCCTAGCCCACATTTGCAGCTGCTGTTGCTAACTCAAAGGCTAGGAGGTATCACTTCTGTAGTGAATGAGAGTTCAAAGTTCAAACCATTCGCAACCAAAGTTCACGCTGAGGTTGGCTTTGTTCTGTAGTTATTATCTGAACCATTCTGACATCGGATCGTCATCCTAATATCTCCGGAACAGGAGGTTACATTTTCGTCAAGGCTTTAAATAGTGGAGGGAGAAGGGTGTGTTTGCATAGTTTTATAACCCATGTCTCTTCACAGGGGCGGACCACTGATTGAGCAGAGCCCTAACCTTATGAAAACCCAAATCTCTCATTTGGAAGATAAAATTACATTTAATATTTTCACCAATAATTTTATATTCAAACATTTAAGTTGAACAACAATTCCATGTGAATCCGATAACTACAATGTGCAGACTTTCCACTGTAGAGTTTATGTCATCCTATCATTGATGAGAATGTCTCAGATAACAACCGAACTGACATCATATTCATTAAGTACCACCGCATATGTTCAACTGGTCGGATTACCAAAATATGGTTCATTTCCCCCCACCTTCTGATGTTCCCAGAATCTCTATGTTAACCAAGGGATTTTCAAATGTCACATCAGTAGGGTAGAGAGAGGAAAAGGGGGGGGGGTATTTATGACTGTCATAAACCTACCCCCAGGCCAGCGTCGTGACACAACCATTTATCGGATCATCAAGAACTTCAAGGAGAGCGGTTCAATTGTTGTGAAGAAGGCTTCAGGGCGCCCAAGAAAGTCCAGCAAGCGCCAGGACCGTCTCCTAAAGTTGATTCAGCTGCGGGATCGTGGCACCACCAGTACAGACCTTGCTCAGGAATGGCAGCAGGCAGGTGTGAGTGCATCTGCACGTACAGTGAAGAACAGTAAACAGTAACAAACAGAAATACCTTATTTACATAACAGTAATTATTCAGACCCCTTGCTATGAGACTGTCAGAGCAAAAACCAAGCCATGAGGTCGAAGGAATTGTCCGTAGAACTTCGAGACAGGATTACGTTGAGGCACAAATCTTGGGAAGGGTACCAAAACACTTCTACAGCATTAAAGGACCCCAAGAACACACTGTGGTGAAGAAGGTGCAACAGAGCCTCTTCAACATCAGGAGGCACCTAAAACCCTCACACAGTTTTACAGATGCACAATGAAATGACCCCAAGAACACACTGTGGTGAAGAAGGTGGAACAGAGCCTCTTCAACATCAGGCTTGTCACCTAAAACCCTCACACAGTTTTACAGATGCACAATGAAAGCCATAGGAAGTTGGTTGCAATTTCAGTTTAATCCACCAGAAAAGACAGAACATTCTGGTTACTAATTGATAAAAATAATAATAATAATAAAACCCCCATTATTTCTATTTCTACTTTGCACATTATTCCACTGCAAATCTACCATTCCAATGGTTTACTTGCTATATTGTATTTACTTCGCCACCATGGCCTTTTTTGCCTTTACCTCCCTTATCTCACCTCATTTGCTCACATTGTATATAGACTTATTCTTCTCCTGTATTATTGACTGTATGTTTGTTTTACTCCATGTGTAACTCTGTGTTGTTGTATGTGTGGAACTGCTTTGCTTTATCTTGGACAGGTCGCAATTGTAAATGAGAACTTGTTCTCAACTTCCATACCTTGGTAAATAAAGGTGAAAAAAAATGAATAATAATTAAAGACCAAAATTGGTTAAAGAACATTATGAACCTCTGCAGATTTAGCTACAAAGAGACAGAATCATTTGATCATTTTAGATAATTTGTTTTGGTACTATCCATATGTAGCTTGTTTTTGGTCGCAGGTGAAGGAATGGCAACATTTACCTGGAGCTAACTCTGCAGACAGCACTACTGGGGGATTTGAAAAATCATAGTCAATTGATCAATAATATAATAATACTTTTAGCAAACATGTTTATTTTTAATTTACTATCTGTAGCAACTATGAGAAAATAAAGGTCAAGAACGTTTGTGAAACAGCACAGTTAAAAATATATGGCAAATAGAAATCAAACGGGGTGGTCTTCAGAGATAGATGGGAGAGGTTTAGGGTAACTGAAGGATAGGACTGGATGTTCTTCAGAGATAGATGGGAGAGGTTTAGGGTAACTGAAGGATAGGACTGGATGGTCTTCAGATATAGATGGGAGAGGTTTAGGGTAACTGAAGGATAGGACTGGATGGTCTTCAGAGATAGATGGGAGAGGTTTAGGGTAACTGAAGGATAGGACTGGGTGGTCTTCAGAGATAGATGGGAGAGGTTTAGGGTAACTGAAGGATAGGACTGGATGGTCTTCGGAGATAGATGGGAGAGGTTTAGGGTAACTGAATGATAGGACTGGATGATCTTCAGAGATCGATGGGAGAGGTTTAGGGTAACTGAAGGATAGGACTGGGTGGTCTTCAGAGATAGATGGGAGAGGTTTAGGGTAACTGAAGGATAGGACTGGGTGGTCTTCAGAGATAGATGGGAGAGGTTTAGGGTAACTGAAGGATAGGACTGGATGGTCTTCAGAGATAGATGGGAGAGGTTTAGGGTAACTGAAGGATAGGACTGGGTGGTCTTCAGAGATAGATGGGAGAGGTTTAGGGTAACTGAAGGATAGGACTGGGTGGTCTTCAGAGATAGATGGGAGAGGTTTAGGGTAACTGAAGGATAGGACTGGATGGTCTTCAGAGATAGATGGGAGAGGTTTAGGGTAACTGAAGGATAGGACTGGATGGTCTTCAGATATAGATGGGAGAGGTTTAGGGTAACTGAAGGATAGGACTGGATGGTCTTCGGAGATAGATGGGAGAGGTTTAGGGTAACTGAATGATAGGACTGGATGATCTTCAGAGATCGATGGGAGAGGTTTAGGGTAACTGAAGGATAGGACTGGGTGGTCTTCAGAGATAGATGGGAGAGGTTTAGGGTAACTGAAGGATAGGACTGGGTGGTCTTCAGAGATAGATGGGAGAGGTTTAGGGTAACTGAAGGATAGGACTGGGTGGTCTTCAGAGATAGATGGGAGAGGTTTAGGGTAACTGAAGGATAGGACTGGATGATCTTCAGAGATAGATGGGAGAGGTTTAGGGTAACTGAAGGATAGGACTGGATGATCTTCAGAGATAGATGGGAGAGGTTTAGGGTAACTGAAGGATAGGACTGGGTGGTCTTCAGAGATAGATGGGAGAGGTTTAGGGTAACTGAAGGATAGGACTGGATGATCTTCAGAGATAGATGGGAGAGGTTTAGGGTAACTGAAGGATAGGACTGGATGGTATTCAGAGATAGATGGGAGAGGTTTAGGGTAACTGAAGGATAGGACTGGGTGGTCTTCAGAGATAGATGGGAGAGGTTTAGGGTAACTGAAGGATAGGATTAAAAACAAACTAAATATAACTATTGTATAACACATTGTCTGTAAAATGTACATAGTATGAATAAGCTGGACATAGAAGCCTGAAAGTTGTTGTGCATTAGTTTCCTCCAATCAGGGAAGGGGTGATAGGGTTAGTGGAAAACAATGTTTATACATACAGTGCCTTCAGAAAGTATTACAAATGTTTATGTATTTTTAAACAGAAATAACTTATTTACATAAGTATTCAGACCCTTTGCTATGAGAATCGAAATTGAGCTCAGGTGCATCTTGTTTCCATTGATCATCCTTGAGATGTTTCTACAACTTGATTGGAGTCCACCTGTGGTAAATTCAATTGATTGGACATGATTTGGAAAGGCACACACCTGTCTATATAAGGTCCCACAGTTTACAGCGCAAGTCAGAGCAAAAACCAAGCCATGAAGTGGAAGGAATTATCCGTAGAGCGCCGGCACAGATATGGGGAAGGGAGACGACAACAAAAAATATGCCGCATTAAAGTTCCCAAAGAACACAGTGGCTACCATCGTTCTTAAAAGGAAAAGTTTGGAACCACCAAGGCTCTTCCTCGAGCTGGCCGCCTGGCCAAACTGCGCAATCAGGGGAGAAGGGCCTTGGTCTGGGAGGTTACCAAGAACCTGATGGTCACTCTGACAGAGATATAGAGTTCCTCTGTGGAGATGGGAGACACCAACACTTGCCTAAATAGCCCATATGCCACCATAGGAAGTGTTATGTGTTGTTCGCGATGAGCCTTGGTCAATTTAGCTCAGAGTATGCCACCCTATTCTATCTGTCACCTTTTTTTTCACCTTTATTTAACCAGGTAGGCTAGTTGAGAAAAAGTTCTCATTTACAACTGCGACCTGGCCAAGATAAAGCATAGCAGTGTGAACAGACAACACAGAGTTACACATGGAGTAAACAATTAACAAGTCAATAACACAGTAGAAAAAAAAGAGAATCTATATACATACCTAATCCTGCCTAATAGGCAGGCCCATCCTGGAGGAAAGTATTGGCTGTAAGAAGTAAGAACATAACATCTGGTTATTTTTAAATGACTTCTTATGACATTGCTTGCCAGACTGAACATTGTAATTCATATTTTTCAGTCTGCGTTACCCACTCCAGTCAGCAGATGGCGATATGAATTTTTCAGGTGATGCTTCTTGCGTGACGTATAATCTAGTGGACGGGACAGGAGGCTTCTTCAACAGCGACAAAAGGCTTCTGATTTAACCACGCTGTGCTTTGCTAGCAAACCTAAAAATTGTAGCTCTTTAGACCAATCTTGTGTATATTACTCTTAGTGTTTTCAACATTCTGTTTACATATCTACTGGTTCATTTAAACGTAATTTGCTTGTTAAATTAGCAAATGTGTTACATTGATACTGCACTAGGCTAATCTCCAGAAGCATAAACTCACTAATCTAGACGGAGAAAGAAACTGGTGAAAGGAGGCAAAGAAGCTTGAAGAATGAATAAGGAGGCTATCACATTGAAAAAAGAGGATGATATTACAGTGAAAGATGAATATGGGAACGAGGTTGTCAAAGTGGAAAAAGAGGTAGAAGCTTTCAGAATCAAAAAGGAGGAAGATGCCGTAAAATTGAAAGAGGAGGAAGACCCTTTTGGAGTAAAAGAGGAGGATATCTCAATAAAAGAGGAAGACGTTTTGGGAGTGAAAAATGAGACTGAAGATCCGATTACCACCAGTGAGTACTGTCTTAAAAACGGGCACAAACTATGCAGTTGTTTTTAAAGGGGCATTATACTGAAGTTCTACACTTGAATATGTTGTTCAGTACTGTAGGAATTGTTTGGGGCAATCTGCCATTGGTACATATATTTTTGTAACTTCAAAAATGGATTTATTGAATTCTCTATGTGGTCTATATTAAAGTGCACTTATTCTAGTATAGCCGGGTTTTAAAATATAATATACAGTGCATTTGTACTTCAAATATCAAGTGGACGCAAAATGCACCCATTTTGTGGAACGTCCCTTTTACATTTGCATCACAGTGGTGGGAAAAGTACGCAAGTAAAAGTGAGTCACCCAGTAAAATACTACTTGAGTAAAAATTAAAATATACTGAAGTATCAAAAGTATATAAATAATTTCAAATTCCTTATATTAAGCAAACCAGATGGTGCCATTTTCTTGTTTGTTTTTATTTTATTGACGGATAGCCAGGGACACACTCCAACTCTCTGACAATCTACAATTGAAACGTGTGTTTAGTGAGTCCACCAGATCAGAGGCAGTAATGATTACCAGGGATGTTCTCTTGATTAGTGAGTGAATTGGACCATTTTCCTGTCCTGCCAAGCCTTCGAAATGTAATGAGTACTTTTGGGTGTCAGGGAAATGTATGGAGTAAAAAGTACATTTTCTTAATGTATGTAGTGAAGTAAAAGTACAAATAGTAAAGTACAGATTCCCTGGAAAGCTACTTAAATAGTACTTTAAAGTATTTTTACTTAAGTACTTTACACCACTGATCACAAACAATATTTAAAAAAACATAATTAAAGTGGCTAATTTAGTCCCCTTTTAGATATGTATTCATTCCTCCTGTTTACCATATGTTTGATGTTCTCATTCACACAGGAGAGAGACATGACTATGGTGGATCCTCTGCGGAGCCTCAACAACATCCTGATGCTGACGAGGTAGAGAAGAGTCTCTCCAGATCAGAACACCAGATGGTACAGCTTGGTTTGGTCTAGCATACAGCTTGCTCTCAGGGTCTGGTCTGGGCTTCTGTAAAGCACTTTTTCAACAGTGACATCAGCATCCATAATGATATGCGTCTGTGTCCCCTCTTTATGGTTACCAGGACAACGCTAGCCCCTCCCTCCCGGAGTCCCCGTTTCGTACCTCTCCCGGTAGCACCTTACTGCTGGGTATGAAGAGGTTGTCTGTGCTGCTGGTGGACTGCAGGAAAACAACGGGGCTGAGTGGAACTGTGAGAGGAGGAGAAGAGAAGAAAGGATCAGATTGGACACATCAAAGTAAGTCCTGTAGTTTAGTTTGAACAAATATAATAGATCTTCCCACTGGTATCTGTTACCAGGACAACCAGCAGAGTTCTGTTAGTTGACATGAAGATGGACTAGTATATTTTACCAGTGGGGCTGTCCCCGACTAATAAAAATATTGTTTGACTTAGCCACCTGTTCTTTTCACCAATCAATTGGTGCAAATTTTAAACATGTATTTCTATATATACACTACCGTTGAAGAGTTTGGGGTCACTTAGAAATGGCCTTGTTTTTGAAAGAAAAACTTTTTTTTGGTCCATTAAAATAACATCGACAATCACAGCCACAAATGCTGATGCTCCAGATACTCAACTAGTCTACAGGAGGCCAGTTTTGTTGCTTCTTTCATCAGAACAAGTTTTCAGCTGTGCTAACATAATTGCAAAAGCGTTTTCTAATGTTCGATTCGCATTTTAAAATGATAAACTTGGATTAGCTAACACAACGTGCCATTGGAACACAGGACTGATGGTTGCTGATAATGGGCCTCTGTAGATAATAATGGGCCTCTGTAGATAATAATGGGCCTCTGTAGATACTAATGGGCTTCTATGTAGATAATAATGGGCCTCTATGTAGATAATAATGGGCCTCTGTTGATAATAATGGGCATTTATGTAGATAATAATGGGCCTTTATGTAGATAATAATGGGCCTCTATGTAGATAATAATGGGCCTTTATGTAGATAATAATGGGCCTTTATGTAGATAATAATGGGCCTCTGTAGATAATAATGGGCCTCTATATAGATAATCCACAAATAATCAGCCATTTCCAGGTACAATAGTCATTTATAGCATTAACAATGTCTGCACTGCATTTATGATCAATTTGTTATTTTAACTGACAAAAGGACATGTATATCCTAACACGATCCGTGTTGTAAACAGCATTCTGCATGAATTACGACTCTTTCAACTTGCAACAAAACAATTTTATGAAATCAAATTTTGTCAGCAATCAAACATAGCTTAACACGGTCAAGTTCGGTTTCTGTGCAATCCTCAGACACTCTAGAAGGCAACCTAACATGTTTCATAATTCTACATTACGTATTGGCTATACAAGACCTGAATTAGCCCATGAAGGTTCTTGGACCAATGACCACCTATCGTTTTGAAACCTAGCTAGGTAGCCAATGAGCTGGGATTTCCAGCAGTATGTGAACGCCGTTTGTAGGACAAACAGCCATCATGCTAGAGCTGTGCACAACAGAGTTCATTCTCTGGTGAAAGGAAACCAGATGCACGGTAGTTTACGTTTCACAGCAGTTCGTTCTCTTCTACAGACTTCTCAAGTCTGAAAAAGTTAAACATGGTTACTAAGAGTGGAAAAGCTAAATCTCAGTCCAAGTATAATCATTTTGATGATATTGTTGCAGAAATTGACCAGGAGAGTGACACAGAAGGAATGGATGAGGACTCTGTGGGTGACCAGAGTTTTGATTCCAGCGCGGAAGAAATGTAAGTAAAACAAGTTTTTACTTCTCATGCTAATGCAGTTGTTTAAATGGTTGCATATTTATTTATATATACATACACACACACACAGTCAAAGTTTACATACACTTAGTTTGGAGTCCTTAAAACTCGTTTTTCAACCACTCCATAAATTTCTTGTTAACGTCTCTGGTACAAGTGCGTCCCACCTCGACAACAGCCAGTGAAATTGCAGGGCGCCAGATTAAAAACAACAGATATCCCATAATTAAAATTCCTCAAACATACAAGTATTATACACCAAGTAAATCTTTAAAATCGAAGGCAAATACAAAGTATACAGATCTACACAATATCCTTGACGAGATGAGATTGATAGAGATAGAGAGTGAATTCCTACAAGATGAGTCAGACATCAGTCAGACAGTGACTATTGTTTTGACTCTAAATGGAGAAGATTCTGTGTTGGATTGATGAGTAATGTTGTTTGAAATGAATAATATCAAATATTATTCATTTGAGTTGTTTGAGATAAAAAAAATGTTTTGCCATATATAAAATTATGACTAGGACATGAAATATAAAGTACACATATGTATAAAGTAAACATTGCTCTACATTGTGGGTGTGTCTGTATATATTACATATATTTTTACATGTCCATTCCATGTTTGATAAAATACAACACCTCACCTTAGTGGATGTTTACTTACTCTATATATAATCTGTGTCTGTTTTGTCTTCATTTCACAGTCCCAGCGATTCTGATTGGGAGCCCATACTGCCGAGGTGCAAATCCCCCACTGAAGCTGGTCCATCCAGCCGGACCCCTGCTGTCTCCGGCACCACACCTACCCCCGCCCGGCCATCAAGAGGTGTGAAGCCGGTCACAAAGAAGCGGAGGAAGGGAAGTGTGGAACCTGCTGGCAGTGTGGAGGGGGGTCGTTGGCACTCTGTGCTGGAGGAAGATGTGGCCCCACCACCTCCAATTTTCAGACCAAAGAGGCCACCAGGTCCTCAGCTGGACATGAACTCCAAGTACAGCCCCATGCAACTTTTTCAGTTGTTTTTCACCTCGGCAGTTGTTGATTCCCTGGTGTTGAACACTAATAAGTACGGAGCTAAGAAGCAGGAAGGCAAGAAAGAGACATGGAAGCCCATTTCCAGGTCAGACCTTTTCTGCTACATTTCACTGGTAATTTACATGGGGCTGGTGAAGTTAAAAACCCTAAAGGATTACTGGAAAACAGCCACACTCTATCAGCTGCCTTTCCCCCGCACTGTCATGTCCTCTACAAGGTTTTTAAATATCTCACGGGCGCTTCAAATCAGTGACCCAGATGTTGATGAGGAGAATGACAGGAGGAAAGGCACCGCAAGGTTTGACAGGCTCTGCAAAGTCAAACCTCTCTACTCCAGCATGGTTGAAGCCTGCAAGGCCCATTTTCAGCCCGCCCAGAACTTGTCCATAGATGAGAGGATGGTAGCCTCAAAGGCCAGAATTGGCCTAAAACAATACATGAGTAACAAACCAACTAAGTGGGGTTACAAGCTGTTTGTTTTGGCTGATTCTGTGTGTGCCTACACATGCAATTTTTTTGTCAATGAGGGGAAGAACACGTGTGCGACTGGTAAAGGACTGAGTTATGACTCTGTAATGGAATTATTGGATTTTCAACTGCTGGGGAAGGGCTACAAACTCTTTGTGGACAACTTCTACACAAACCCTACCCTGTTTGCAGACCTGAGGAAGCTGGATGTGTGGGCCTGTGGCACCATTCGGTCCAACAGAGTGGGCTTTCCGAAAACCAGGGTGAACGACATGCCTAAGCGGGCTGAGCGGGGGACCATGCGATGGATCCGTGAAGATGGCCTGCTGTTTGTGAAGTGGATGGACACCAGAGAGGTGGCGATGTGCTCCACTATCCACAAGTCCTTCAGTGGCGATCACGTCATCAGGCGTGTGAAGGACGCTACTGGGGCATGGACCACCAAAAATGTCCCCATTCCTGCAGCCATCAAGGACTACAACCAGAGCATGGGAGGTGTAGACTTGTCAGACGCTCTTATAGGATACTACAATGTTCTACATAAGACAAATAAATGGTACAAGACATTGTTTTATCATTTCATTGACATTGCTGTGGTGAATTCCTTCATCCTCCAGAAGGAAATGGCCAGGAGCTGTGGACAGCCCCCCATCTCACAGCTAGTCTTCAGGGAGCTGCTCATCAAGGAGCTTGCTGGCTACAGCAAGTCCACTGCATCACATTCTGCCACCTCTGCCGCCTCCACCTCTGCCGCCTCCACCTCTGCCGCCTCTACCTCTGCCGCCTCTACCTCTGCCACCTCTACCTCTACCGCCTCTACCTCTGCCGCCTCTACCTCTGCCACCTCTGCCGCCTCTACCTCTGCCACCTCTGCCGCCTCTACCTCTGCCGCCTCTACCTCTGCCACCTCTGCCGCCTCTACCTCTGCCACCTCTGCCGCCTCTACCTCTGCCACCTCTGCCGCCTCTACCTCTGCCGCCTCTACCTCTACCGCCTCTACCTCTGCCGCCTCTACCTCTGCCGCCTCTACCTCTGCCACCTCTGCCGCCTCTACCTCTGCCGCCTCTGCCGCCTCTACCCCTGCCGCCTCTACCCCTGCCGCCTCTACCCCTGCCGCCTCTACCTCTTCCGCCTCTACCTCTGCCGCCTCTACCTCTGCCGCCTCTACCCCTGCCGCCTCTACCTCTGCCGCCTCTACTCCTGCCTCCAGTGGTGTTCATATACCACAGTTCATTACTGCAGGCGTGACTGTACCTCTGAGACAAAGGAGCGGAGCATGGAGGTGTTGTTGTGTTCTTTGTCACATGAAGTCCCCCATCATCTGCACCAGTTGTTCAGTTTGCCTCTGCTTTGTAGCAGAAAGAGACTGCTATGGGACATGGCACAGGCAGAAAAATATTCTGTTCTAATATTTAAAAAATATATATATATATTTTTTTTGTGTGTGTTAGAATAGATTTTTGATAAATTGTATATAGTTATTTGCACTGTTGTATATAGTTATAGGTCATTTCACCAATTCGGCCACTTGGGTACATTTGGGCAACTTGTGTGGGACACCTAGGTGACTTCATGCTAAATGTCATGTAGCTCACCCATTCCTGAAGTTTTCAGTCTGAAACTTTGCACACCCACAGTTGCCCTCTTGTGTTATCCATCTAAATTATCTCCATCATCCTATCTGACTGTGTGGCTATTCCAGTACATATGAAAGATGATGATACAACAATAAAAACAGAAAACGTATGCTCTTTCTTTCTCTTTTCTTCCACCAGATCTACTGTGTTATATTCTCCTATATTCAATTAACATTTCCACAAACTTCAGAATGTTTCCATTCAAATGATACCAAGAATATGCATATCCTTGCCTCTGGGGCTGAGCTACAGGCAGTTAGATTAGGGTATGTCTTCAGGCGGAAATTGAGAACAAGGGATGCAGCAATAAGAGGTTAATTATGGCTGCGCTCCCCGTACAGGGATCAACATCAGGGGACATTTCAGGGTGACAACTAAAAATACAACTTTGTAACTTTGTTTCAGTCCTCTGGATGTTTATCTAGTCGTGGTTTCAGTGCATTCCTCTGGATGTTTATCTAGTCGTGGTTTCAGTGCATTCCTCTGGATGTTTATCTAGTCGTGGTTTCAGTCCTCTGGATGTTTATCTAGTCATGGTTTCAGTGCATTCCTCTGGATGTTTATCTAGTCGTGGTTGGTTTCAGTCCTCTGGACGTTTATCTAGTCGTGGTTGGTTTCAGTCCTCTGGATGTTTATCTAGTCGTGGTTTCAGTGCATTCCTCTGGATGTTTATCTAGTCGTGGTTTCAGTGCATTCCTCTGGATGTTTATCTAGTCGTGGTTTCAGTGCACTCCTCTGGATGTTTATCTAGTCGTGGTTGGTTTCAGTGCATTCCTCTGGATGTTTATCTAGTCGTGGTTTCAGTCCTCTGGATGTTTATCTAGTCATGGTTTCAGTGCATTCCTCTGGATGTTTATCTAGTCGTGGTTGGTTTCAGTCGTCTGGACGTTTATCTAGTCGTGTTTGGTTTCAGTCCTCTGAACGTTTATCTAGTCGTGGTTTCAGTGCAATCCTCTGGATGTTTATCTAGTCGTGGTTTCAGTGCATTCCTCTGGATGTTTATCTAGTCGTGGTTGGTTTCAGTCCTCTGGATGTGTGTCTAGTCATGGTTTCAGTGCATTCCTCTGGATGTTTATCTAGTCGTGGTTTCAGTGCATTCCTCTGGATGTTTATCTAGTCGTGGTTGGTTTCAGTCCTCTGGATGTTTATCCAGTCGTGGTTTAGTGCATTCCTCTGGATGTTTGTCTAGTCGTGGTTGGTTTCAGTCCTCTGGATGTTTATCTAGTCGTGGTTGGTTTCAGTCCTCTGGATGTTTATCCAGTCGTGGTTTAGTGCATTCCTCTGGATGTTTATCTAGTCGTGGTTGGTTTCAGTCCTCTGGATGTTTATCCAGTCGTGATTGGTTTCAGTCCTCTGGATGTTTATCTAGTCATGGTTTCAGTGCATTCCTCTGGATGTTTATCTAGTCGTGGTTGGTTTCAGTGCATTCCTCTGGATGTTTATCTAGTCATGGTTTCAGTGCATTCCTCTGGATGTTTATCTAGTCGTGGTTTCAGTGCATTCCTCTGGATGTTTATCTAGTCGTGGTTGGTTTCAGTCCTCTGGATGTTTATCTAGTCGTGGTTGGTTTCAGTGCATTCCTCTGGATGTTTATCTAGTCGTGGTTTCAGTCCATTCCTCTGGACGTTTATCTAGTCGTGGTTTCAGTCCTCTGGATGTTTATCTAGTCGTGGTTGGTTTCAGTGCATTTCTCTGGACGTTTATCTAGTCGTGGTTTCAGTGCATTCCTCTGGATGTTTATCTAGTCGTGGTTGGTTTCAGTCCTCTGGATGTTTATCTAGTCGTGGTTGGTTTCAGTCCTCTGGATGTGTGTCTAGTCATGGTTTCAGTGCATTCCTCTGGATGTTTATCTAGTCGTGGTTTCAGTGCATTCCTCTGGATGTTTATCTAGTCGTGGTTGGTTTCAGTCCTCTGGATGTTTATCCAGTTGTGGTTTAGTGCATTCCTCTGGATGTTTGTCTAGTCGTGGTTGGTTTCAGTCCTCTGGATGTTTATCTAGTCGTGGTTGGTTTCAGTCCTCTGGATATTTATCCAGTCGTGGTTTAGTGCATTCCTCTGGTTTATCTAGTCGTGGTTGGTTTCAGTCCTCTGGATGTTTATCCAGTCGTGGTTTAGTGCATTCCTCTGGATGTTTATCTAGTCGTGATTGGTTTCAGTCCTCTGGATGTTTATCTAGTCATGGTTTCAGTGCATTCCTCTGGATGTTTATCTAGTCGTGGTTGGTTTCAGTGCATTCCTCTGGATGTTTATCTAGTCATGGTTTCAGTGCATTCCTCTGGATGTTTATCTAGTCGTGGTTTCAGTGCATTCCTCTGGATGTTTATCTAGTCGTGGTTGGTTTCAGTCCTCTGGATGTTTATCTAGTCGTGGTTGGTTTCAGTGCATTCCTCTGGATGTTTATCTAGTCGTGGTTTCAGTCCATTCCTCTGGACGTTTATCTAGTCGGGGTTTCAGTCCTCTGGATGTTTATCTAGTCGTGGTTGGTTTCAGTGCATTTCTCTGGACGTTTATCTAGTCGTGGTTTCAGTGCATTCCTCTGGATGTTTATCTAGTCGTGGTTGGTTTCAGTCCTCTGGATGTTTATCTAGTCGTGGTTGGTTTCAGTCCTCTGGATGTGTGTCTAGTCATGGTTTCAGTGCATTCCTCTGGATGTTTATCTAGTCGTGGTTTCAGTGCATTCCTCTGGATGTTTATCTAGTCGTGGTTGGTTTCAGTCCTCTGGATGTTTATCTAGTCGTGGTTGGTTTCAGTGCATTCCTCTGGATGTTTATCTAGTCGTGGTTTCAGTGCAATCCTAGATAAACATCCAGAGGAATGCACTGAAACTACGACTAGATAAACGTCCAGAGGAATGCACTGAAACCAACCACGACTTTTAACGCAACGTAACGTAATCAACACTGCTAGCTAGCCAGCTAGCCCCGAATAGCAGCACAGTAGAAACTATTACACTCAACGGAACGACTTGATTAGTGTAGTGTCAACAACGCAGACACTGCCAGCTAGCCTACATAGTCAACAACACAGCCTCTGCCAGCTAGCCTACTTCAGCAGTACTGTATCATTTTAATCATTTTAGTCAATAAGATTCTTGCTACGTAAGCTTAACTTTCTGAACACTCGAGACGTGTAGTCCACTTGTCATTCCAATCTCCTTTGCATTAGCGTAGCCTCTTGTGTAGCCTGTCAACTATGTGTCTGTCTATCCCTGTTCTCTCCTCTCTGCACAGACCATACAAACGCTCCACACCGCGTGGCCGCGGCCACCCTAATCTGGTGGTCCCAGCGCGCACGACCCACGTGGAGTTCCAGGTCTCCGGTAGCCTCTGGAACTGCCGATCTGCGGCCAACAAGGCAGAGTTCATCTCAGCCTATGCCTCCCTCCAGTCCTCGACTTCTTGGCACTGACGGAAACATGGATCACCACAGACAACACTGCTACTCCTACTGCTCTCTCTTCGTCTGCCCACGTGTTCTCGCACACCCCGAGAGCTTCTGGTCAGCGGGGTGGTGGCACCGGGATCCTCATCTCTCCCAAGTGGTCATTCTCTCTTTCTCCCCTTACCCATCTGTCTATCGTCTCCTTTGAATTCCATGCTGTCACAGTTACCAGCCCTTTCAAGCTTAACATCCTTATCATTTATCGCCCTCCAGGTTCCCTCGGAGAGTTCATCAATGAGCTTGATGCCTTGATAAGCTCCTTTCCTGAGGACGGCTCACCTCTCACAGTTCTGGGCGACTTTAACCTCCCCACGTCTACCTTTGACTCATTCCTCTCTGCCTCCTTCTTTCCACTCCTCTCCTCTTTTGACCTCACCCTCTCACCTTCCCCCTACTCACAAGGCAGGAAATACGCTCGACCTCATCTTTACTAGATGCTGTTCTTCCACTAACCTCATTGCAACTCCCCTCCAAGTCTCCGACCACTACCTTGTATCCTTTTCCCTCTCGCTCTCATCCAACACTTCCCACACTGCCCCTACTCGGATGGTATCGCGCCGTCCCAACCTTCGCTCTCTCTCCCCCGCTACTCTCTCCTCTTCCATCCTATCATCTCTTCCCTCTGCTCAAACCTTCTCCAACCTATATCCTGATTCTGCCTCCTCAACCCTCCTCTCCTCCCTTTCTGCATCCTTTGACTCTCTATGTCCCCTATCCTCCAGGCCGGCTCGGTCCTCCCCTCCCGCTCCGTGGCTCGACGACTCATTGCGAGCTCACAGAACAGGGCTCCGGGCAGCCGAGCGGAAATGGAGGAAAACTCGCCTCCCTGCGGACCTGACATCCTTTCACTCCCTCCTCTCTACATTTTCCTCTTCTCTCTCTGCTGCTAAAGCCACTTTCTACCACTCTAAATTCCAAGCATCTGCCTCTAACCCTAGGAAGCTCTTTGCAACCTTCTCCTCCCCCCCTGAATCCTCCTCCCCCTCCCCCCTCCTCCCTCTCTGCAGATGACTTCGTCAACCATTTTGAAAAAGAAGGTCGACGACATCCGATCCTCGTTTGCTAAGTCAAACGACACCGCTGGTTCTGCTCACACTGCCCTACCCTGTGCTCTGACCTCTTTCTCCCCTCTCTCTCCAGATGAAATCTCGCGTCTTGTGACGGCCGGCCGCCCAACAACCTGCCCGCTTGACCCTATCCCCTCCTCTTTCTCCAGACCATTTCCGGAGACCTTCTCCCTTACCTCACCTCGCTCATCAACTCATCCCTGACCGCTGGCTACGTCCCTTCCGTCTTCAAGAGAGCGAGAGTTGCACCCCTTCTGAAAAAACCTACACTCGATCCCTCCGATGTCGACAACTACAGACCAGTATCCCTTCTTTCTTTTCTCTCCAAAACTCTTGAACGTGCCGTCCTTGGCCAGCTCTCCCGCTATCTCTCTCAGAATGACCTTCTTGATCCAAATCAGTCAGGTTTCAAGACTAGTCATTCAACTGAGACTGCTCTTCTCTGTATCACGGAGGCGCTCCGCACTGCTAAAGCTAACTCTCTCTCCTCTGCTCTCATCCTTCTAGACCTATCGGCTGCCTTCGATACTGTGAACCATCAGATCCTCCTCTCCACCCTCTCCGAGTTGGGCATCTCCGGCGCGGCCCACGCTTGGATTGCGTCCTACCTGACAGGTCGCTCCTACCAGGTGGCGTGGCGAGAATCCGTCTCCACACCACGTGCTCTCACCACTGGTGTCCCCCAGGGCTCTGTTCTAGGCCCTCTCCTATTCTCGCTATACACCAAGTCACTTGGCTCTGTCATAACCTCACATGGTCTCTCCTATCATTGCTATGCAGACGACACACAATTAATCTTCTCCTTTCCCCCTTCTGATGACCAGGTGGCGAATCGCATCTCTGCATGTCTGGCAGACATATCAGTGTGGATGACGGATCACCACCTCAAGCTGAACCTCGGCAAGACGGAGCTGCTCTTCCTCCCGGGAAGGACTGCCCGTTCCATGATCTCGCCATCACGGTTGACAACTCCATTGTGTCCTCCTCCCAGAGCGCTAAGAACCTTGGCGTGATCCTGGACAACACCCTGTCGTTCTCAACTAACATCAAGGCGGTGGCCCGTTCCTGTAGGTTCATGCTCTACAACATCCGCAGAGTGCGACCCTGCCTCACACAGGAAGCGGCGCAGGTCCTAATCCAGGCACTTGTCATCTCCCGTCTGGATTACTGCAACTCGCTGTTGGCTGGGCTCCCTGCCTGTGCCATTAAACCCCTACAACTCATCCAGAACGCCGCAGCCCGTCTGGTGTTCAACCTTCCCAAGTTCTCTCACGTCACCCCGCTCCTCCGCTCTCTCCACTGGCTTCCAGTTGAAGCTCGCATCCGCTACAAGACCATGGTGCTTGCCTACGGAGCTGTGAGGGGAACGGCACCTCAGTACCTCCAGGCTCTGATCAGGCCCTACACCCAAACAAGGGCACTGCGTTCATCCACCTCTGGCCTGCTCGCCTCCCTACCACTGAGGAAGTACAGTTCCCGCTCAGCCCAGTCAAAACTGTTCGCTGCTCTGGCCCCCCAATGGTGGAACAAACTCCCTCACGACGCCAGGACAGCGGAGTCAATCACCACCTTCCGGAGACACCTGAAACCCCACCTCTTTAAGGAATACCTAGGATAGGATGAAGTAATCCCTCCCCCCCTTTAAAAGATTTAGATGCACTACTGTTCCACTGGATGTCATAAGGTGAATGCACCAATTTGTAAGTCGCTCTGGATAAGAGTGTCTGCTAAATGACTTAAATGTAAATGTTTCAGTGCATTCCTCTGGATGTTTATCTAGTCGTGGTTTCAGTGCATTCCTCTGGATGTTTATCTAGTCGTGGTTTCAGTGCATTCCTCTGGATGTTTATCTAGTCGTGGTTGGTTTCAGTGCATTCCTCTGGATGTTTATCTAGTCGTGGTTGCTTTCAGTCCTCTGGATGTTTATCTAGTCGTGGTTGGTTTCAGTGCATTCCTCTGGATGTTTATCTAGTCGTGGTTGGTTTCAGTCCTCTGGATGTTTATCTAGTCGTGGTTGGTTTCAGTGCATTCCTCTGGATGTTTATCTAGTCGTGGTTTCAGTGCATTCCTCTGGACGTTTATCTAGTCGTGGTTTCAGTCCTCTGGATGTTTATCTAGTCATGGTTTCAGTGCATTCCTCTGGACGTTTATCTAGTCGTGGTTTCAGTGCATTCCTCTGGACGTTTATCTAGTCGTGGTTTCAGTACATTCCTCTGGATGTTTATCTAGTCATGGTTTCAGTGCATTCCTCTGGATGTTTATCTAGTCGTGGTTTAAGTGCATTCCTCTGGACGTTTATCTAGTCCTGGTTTCAGTGCAGTCCTCTGGATGTTTATCTAGTCGTGGTTTCAGTGCATACCTCTGGGCGTTTATCTAGTCGTGGTTGGTTTCAGTGCATTCCTCTGGATGTTTATCTAGTCGTGGTTTCAGTCCTCTGGATGTTTATCTAGTCATGGTTTCAGTGCATTCCTCTGGACGTTTATCTAGTCGTGGTTTCAGTGCATTCCTCTGGATGTTTATCTGGTCATGGTTTCAGTGCATTCCTCTGGATGTTTATCTAGTCGTGGTTTCAGTGCATTCCTCTGGACGTTTATCTAGTCATGGTTTCAGTGCAGTCCTCTGGATGTTTATCTAGTCGTGGTTTCAGTGCATACCTCTGGGCGTTTATCTAGTCGTGGTTGGTTTCAGTGCATTCCTCTGGATGTTTATCTAGTCGTGGTTTCAGTCCTCTGGATGTTTATCTAGTCATGGTTTCAGTGCATTCCTCTGGATGTTTATCTAGTCGTGGTTTCAGTGCATTCCTCTGGACGTTTATCTAGTCATGGTTTCAGTGCAGTCCTCTGGATGTTTATCTAGTCGTGGTTTCAGTGCATACCTCTGGACGTTTATCTAGTCGTGGTTGGTTTCAGTGCATTCCTCTGGACGTTTATCTAGTCGTGGTTTCAGTGCATTCCTCTGGATGTTTATCTAGTCGTGGTTGGTTTCAGTCCTCTGGATGTTTATCTAGTCGTGGTTTCAGTGCATTCCTCTGGATGTTTATCTAGTTGTGGTTTCAGTGCATGCCTCTGGATGTTTATCTAGTCGTGGTTGGTTTCAGTCCTCTGGATGTTTATCTAGTCGTGGTTTCAGTGCATCCCTCTGGATGTTTATCTAGTCGTGGTTGGTTTCAGTCCTCTGGATGCTTATCTAGTCGTGGTTTCAGTGCATGCCTCTGGATGTTTATCTAGTCGTGGTTGGTTTCAGTCCTCTGGATGTTTATCTAGTCGTGGTTGGTTTCAGTCCTCTGGACGTTTATCTAGTCGTGGTTTCAGTGCACACCTCTGGACGTTTATCTAGTCGTGGTTTCAGTGCATTCCTCTGAATGTTTATCTAGTCGTGGTTGGTTTCAGTGCATTCCTCTGGATGTCTATCTAGTTGTGGTTGGTTTCAGTGCATTCCTCTGGATGTTTATCTAGTCGTGGTTGGTTTCAGTGCATTCCTCTGGATGTTTATCTAGTCGTGGTTGGTTTCAGTGCATTCCTCTGAATGTTTATCTAGTCGTGGTTGGTTTCAGTGCATTCCTCTGGATGTCTATCTAGTCGTGGTTGGTTTCAGTGCATTCCTCTGGATGTTTATCTAGTCGTGGTTGGTTTCAGTGCATTCCTCTTGACGTTTATCTAGTCGTGGTTTCAGTGCAATCCTCTGGATGTTTATATAGTCGTGGTTGGTTTCAGTGCATTCCTCTGGATGTTTATCTAGTCGTGGTTGGTTTCAGTCCTCTGGACGTTTATCTAGTCCTGGTTTCAGTGCAATCCTCTGGATGTTTATCTAGTCGTGGTTTCAGTGCATTCCTCTGGACGTTTATCTAGTCGTGGTTGGTTTCAGTGCATTCCTCTGGATGTTTATCTAGTCGTGGTTGGTTTCAGTCCTCTGGATGTTTATCTAGTCGTGGTTTCAGTGCATTCCTCTGGATGTTTATCTAGTCGTGGTTGGTTTCAGTCCTCTGGATGTTTATCTAGTCGTGGTTGGTTTCAGTGCATTCCTCTGGACGTTTATCTAGTCGTGGTTTCAGTGCATTCCTCTGGATGTTTATCTAGTCGTGGTTGGTTTCAGTCCTCTGGATGTTTATCTAGTCGTGGTTGGTTTCAGTCCTCTGGATGTTTATCTAGTCGTGGTTGGTTTCAGTCCTCTGGATGTTTATCCAGTCGTGGTTTAGTGCATTCCTCTGGATGTTTATCTAGTCGTGGTTGGTTTCAGTCCTCTGGATGTTTATCCAGTCGTGGTTGGTTTCAGTGCATTCCTCTGGACGTTTATCTAGTCGTGGTTTCAGTGCACACCTCTGGACATTTATCTAGTCGTGGTTTCAGTGCATTCCTCTGGATGTTTATCTAGTCGTGGTTGGTTTCAGTCCTCTGGATGTTTATCTAGTCGTGGTCGGTTTCAGGCCTCTGGATGTTTATCTAGTCGTGGTTTCAGTGCATTCCTCTGGATGTTTATCTAGTCGTGGTTGGTTTCAGTGCATTCCTCTGGATGTTTATCTAGTCGTGGTTGGTTTCAGTGCATTCCTCTGGACGTTTATCTAGTCGTGGTTTCAGTGCAATCCTCTGGATGTTTATCTAGTCATGGTTTCAGTGCATTCCTCTGGACGTTTATCTAGTCATGGTTTCAGTGCATTCCTCTGGATGTTTATCTAGTCGTGGTTTCAGTGCATTCCTATGAATGTTTATCTAGTCGTGGTTGGTTTCAGTGCATTCCTCTGGATGTCTATCTAGTTGTGGTTGGTTTCAGTGCATTCCTCTGGATGTTTATCTAGTTGTGGTTGGTTTCAGTGCATTCCTCTGGACGTTTATCTAGTTGTGGTTGGTTTCAGTGCATTCCTCTGGATGTTTATCTAGTCGTGGTTGGTTTCAGTGCATTCCTCTGGACGTTTATCTAGTCGTGGTTTCAGTGCATTCCTCTGGATGTTTATATAGTCGTGGTTGGTTTCAGTGCATTCCTCTGGATGTTTATCTAGTCGTGGTTGGTTTCAGTCCTCTGGATGTTTATCTAGTCGTGGTTTCAGTGCATTCCTCTGGACGTTTATCTAGTCGTGGTTTCAGTGCAATCCTCTGGATGTTTATATAGTCGTGGTTGGTTTCAGTGCAGTCCTCTGGATGTTTATCTAGTCGTGGTTGGTTTCAGTCCTCTGGACGTTTATCTAGTCCTGGTTTCAGTGCAAGCCTCTGGATGTTTATCTAGTCGTGGTTTCAGTGCATTCCTCTGGACGTTTATCTAGTCGTGGTTGGTTTCAGTGCATGCCTCTGGATGTTTATCTAGTCGTGGTTGGTTTCAGTCCTCTGGATGTTTATCTAGTCGTGGTTTCAGTGCATGCCTCTGGATGTTTATCTAGTCGTGGTTGGTTTCAGTCCTCTGGATGTTTATCTAGTCGTGGTTGGTTTCAGTGCATTCCTCTGGACGTTTATCTAGTCGTGGTTTCAGTGCATTCCTCTGGATGTTTATCTAGTCGTGGTTGGTTTCAGTCCTCTGGATGTTTATCTAGTCGTGGTTGGTTTCAGTCCTCTGGATGTTTATCTAGTCGTGGTTGGTTTCAGTCCTCTGGATGTTTATCCAGTCGTGGTTTAGTGCATTCCTCTGGATGTTTATCTAGTCGTGGTTGGTTTCAGTCCTCTGGATGTTTATCCAGTCGTGGTTGGTTTCAGTGCATTCCTCTGGACGTTTATCTAGTCGTGGTTTCAGTGCACACCTCTGGACATTTATCTAGTCGTGGTTTCCAGTTCATTCCTCTGGATGTTTATCTAGTCGTGGTTGGTTTCAGTCCTCTGGATGTTTATCTAGTCGTGGTCGGTTTCAGGCCTCTGGATGTTTATCTAGTCGTGGTTTCAGTGCATTCCTCTGGACGTTTATCTAGTCGTGGTTTCAGTGCAATCCTCTGGATGTTTATCTAGTCATGGTTTCAGTGCATTCCTCTGGACGTTTATCTAGTCATGGTTTCAGTGCATTCCTCTGGATGTTTATCTAGTCGTGGTTTCAGTGCATTCCTCTGAATGTTTATCTAGTCGTGGTTGGTTTCAGTGCATTCCTCTGGATGTCTATCTAGTTGTGGTTGGTTTCAGTGCATTCCTCTGGATGTTTATCTAGTTGTGGTTGGTTTCAGTGCATTCCTCTGGACGTTTATCTAGTTGTGGTTGGTTTCAGTGCATTCCTCTGGATGTTTATCTAGTCGTGGTTGGTTTCAGTGCATTCCTCTGGACGTTTATCTAGTCGTGGTTTCAGTGCATTCCTCTGGATGTTTATATAGTCGTGGTTGGTTTCAGTCCTCTGGATGTTTATCTAGTGTTGGTTTCAGTCCTCTGGATGTTTATCTAGTCGTGGTGTCAGTGCATTCCTCTGGACGTTTATCTAGTCGTGGTTTCAGTGCATTCCTCTGGACGTTTATCTAGTCGTGGTTGGTTTCAGTCCTCTGGATGTTTATCTAGTCGTGGTTGGTTTCAGTCCTCTGGATGTTTATCCAGTCGTGGTTTAGTGCATTCCTCTGGATGTTTATCTAGTCGTGGTTGGTTTCAGTCCTCTGGATGTTTATCCAGTCGTGGTTTAGTGCATTCCTCTGGATGTTTATCCAGTCGTGGTTTAGTGCATTCCTCTGGATGTTTATCTAGTCGTGGTTGGTTTCAGTCCTCTGGACGTTTATCTAGTCATGGTTTCAGTGCATTCCTCTGGACGTTTATCTAGTCGTGGTTGGTTTCAGTGCATTCCTCTGGATGTTTATCTAGTCGTGGTTGGTTTCAGTCCTCTGGATGTTTATCTAGTCGTGGTTTCAGTGCATTCCTCTGGATGTTTATCTAGTCGTGGTTGGTTTCAGTCCTCTGGATGTTTATCTAGTCGTGGTTTCAGTGCATTCCTCTGGATGTTTATCTAGTCGTGGTTGGTTTCAGTGCATTCCTCTGGATGTTTATCTAGTCGTGGTTGGTTTCAGTCCTCTGGATGTTTATCTAGTCGTGGTTGGTTTCAGTCCTCTGGATGTTTATCTAGTCGTGGTTGGTTTCAGTCCTCTGGACGTTTATCTAGTCGTGGTTTCAGTGCATGCCTCTGGACGTTTATCTAGTCGTGGTTGGTTTCAGTGCATTCCTCTGGAAGTTTATCTAGTCGTGGTTGGTTTCAGTCCTCTGGATGTTTATCTAGTCGTGGTTTCAGTGCATTCCTCTGGATGTTTATCTAGTCGTGGTTTCAGTGCATTCCTCTGGATGTTTATCTAGTCGTGGTTGGTTTCAGTGCATTCCTCTGGATGTTTATCTAGTTGTGGTTGCTTTCAGTCCTCTGGATGTTTATCTAGTCGTGGTTGGTTTCAGTGCATTCCTCTGGATGTTTATCTAGTCGTGGTTGGTTTCAGTCCTCTGGATGTTTATCTAGTCGTGGTTGGTTTCAGTGCATTCCTCTGGATGTTTATCTAGTCGTGGTTTCAGTGCATTCCTCTGGACGTTTATCTAGTCGTGGTTTCAGTCCTCTGGATGTTTATCTAGTCATGGTTTCAGTGCATTCCTCTGGACGTTTATCTAGTCGTGGTTTCAGTGCATTCCTCTGGACGTTTATCTAGTCGTGGTTTCAGTGCAATCCTCTGGATGTTTATCTAGTCATGGTTTCAGTGCATTCCTCTGGATGTTTATCTAGTCGTGGTTTCAGTGCATTCCTCTGGACGTTTATCTAGTCATGGTTTCAGTGCAGTCCTCTGGATGTTTATCTAGTCGTGGTTTCAGTGCATACCTCTGGGCGTTTATCTAGTCGTGGTTGGTTTCAGTGCATTCCTCTGGATGTTTATCCAGTCGTGGTTTAGTGCATTCCTCTGGATGTTTATCCAGTCGTGGTTTAGTGCATTCCTCTGGATGTTTATCTAGTCGTGGTTGGTTTCAGTCCTCTGGACGTTTATCTAGTCATGGTTTCAGTGCAATCCTCTGGATGTTTATCTAGTCGTGGTTTCAGTGCATTCCTCTGGACGTTTATCTAGTCGTGGTTGGTTTCAGTCCTCTGGATGTTTATCTAGTGTTGGTTTCAGTGCAATCCTCTGGATGTTTATCTAGTCGTGGTTTCAGTGCATTCCTCTGGACGTTTATCTAGTCGTGGTTGGTTTCAGTCCTCTGGATGTTTATCTAGTGTTGGTTTCAGTCCTCTGGATGTTTATCTAGTCGTGGTGTCAGTGCATTCCTCTGGACGTTTATCTAGTCGTGGTTTCAGTGCATTCCTCTGGACGTTTATCTAGTCGTGGTTGGTTTCAGTCCTCTGGATGTTTATCTAGTCGTGGTTGGTTTCAGTCCTCTGGATGTTTATCCAGTCGTGGTTTAGTGCATTCCTCTGGATGTTTATCTAGTCGTGGTTGGTTTCAGTCCTCTGGATGTTTATCCAGTCGTGGTTTAGTGCATTCCTCTGGATGTTTATCCAGTCGTGGTTTAGTGCATTCCTCTGGATGTTTATCTAGTCGTGGTTGGTTTCAGTCCTCTGGACGTTTATCTAGTCATGGTTTCAGTGCATTCCTCTGGACGTTTATCTAGTCGTGGTTGGTTTCAGTGCATTCCTCTGGATGTTTATCTAGTCGTGGTTGGTTTCAGTCCTCTGGATGTTTATCTAGTCGTGGTTTCAGTGCATTCCTCTGGATGTTTATCTAGTCGTGGTTGGTTTCAGTCCTCTGGATGTTTATCTAGTCGTGGTTTCAGTGCATTCCTCTGGATGTTTATCTAGTCGTGGTTGGTTTCAGTGCATTCCTCTGGATGTTTATCTAGTCGTGGTTGGTTTCAGTCCTCTGGATGTTTATCTAGTCGTGGTTGGTTTCAGTCCTCTGGATGTTTATCTAGTCGTGGTTGGTTTCAGTCCTCTGGACGTTTATCTAGTCGTGGTTTCAGTGCATGCCTCTGGACGTTTATCTAGTCGTGGTTGGTTTCAGTGCATTCCTCTGGAAGTTTATCTAGTCGTGGTTGGTTTCAGTCCTCTGGATGTTTATCTAGTCGTGGTTTCAGTGCATTCCTCTGGATGTTTATCTAGTCGTGGTTTCAGTGCATTCCTCTGGATGTTTATCTAGTCGTGGTTGGTTTCAGTGCATTCCTCTGGATGTTTATCTAGTTGTGGTTGCTTTCAGTCCTCTGGATGTTTATCTAGTCGTGGTTGGTTTCAGTGCATTCCTCTGGATGTTTATCTAGTCGTGGTTGGTTTCAGTCCTCTGGATGTTTATCTAGTCGTGGTTGGTTTCAGTGCATTCCTCTGGATGTTTATCTAGTCGTGGTTTCAGTGCATTCCTCTGGACGTTTATCTAGTCGTGGTTTCAGTCCTCTGGATGTTTATCTAGTCATGGTTTCAGTGCATTCCTCTGGACGTTTATCTAGTCGTGGTTTCAGTGCATTCCTCTGGACGTTTATCTAGTCGTGGTTTCAGTGCAATCCTCTGGATGTTTATCTAGTCATGGTTTCAGTGCATTCCTCTGGATGTTTATCTAGTCGTGGTTTCAGTGCATTCCTCTGGACGTTTATCTAGTCATGGTTTCAGTGCAGTCCTCTGGATGTTTATCTAGTCGTGGTTTCAGTGCATACCTCTGGGCGTTTATCTAGTCGTGGTTGGTTTCAGTGCATTCCTCTGGATGTTTATCCAGTCGTGGTTTAGTGCATTCCTCTGGATGTTTATCCAGTCGTGGTTTAGTGCATTCCTCTGGATGTTTATCTAGTCGTGGTTGGTTTCAGTCCTCTGGACGTTTATCTAGTCATGGTTTCAGTGCAATCCTCTGGATGTTTATCTAGTCGTGGTTTCAGTGCATTCCTCTGGACGTTTATCTAGTCGTGGTTGGTTTCAGTGCATTCCTCTGGATGTTTATCTAGTCGTGGTTGGTTTCAGGCCTCTGGATGTTTATCTAGTCGTGGTTTCAGTGCATTCCTCTGGATGTTTATCTAGTCGTGGTTGGTTTCAGTCCTCTGGATGTTTATCTAGTCGTGGTTTCATTGCATTCCTCTGGATGTTTATCTAGTCGTGGTTGGTTTCAGTGCATTCCTCTGGATGTTTATCTAGTCGTGGTTGGTTTCAGTCCTCTGGATGTTTATCTAGTCGTGGTTGGTTTCAGTCCTCTGGATGTTTATCTAGTCGTGGTTGGTTTCAGTCCTCTGGACGTTTATCTAGTCGTGGTTTCAGTGCATGCCTCTGGACGTTTATCTAGTCGTGGTTGGTTTCAGTGCATTCCTCTGGAAGTTTATCTAGTCGTGGTTGGTTTCAGTCCTCTGGATGTTTATCTAGTCGTGGTTTCAGTGCATTCCTCTGGATGTTTATCTAGTCGTGGTTTCAGTGCATTCCTCTGGATGTTTATCTAGTCGTGGTTGGTTTCAGTGCATTCCTCTGGATGTTTATCTAGTCGTGGTTGCTTTCAGTCCTCTGGATGTTTATCTAGTCGTGGTTGGTTTCAGTGCATTCCTCTGGATGTTTATCTAGTCGTGGTTGGTTTCAGTCCTCTGGATGTTTATCTAGTCGTGGTTGGTTTCAGTGCATTCCTCTGGATGTTTATCTAGTCGTGGTTTCAGTGCATTCCTCTGGACGTTTATCTAGTCGTGGTTTCAGTCCTCTGGATGTTTATCTAGTCATGGTTTCAGTGCAATCCTCTGGACGTTTATCTAGTCGTGGTTTCAGTGCATTCCTCTGGATGTTTATCTAGTCGTGGTTGGTTTCAGTCCTCTGGATGTTTATCTAGTCGTGGTTGGTTTCAGTGCATTCCTCTGGATGTTTATCTAGTCGTGGTTTCAGTGCATTCCTCTGGACGTTTATCTAGTCGTGGTTTCAGTCCTCTGGATGTTTATCTAGTCATGGTTTCAGTGCATTCCTCTGGACGTTTATCTAGTCGTGGTTTCAGTGCATTCCTCTGGACGTTTATCTAGTCGTGGTTTCAGTGCATTCCTCTGGATGTTTATCTAGTCGTGGTTTCAGTGCATTCCTCTGGATGTTTATCTAGTCGTGGTTTCAGTGCATACCTCTGGACGTTTATCTAGTCGTGGTTTCAGTGCAGTCCTCTGGATGTTTATCTAGTCATGGTTTCAGTGCATTCCTCTGGACGTTTATCTAGTCGTGGTTTCAGTGCATTCCTCTGGACGTTTATCTAGTCGTGGTTTCAGTGCATTCCTCTGGATGTTTATCTAGTCATGGTTTCAGTGCATTCCTCTGGATGTTTATCTAGTCGTGGTTTCAGTGCATACCTCTGGACGTTTATCTAGTCATGGTTTCAGTGCAGTCCTCTGGATGTTTATCTAGTCGTGGTTTCAGTGCATACCTCTGGGCGTTTATCTAGTCGTGGTTGGTTTCAGTGCATTCCTCTGGATGTTTATCTAGTCGTGGTTTCAGTCCTCTGGATGTTTATCTAGTCATGGTTTCAGTGCATTCCTCTGGACGTTTATCTAGTCGTGGTTTCAGTGCATTCCTCTGGATGTTTATCTAGTCATGGTTTCAGTGCATTCCTCTGGATGTTTATCTAGTCGTGGTTTCAGTGCATTCCTCTGGACGTTTATCTAGTCATGGTTTCAGTGCAGTCCTCTGGACGTTTATCTAGTCGTGGTTTCAGTGCATACCTCTGGGCGTTTATCTAGTCGTGGTTGGTTTCAGTGCATTCCTCTGGATGTTTATCTGAGTCGTGGTTTCAGTCCTCTGGATGTTTATCTAGTCATGGTTTCAGTGCATTCCTCTGGATGTTTATCTAGTCGTGGTTTCAGTGCATTCCTCTGGACGTTTATCTAGTCATGGTTTCAGTGCAGTCCTCTGGATGTTTATCTAGTCGTGGTTTCAGTGCATACCTCTGGACGTTTATCTAGTCGTGGTTGGTTTCAGTGCATTCCTCTGGACGTTTATCTAGTCGTGGTTTCAGTGCATTCCTCTGGACATTTATCTAGTCGTGGTTGGTTTCAGTCCTCTGGATGTTTATCTAGTTGTGGTTTCAGTGCATGCCTCTGGATGTTTATCTAGTCGTGGTTGGTTTCAGTCCTCTGGATGTTTATCTAGTCGTGGTTTCAGTGCATCCCTCTGGATGTTTATCTAGTCGTGGTTGGTTTCAGTCCTCTGGATGCTTATCTAGTCGTGGTTTCAGTGCATGCCTCTGGATGTTTATCTAGTCGTGGTTGGTTTCAGTCCTCTGGATGTTTATCTAGTCGTGGTTGGTTTCAGTCCTCTGGATGTTTATCCAGTCGTGGTTTAGTGCATTCCTCTGGATGTTTGTCTAGTCGTGGTTGGTTTCAGTCCTCTGGACGTTTATCTAGTCGTGGTTTCAGTGCACACCTCTGGACGTTTATCTAGTCGTGGTTTCAGTGCATTCCTCTGAATGTTTATCTAGTCGTGGTTGGTTTCAGTGCATTCCTCTGGATGTCTATCTAGTTGTGGTTGGTTTCAGTGCATTCCTCTGGATGTTTATCTAGTCGTGGTTGGTTTCAGTGCATTCCTCTGGACGTTTATCTAGTCGTGGTTTCAGTGCATTCCTCTGGACGTTTATCTAGTCGTGGTTTCAGTGCATTCCTCTGGATGTTTATCTAGTCATGGTTTCAGTGCATTCCTCTGGATGTTTATCTAGTCGTGGTTTCAGTGCATTCCTCTGGACGTTTATCTAGTCATGGTTTCAGTGCAGTCCTCTGGATGTTTATCTAGTCGTGGTTTCAGTGCATACCTCTGGGCGTTTATCTAGTCGTGGTTGGTTTCAGTGCATTCCTCTGGATGTTTATCTAGTCGTGGTTTCAGTCCTCTGGATGTTTATCTAGTCATGGTTTCAGTGCATTCCTCTGGACGTTTATCTAGTCGTGGTTTCAGTGCATTCCTCTGGATGTTTATCTAGTCATGGTTTCAGTGCATTCCTCTGGATGTTTATCTAGTCGTGGTTTCAGTGCATTCCTCTGGACGTTTATCTAGTCATGGTTTCAGTGCAGTCCTCTGGATGTTTATCTAGTCGTGGTTTCAGTGCATACCTCTGGGCGTTTATCTAGTCGTGGTTGGTTTCAGTGCATTCCTCTGGATGTTTATCTAGTCGTGGTTTCAGTCCTCTGGATGTTTATCTAGTCATGGTTTCAGTGCATTCCTCTGGATGTTTATCTAGTCGTGGTTTCAGTGCATTCCTCTGGACGTTTATCTAGTCATGGTTTCAGTGCAGTCCTCTGGATGTTTATCTAGTCGTGGTTTCAGTGCATACCTCTGGACGTTTATCTAGTCGTGGTTGGTTTCAGTGCATTCCTCTGGACGTTTATCTAGTCGTGGTTTCAGTGCATTCCTCTGGACATTTATCTAGTCGTGGTTGGTTTCAGTCCTCTGGATGTTTATCTAGTTGTGGTTTCAGTGCATGCCTCTGGATGTTTATCTAGTCGTGGTTGGTTTCAGTCCTCTGGATGTTTATCTAGTCGTGGTTTCAGTGCATCCCTCTGGATGTTTGTCTAGTCGTGGTTGGTTTCAGTCCTCTGGATGCTTATCTAGTCGTGGTTTCAGTGCATGCCTCTGGATGTTTATCTAGTCGTGGTTGGTTTCAGTCCTCTGGATGTTTATCTAGTCGTGGTTGGTTTCAGTCCTCTGGATGTTTATCCAGTCGTGGTTTAGTGCATTCCTCTGGATGTTTGTCTAGTCGTGGTTGGTTTCAGTCCTCTGGACGTTTATCTAGTCGTGGTTTCAGTGCACACCTCTGGACGTTTATCTAGTCGTGGTTTCAGTGCATTCCTCTGAATGTTTATCTAGTCGTGGTTGGTTTCAGTGCATTCCTCTGGATGTCTATCTAGTTGTGGTTGGTTTCAGTGCATTCCTCTGGATGTTTATCTAGTCGTGGTTGGTTTCAGTGCATTCCTCTGGACGTTTATCTAGTTGTGGTTGGTTTCAGTGCATTCCTCTGGATGTTTATCTAGTCGTGGTTGGTTTCAGTGCATTCCTCTGAATGTTTATCTAGTCGTGGTTGGTTTCAGTGCATTCCTCTGGATGTCTATCTAGTCGTGGTTGGTTTCAGTGCAATCCTCTGGATGTTTATATAGTCGTGGTTGGTTTCAGTGCATGCCTCTGGATGTTTATCTAGTCGTGGTTGGTTTCAGTCCTCTGGACATTTATCTAGTCCTGGTTTCAGTGCAATCCTCTGGATGTTTATCTAGTCGTGGTTTCAGTGCATTCCTCTGGACGTTTATCTAGTCGTGGTTGGTTTCAGTGCATTCCTCTGGATGTTTATCTAGTCGTGGTTGGTTTCAGTCCTCTGGATGTTTATCTAGTCGTGGTTTCAGTGCATTCCTCTGGATGTTTATCTAGTCGTGGTTGGTTTCAGTCCTCTGGATGTTTATCTAGTCGTGGTTGGTTTCAGTGCATTCCTCTGGACGTTTATCTAGTCGTGGTTTCAGTGCATTCCTCTGGATGTTTATCTAGTCGTGGTTGGTTTCAGTCCTCTGGATGTTTATCTAGTCGTGGTTGGTTTCAGTCCTCTGGATGTTTATCTAGTCGTGGTTGGTTTCAGTCCTCTGGATGTTTATCCAGTCGTGGTTTAGTGCATTCCTCTGGATGTTTATCTAGTCGTGGTTGGTTTCAGTCCTCTGGATGTTTATCCAGTCGTGGTTGGTTTCAGTGCATTCCTCTGGACGTTTATCTAGTCGTGGTTTCAGTGCACACCTCTGGACATTTATATAGTCGTGGTTGGTTTCAGTCCTCTGGATGTTTATCTAGTCGTGGTTGGTTTCAGTCCTCTGGATGTTTATCTAGTCGTGGTCGGTTTCAGGCCTCTGGATGTTTATCTAGTCGTGGTTTCAGTGCATTCCTCTGGATGTTTATCTAGTCGTGGTTGGTTTCAGTGCATTCCTCTGGATGTTTATCTAGTCGTGGTTGGTTTCAGTGCATTCCTCTGGACGTTTATCTAGTCGTGGTTTCAGTGCAATCCTCTGGATGTTTATCTAGTCATGGTTTCAGTGCATTCCTCTGGACGTTTATCTAGTCATGGTTTCAGTGCATTCCTCTGGATGTTTATCTAGTCGTGGTTTCAGTGCATTCCTATGAATGTTTATCTAGTCGTGGTTGGTTTCAGTGCATTCCTCTGGATGTCTATCTAGTTGTGGTTGGTTTCAGTGCATTCCTCTGGACGTTTATCTAGTTGTGGTTGGTTTCAGTGCATTCCTCTGGATGTTTATCTAGTCGTGGTTGGTTTCAGTGCATTCCTCTGGACGTTTATCTAGTCATGGTTTCAGTGCATTCCTCTGGATGTTTATATAGTCGTGGTTGGTTTCAGTGCATTCCTCTGGATGTTTATCTAGTCGTGGTTGGTTTCAGTCCTCTGGATGTTTATCTAGTCGTGGTTTCAGTGCATTCCTCTGGATGTTTATCTAGTCGTGGTTTCAGTGCAATCCTCTGGATGTTTATATAGTCGTGGTTGGTTTCAGTGCATTCCTCTGGATGTTTATCTAGTCGTGGTTGGTTTCAGTCCTCTGGACGTTTATCTAGTCCTGGTTTCAGTGCATTCCTCTGGATGTTTATCTAGTCGTGAGTGGTTTCAGTGCATTCCTCTGGACGTTTATCTAGTCGTGGTTTCAGTACAATCCTCTGGATGTTTATATAGTCGTGGTTGGTTTCAGTGCATTCCTCTGGATGTTTATCTAGTTTTGGTTTCAGTCCTCTGGGCGTTTATCTAGTCCTGGTTTCAGTGCAAGCCTCTGGATGTTTATCTAGTCGTGGTTTCAGTCCTCTGGACGTTTATCTAGTCGTGGTTGGTTTCAGTGCATGCCTCTGGATGTTTATCTAGTCGTGGTTGGTTTCAGTCCTCTGGATGTTTATCTAGTCGTGGTTTCAGTGCATTCCTCTGGATGTTTATCTAGTCGTGGTTGGTTTCAGTCCTCTGGATGTTTATCTAGTCGTGGTTGGTTTCAGTGCATTCCTCTGGACGTTTATCTAGTCGTGGTTTCAGTGCATTCCTCTGGATGTTTATCTAGTCGTGGTTGGTTTCAGTCCTCTGGATGTTTATCTAGTCGTGGTTGGTTTCAGTCCTCTGGATGTTTATCTAGTCGTGGTTGGTTTCAGTCCTCTGGATGTTTATCCAGTCGTGGTTTAGTGCATTCCTCTGGATGTTTATCTAGTCGTGGTTGGTTTCAGTCCTCTGGATGTTTATCCAGTCGTGGTTGGTTTCAGTGCATTCCTCTGGACGTTTATCTAGTCGTGGTTTCAGTGCACACCTCTGGACATTTATCTAGTCGTGGTTTCAGTGCATTCCTCTGGATGTTTATCTAGTCGTGGTTGGTTTCAGTCCTCTGGATGTTTATCTAGTCGTGGTCGGTTTCAGGCCTCTGGATGTTTATCTAGTCGTGGTTTCAGTGCATTCCTCTGGACGTTTATCTAGTCGTGGTTTCAGTGCAATCCTCTGGATGTTTATCTAGTCATGGTTTCAGTGCATTCCTCTGGACGTTTATCTAGTCATGGTTTCAGTGCATTCCTCTGGATGTTTATCTAGTCGTGGTTTCAGTGCATTCCTCTGAATGTTTATCTAGTCGTGGTTGGTTTCAGTGCATTCCTCTGGATGTCTATCTAGTTGTGGTTGGTTTCAGTGCATTCCTCTGGATGTTTATCTAGTTGTGGTTGGTTTCAGTGCATTCCTCTGGACGTTTATCTAGTTGTGGTTGGTTTCAGTGCAATCCTCTGGATGTTTATCTAGTCGTGGTTGGTTTCAGTGCATTCCTCTGGACGTTTATCTAGTCGTGGTTTCAGTGCATTCCTCTGGATGTTTATATAGTCGTGGTTGGTTTCAGTGCATTCCTCTGGATGTTTATCTAGTCGTGGTTGGTTTCAGTCCTCTGGATGTTTATCTAGTCGTGGTTTCAGTGCATTCCTCTGGACGTTTATCTAGTCGTGGTTTCAGTCCTCTGGATGTTTATCTAGTCGTGGTTGGTTTCAGTCCTCTGGATGTTTATCTAGTCGTGGTTGGTTTCAGTCCTCTGGATGTTTATCCAGTCGTGGTTTAGTGCATTCCTCTGGATGTTTATCTAGTCGTGGTTGGTTTCAGTCCTCTGGATGTTTATCCAGTCGTGGTTTAGTGCATTCCTCTGGATGTTTATCCAGTCGTGGTTTAGTGCATTCCTCTGGATGTTTATCTAGTCGTGGTTGGTTTCAGTGCATTCCTCTGGACGTTTATCTAGTCGTGGTTTCAGTGCATTCCTCTGGATGTTTATATAGTCGTGGTTGGTTTCAGTGCATTCCTCTGGATGTTTATCTAGTCGTGGTTGGTTTCAGTCCTCTGGACGTTTATCTAGTCATGGTTTCAGTGCAATCCTCTGGATGTTTATCTAGTCGTGGTTTCAGTGCATTCCTCTGGACGTTTATCTAGTCGTGGTTGGTTTCAGTGCATTCCTCTGGATGTTTATCTAGTCGTGGTTGGTTTCAGTCCTCTGGATGTTTATCTAGTCGTGGTTTCAGTGCATTCCTCTGGATGTTTATCTAGTCGTGTTGGTTTCAGTCCTCTGGATGTTTATCTAGTCGTGGTTTCAGTGCATTCCTCTGGATGTTTATCTAGTCGTGGTTGGTTTCAGTCCTCTGGATGTTTATCTAGTCGTGGTTGGTTTCAGTGCATTCCTCTGGATGTTTATCTAGTCGTGGTTGGTTTCAGTCCTCTGGATGTTTATCTAGTCGTGGTTGGTTTCAGTCCTCTGGATGTTTATCTAGTCGTGGTTGGTTTCAGTCCTCTGGACGTTTATCTAGTCGTGGTTTCAGTGCATGCCTCTGGACGTTTATCTAGTCGTGGTTGGTTTCAGTGCATTCCTCTGGAAGTTTATCTAGTCGTGGTTGGTTTCAGTCCTCTGGATGTTTATCTAGTCGTGGTTTCAGTGCATTCCTCTGGATGTTTATCTAGTCGTGGTTTCAGTGCATTCCTCTGGACGTTTATCTAGTCGTGGTTTCAGTGCATTCCTCTGGATGTTTATCTAGTCGTGGTTGGTTTCAGTCCTCTGGATGTTTACCTAGTCGTGCTTTCAGTGCATTCCTCTGGATGTTTGTGTAGTCGTGGTTGGTTTCAGTCCTCTGGATGTTTATCTAGTCGTGGTTGGTTTCAGTCCTCTGGATGTTTATCCAGTAGTGGTTTAGTGCAATCCTCTGGATGTTTATCTAGTCGTGGTTGGTTTCAGTCCTCTGGATGTTTATCCAGTCGTGGTTTAGTGCATTCCTCTGGATGTTTATCCAGTCGTGGTTTAGTGCATTCCTCTGGATGTTTGTCTAGTCGTGGTTGGTTTCAGTCCTCTGGACGTTTATCTAGTCGTGGTTTCAGTGCATTCCTCGGGATGTTTATCTAGTCGTGGTTGGTTTCAGTCCTCTGGATGTTTATCTAGTCGTGGTTGGTTTCAGTCCTCTGGATGTTTATCTAGTCATGGTTTCAGTGAATTCCTCTGGATGTTTATCTAGTCGTGGTTGGTTTCAGTGCATTCCTCTGGATGTTTATCTAGTCGTGGTTGGTTTCAGTGCATTCCTCTGGATGTTTATCTAGTCGTGGTTTCAGTGCATTCCTCTGGACGTTTATCTAGTCGTGGTTTCAGTCCTCTGGATGTTTATCTAGTCGTGGTTGGTTTCAGTGCATTCCTCTGGACGTTTATCTAGTCGTGGTTTCAGTGCATTCTTCTGGATGTTTATCTAGTCGTGGTTGGTTTCAGCCCTCTGGATGTTTATCTAGTCGTGGTTTCAGTGCATTCCTCTGGATGTTTATCTAGTCGTGGTTGGTTTCAGTCCTCTGGATGTTTACCTAGTCGTGGTTTCAGTGCATTCCTCTGGACGTTTATCTAGTCGTGGTTTCAGTGCATTCCTCTGGATGTTTATCTAGTCGTGGTTTCAGTGCATTCCTCTGGACGTTTATCTAGTCGTGGTTTCAGTCCTCTGGATGTTTATCTAGTCGTGGTTGGTTTCAGTCCTCTGGATGTTTATCTAGTCGTGGTTGGTTTTAGTCCTCTGGATGTTTATCCAGTCGTGGTTTAGTGCATTCCTCTGGATGTTTATCTAGTCGTGGTTGGTTTCAGTCCTCTGGATGTTTATCCAGTCGTGGTTGGTTTCAGTGCATTCCTCTGGACGTTTATCTAGTCGAGGTTTCAGTGCACACCTCTGGACGTTTATCTAGTCGTGGTTTCAGTGCATGCCTCTGGATGTTTATCTAGTCGTGGTTGGTTTCAGTCCTCTGGATGTTTATCTAGTCGTGGTTGGTTTCAGTCCTCTGGATGTTTATCTAGTCGTGGTTGGTTTCAGTCCTCTGGATGTTTATCTAGTCGTGGTTGGTTTCAGTGCATTCCTCTGGACGTTTATCTAGTCGTGGTTGGTTTCAGTGCATTCCTCTGGACGTTTATCTAGTCGTGGTTTCAGTGCATTCCTCTGGATGTTTATCTAGTCATGGTTTCAGTGCATTCCTCTGGATGTTTATCTAGTCATGGTTTCAGTGCATTCCTCTGGATGTTTATCTAGTCGTGGTTTCAGTGCATTCCTCTGAATGTTTATCTAGTCGTGGTTGGTTTCAGTGCATTTCTCTGGATGTCTATCTAGTTGTGGTTGGTTTCAGTGCATTCCTCTGGATGTTTATCTAGTTGTGGTTGGTTTCAGTGCATTCCTCTGGACGTTTATCTAGTCGTGGTTGGTTTCAGTGCATTCCTCTGGATGTTTATCTAGTCGTGGTTGGTTTCAGTGCATTCCTCTGGATTATCTAGTCGTGGTTTCAGTGCATGCCTCTGGATGTTTATATAGTCGTGGTTGGTTTCAGTGCATTCCTCTGGATGTTTATCTAGTCGTGGTTGGTTTCAGTCCTCTGGACGTTTATCTAGTCATGGTTTCAGTGCATTCCTCTGGATGTTTATCTAGTCGTGGTTTCTGTGCATTCCTCTGGACGTTTATCTAGTCGTGGTTGGTTTCAGTGCATTCCTCTGGATGTTTATCTAGTCGTGGTTGGTTTCAGTCCTCTGGATGTTTATCTAGTCGTGGTTTCAGTGCATTCCTCTGGACGTTTATCTAGTCGTGGTTGGTTTCAGTCCTCTGGATGTTTATCTAGTCGTGGTTTCAGTGCATTCCTCTGGATGTTTATCTAGTCGTGGTTTCAGTGCATTCCTCTGGACGTTTATCTAGTCGTGGTTTCAGTCCTCTGGATGTTTATCTAGTCGTGGTTGGTTTCAGTCCTCTGGATGTTTATCTAGTCGTGGTTGGTTTCAGTCCTCTGGATGTTTATCCAGTCGTGGTTTAGTGCATTCCTCTGGATGTTTATCTAGTCGTGGTTGGTTTCAGTCCTCTGGATGTTTATCCAGTCGTGGTTTAGTGCATTCCTCTGGATGTTTATCCAGTCGTGGTTTAGTGCATTCCTCTGGATGTCTATCTAGTCGTGGTTGGTTTCAGTGCATTCCTCTGGATGTTTATCTAGTCGTGGTTGGTTTCAGTGCATTCCTCTGGACGTTTATCTAGTCGTGGTTTCAGTGCATTCCTCTGGATGTTTATATAGTCGTGGTTGGTTTCAGTGCATTCCTCTGGATGTTTATCTAGTCGTGGTTGGTTTCAGTCCTCTGGACGTTTATCTAGTCATGGTTTCAGTGCAATCCTCTGGATGTTTATCTAGTCGTGGTTTCAGTGCATTCCTCTGGACGTTTATCTAGTCGTGGTTGGTTTCAGTGCATTCCTCTGGATGTTTATCTAGTCGTGGTTGGTTTCAGTCCTCTGGATGTTTATCTAGTCGTGGTTTCAGTGCATTCCTCTGGATGTTTATCTAGTCGTGGTTGGTTTCAGTCCTCTGGATGTTTATCTAGTCGTGGTTTCAGTGCATTCCTCTGGATGTTTATCTAGTCGTGGTTGGTTTCAGTGCATTCCTCTGGATGTTTATCTAGTCGTGGTTGGTTTCAGTCCTCTGGATGTTTATCTAGTCGTGGTTGGTTTCAGTCCTCTGGATGTTTATCTAGTCGTGGTTGGTTTCAGTCCTCTGGACGTTTATCTAGTCGTTGTTTCAGTGCATGCCTCTGGACGTTTATCTAGTCGTGGTTGGTTTCAGTGCATTCCTCTGGAAGTTTATCTAGTCGTGGTTGGTTTCAGTCCTCTGGATGTTTATCTAGTCGTGGTTTCAGTGCATTCCTCTGGATGTTTATCTAGTCGTGGTTTCAGTGCATTCCTCTGGACGTTTATCTAGTCGTGGTTTCAGTGCATTCCTCTGGATGTTTATCTAGTCGTGGTTTCAGTGCATTCCTCTGGATGTTTATCTAGTCGTGGTTGGTTTCAGTCCTCTGGATGTTTACCTAGTCGTGCTTTCAGTGCATTCCTCTGGATGTTTGTGTAGTCGTGGTTGGTTTCAGTCCTCTGGATGTTTATCTAGTCGTGGTTGGTTTCAGTCCTCTGGATGTTTATCCAGTAGTGGTTTAGTGCAATCCTCTGGATGTTTATCTAGTCGTGGTTGGTTTCAGTCCTCTGGATGTTTATCCAGTCGTGGTTTAGTGCATTCCTCTGGATGTTTATCCAGTCGTGGTTTAGTGCATTCCTCTGGATGTTTGTCTAGTCGTGGTTGGTTTCAGTCCTCTGGACGTTTATCTAGTCGTGGTTTCAGTGCATTCCTCTGGATGTTTATCTAGTCGTGGTTGGTTTCAGTCCTCTGGATGTTTATCTAGTCGTGGTTGGTTTCAGTCCTCTGGATGTTTATCTAGTCATGGTTTCAGTGAATTCCTCTGGATGTTTATCTAGTCGTGGTTGGTTCCAGTGCATTCCTCTGGATGTTTATCTAGTCGTGGTTGGTTTCAGTGCATTCCTCTGGATGTTTATCTAGTCGTGGTTTCAGTGCATTCCTCTGGACGTTTATCTAGTCGTGGTTTCAGGCCTCTGGATGTTTATCTAGTCATGGTTTCAGTGCAATCCTCTGGACGTTTATCTAGTCGTGGTTTCAGTGCATTCCTCTGGATGTTTATCTAGTCGTGGTTGGTTTCAGTCCTCTGGATGTTTATCTAGTCGTGGTTGGTTTCAGTGCATTCCTCTGGATGTTTATCTAGTCGTGGTTTCAGTGCATTCCTCTGGACGTTTATCTAGTCGTGGTTTCAGTCCTCTGGATGTTTATCTAGTCGTGGTTGGTTTCAGTGCATTCCTCTGGACGTTTATCTAGTCGTGGTTTCAGTGCATTCCTCTGGATGTTTATCTAGTCGTGGTTGGTTTCAGTCCTCTGGATGTTTATCTAGTCGTGGTTTCAGTGCATTCCTCTGGATGTTTATCTAGTCGTGGTTGGTTTCAGTCCTCTGGATGTTTACCTAGTCGTGGTTTCAGTGCATTCCTCTGGACGTTTATCTAGTCGTGGTTTCAGTGCATTCCTCTGGATGTTTATCTAGTCGTGGTTTCAGTGCATTCCTCTGGACGTTTATCTAGTCGTGGTTTCAGTCCTCTGGATGTTTATCTAGTCGTGGTTGGTTTCAGTCCTCTGGATGTTTATCTAGTCGTGGTTGGTTTTAGTCCTCTGGATGTTTATCCAGTCGTGGTTTAGTGCATTCCTCTGGATGTTTATCTAGTCGTGGTTGGTTTCAGTCCTCTGGATGTTTATCCAGTCGTGGTTGGTTTCAGTGCATTCCTCTGGACGTTTATCTAGTCGGGTTTCAGTGCACACCTCTGGACGTTTATCTAGTCGTGGTTTCAGTGCATGCCTCTGGATGTTTATCTAGTCGTGGTTGGTTTCAGTCCTCTGGATGTTTATCTAGTCGTGGTTGGTTTCAGTCCTCTGGATGTTTATCTAGTCGTGGTTTCAGTCCTCTGGATGTTTATCTAGTCGTGGTTGGTTTCAGTGCATTCCTCTGGACGTTTATCTAGTCGTGGTTTCAGTGCATTCCTCTGGATGTTTATCTAGTCATGGTTTCAGTGCATTCCTCTGGACGTTTATCTAGTCATGGTTTCAGTGCATTCCTCTGGATGTTTATCTAGTCGTGGTTTCAGTGCATTCCTCTGAATGTTTATCTAGTCGTGGTTGGTTTCAGTGCATTTCTCTGGATGTCTATCTAGTTGTGGTTGGTTTCAGTGCATTCCTCTGGATGTTTATCTAGTTGTGGTTGGTTTCAGTGCATTCCTCTGGACGTTTATCTAGTCGTGGTTGGTTTCAGTGCATTCCTCTGGATGTTTATCTAGTCGTGGTTGGTTTCAGTGCATTCCTCTGGACGTTTATCTAGTCGTGGTTTCAGTGCATGCCTCTGGATGTTTATATAGTCGTGGTTGGTTTCAGTGCATTCCTCTGGATGTTTATCTAGTCGTGGTTGGTTTCAGTCCTCTGGACGTTTATCTAGTCATGGTTTCAGTGCATTCCTCTGGATGTTTATCTAGTCGTGGTTTCTGTGCATTCCTCTGGACGTTTATCTAGTCGTGGTTGGTTTCAGTGCATTCCTCTGGATGTTTATCTAGTCGTGGTGGTTTCAGTCCTCTGGATGTTTATCTAGTCGTGGTTTCAGTGCATTCCTCTGGACGTTTATCTAGTCGTGGTTGGTTTCAGTCCTCTGGATGTTTATCTAGTCGTGGTTGGTTTCAGTGCATTCCTCTGGACGTTTATCTAGTCGTGGTTTCAGTGCATTCCTCTGGATGTTTATCTAGTCGTGGTTGGTTTCAGTCCTCTGGATGTTTATCTAGTCGTGGTTGGTTTCAGTGCATTCCTCTGGATGTTTATCTAGTCGTGGTTGGTTTCAGTGCATTCCTCTGGATGTTTATCTAGTCGTGGTTTCAGTGCATTCCTCTGGACGTTTATCTAGTCGTGGTTTCAGTCCTCTGGATGTTTATCTAGTCATGGTTTCAGTGCAATCCTCTGGACGTTTATCTAGTCGTGGTTTCAGTGCATTCCTCTGGATGTTTATCTAGTCGTGGTTGGTTTCAGTGCATTCCTCTGGATGTTTATCTAGTCGTGGTTTCAGTGCATTCCTCTGGACGTTTATCTAGTCGTGGTTTCAGTCCTCTGGATGTTTATCTAGTCGTGGTTGGTTTCAGTGCATTCCTCTGGACGTTTATCTAGTCGTGGTTTCAGTGCATTCCTCTGGATGTTTATCTAGTCGTGGTTGGTTTCAGTCCTCTGGATGTTTACCTAGTCGTGGTTTCAGTGCATTCCTCTGGATGTTTATCTAGTCGTGGTTGGTTTCAGTCCTCTGGATGTTTACCTAGTCGTGGTTTCAGTGCATTCCTCTGGACGTTTATCTAGTCGTGGTTTCAGTGCATTCCTCTGGATGTTTATCTAGTCGTGGTTTCAGTGCATTCCTCTGGGCGTTTATCTAGTCGTGGTTTCAGTCCTCTGGATGTTTATCTAGTCGTGGTTGGTTTCAGTCCTCTGGATGTTTATCTAGTCGTGGTTGGTTTTAGTCCTCTGGATGTTTATCCAGTCGTGGTATAGTGCATTCCTCTGGATGTTTATCTAGTCGTGGTTGGTTTCAGTCCTCTGGATCTTTATCCAGTCGTGGTTGGTTTCAGTGCATTCCTCTGGACGTTTATCTAGTCGAGGTTTCAGTGCACACCTCTGGACGTTTATCTAGTCGTGGTTTCAGTGCATGCCTCTGGATGTTTATCTAGTCATGGTTGGTTTCAGTCCTCTGGATGTTTATCTAGTCGTGGTTGGTTTCAGTCCTCTGGATGTTTATCTAGTCGTGGTTTCAGTCCTCTGGATGTTTATCTAGTCGTGGTTGGTTTCAGTGCATTCCTCTGGACGTTTATCTAGTCGTGGTTGGTTTCAGTGCATTCCTCTGGACGTTTATCTAGTCGTGGTTTCAGTGCATTCCTCTGGATGTTTATCTAGTCATGGTTTCAGTGCAATCCTCTGGACGTTTATCCAGTCATGGTTTCAGTGCATTCCTCTGGATGTTTATCTAGTCGTGGTTTCAGTGCATTCCTCTGAATGTTTATCTAGTCGTGGTTGGTTTCAGTGCATTTCTCTGGATGTCTATCTAGTTGTGGTTGGTTTCAGTGCATTCCTCTGGATGTTTATCTAGTTGTGGTTGGTTTCAGTGCATTCCTCTGGACGTTTATCTAGTCGTGGTTTCAGTGCATGCCTCTGGATGTTTATATAGTCGTGGTTGGTTTCAGTGCATTCCTCTGGATGTTTATCTAGTCGTGGTTGGTTTCAGTCCTCTGGACGTTTATCTAGTCATGGTTTCAGTGCATTCTCTGGATGTTTATCTAGTCGTGGTTTCTGTGCATTCCTCTGGACGTTTATCTAGTCGTGGTTGGTTTCAGTGCATTCCTCTGGATGTTTATCTAGTCGTGGTTGGTTTCAGTCCTCTGGATGTTTATCTAGTCGTGGTTTCAGTGCATTCCTCTGGACGTTTATCTAGTCGTGGTTGGTTTCAGTCCTCTGGATGTTTATCTAGTCGTGGTTGGTTTCAGTGCATTCCTCTGGACGTTTATCTAGTCGTGGTTTCAGTGCATTCCTCTGGATGTTTATCTAGTCGTGGTTGGTTTCAGTCCTCTGGATGTTTATCTAGTCGTGGTTTCAGTGCATTCCTCTGGACGTTTATCTAGTCGTGGTTGGTTTCAGTCCTCTGGATGTTTATCTAGTCGTGGTTGGTTTCAGTGCATTCCTCTGGACGTTTATCTAGTCGTGGTTTCAGTGCATTCCTCTGGATGTTTATCTAGTCGTGGTTGGTTTCAGTCCTCTGGATGTTTATCTAGTCGTGGTTGGTTTCAGTGCATTCCTCTGGATGTTTATCTAGTCGTGGTTGGTTTCAGTGCATTCCTCTGGATGTTTATCTAGTCGTGGTTTCAGTGCATTCCTCTGGACGTTTATCTAGTCGTGGTTTCAGTCCTCTGGATGTTTATCTAGTCATGGTTTCAGTGCAATCCTCTGGACGTTTATCTAGTCGTGGTTTCAGTGCATTCCTCTGGATGTTTATCTAGTCGTGGTTGGTTTCAGTGCATTCCTCTGGATGTTTATCTAGTCGTGGTTTCAGTGCATTCCTCTGGACGTTTATCTAGTCGTGGTTTCAGTCCTCTGGATGTTTATCTAGTCGTGGTTGGTTTCAGTGCATTCCTCTGGACGTTTATCTAGTCGTGGTTTCAGTGCATTCCTCTGGATGTTTATCTAGTCGTGGTTGGTTTCAGTCCTCTGGATGTTTACCTAGTCGTGGTTTCAGTGCATTCCTCTGGATGTTTATCTAGTCGTGGTTGGTTTCAGTCCTCTGGATGTTTACCTAGTCGTGGTTTCAGTGCATTCCTCTGGACGTTTATCTAGTCGTGGTTTCAGTGCATTCCTCTGGATGTTTATCTAGTCGTGGTTTCAGTGCATTCCTCTGGACGTTTATCTAGTCGTGGTTTCAGTCCTCTGGATGTTTATCTAGTCGTGGTTGGTTTCAGTCCTCTGGATGTTTATCTAGTCGTGGTTGGTTTTAGTCCTCTGGATGTTTATCCAGTCGTGGTATAGTGCATTCCTCTGGATGTTTATCTAGTCGTGGTTGGTTTCAGTCCTCTGGATCTTTATCCAGTCGTGGTTGGTTTCAGTGCATTCCTCTGGACGTTTATCTAGTCGAGGTTTCAGTGCACACCTCTGGACGTTTATCTAGTCGTGGTTTCAGTGCATGCCTCTGGATGTTTATCTAGTCATGGTTGGTTTCAGTCCTCTGGATGTTTATCTAGTCGTGGTTGGTTTCAGTCCTCTGGATGTTTATCTAGTCGTGGTTTCAGTCCTCTGGATGTTTATCTAGTCGTGGTTGGTTTCAGTGCATTCCTCTGGACGTTTATCTAGTCGTGGTTGGTTTCAGTGCATTCCTCTGGACGTTTATCTAGTCGTGGTTTCAGTGCATTCCTCTGGATGTTTATCTAGTCATGGTTTCAGTGCAATCCTCTGGACGTTTATCCAGTCATGGTTTCAGTGCATTCCTCTGGATGTTTATCTAGTCGTGGTTTCAGTGCATTCCTCTGAATGTTTATCTAGTCGTGGTTGGTTTCAGTGCATTTCTCTGGATGTCTATCTAGTTGTGGTTGGTTTCAGTGCATTCCTCTGGATGTTTATCTAGTTGTGGTTGGTTTCAGTGCATTCCTCTGGACGTTTATCTAGTCGTGGTTTCAGTGCATGCCTCTGGATGTTTATATAGTCGTGGTTGGTTTCAGTGCATTCCTCTGGATGTTTATCTAGTCGTGGTTGGTTTCAGTCCTCTGGACGTTTATCTAGTCATGGTTTCAGTGCATTCCTCTGGATGTTTATCTAGTCGTGGTTTCTGTGCATTCCTCTGGACGTTTATCTAGTCGTGGTTGGTTTCAGTGCATTCCTCTGGATGTTTATCTAGTCGTGGTTGGTTTCAGTCCTCTGGATGTTTATCTAGTCGTGGTTTCAGTGCATTCCTCTGGACGTTTATCTAGTCGTGGTTGGTTTCAGTCCTCTGGATGTTTATCTAGTCGTGGTTGGTTTCAGTGCATTCCTCTGGACGTTTATCTAGTCGTGGTTTCAGTGCATTCCTCTGGATGTTTATCTAGTCGTGGTTGGTTTCAGTCCTCTGGATGTTTATCTAGTTGTGGTTTCAGTGCATTCCTCTGGACGTTTATCTAGTCGTGGTTTCAGTCCTCTGGATGTTTATCTAGTCATGGTTTCATTGCATTCCTCTGGACGTTTATCTAGTCGTGGTTTCAGTGCATTCCTATGGACGTTTATCTAGTCGTGGTTTCAGTGCATTCCTCTGGATGTTTATCTAGTCATGGTTTCAGTGCATTCCTCTGGATGTTTATCTAGTCGTGGTTTCAGTGCATTCCTCTGGACGTTTATCTAGTCGTGGTTTCAGTCCTCTGGACGTTTATCTAGTCGTGGTTTCAGTCCTCTGGATGTTTATCTAGTCGTGGTTGGTTTCAGTCCTCTGGATGTTTATCTAGTCGTGGTTGGTTTCAGTCCTCTGGATGTTTATCCAGTCGTGGTTTAGTGCATTCCTCTGGATGTTTATCTAGTCGTGGTTGGTTTCAGTCCTCTGGATGTTTATCCAGTCGTGGTTTAGTGCATTCCTCTGGATGTTTATCCAGTCGTGGTTTAGTGCATTCCTCTGGATGTCTATCTAGTCGTGGTTGGTTTCAGTGCATTCCTCTGGATGTTTATCTAGTCGTGGTTGGTTTCAGTGCATTCCTCTGGACGTTTATCTAGTCGTGGTTTCAGTGCATTCCTCTGGATGTTTATATAGTCGTGGTTGGTTTCAGTGCATTCCTCTGGATGTTTATCTAGTCGTGGTTGGTTTCAGTCCTCTGGACGTTTATCTAGTCATGGTTTCAGTGCATTCCTCTGGATGTTTATCTAGTCGTGGTTTCAGTGCATTCCTCTGGACGTTTATCTAGTCGTGGTTGGTTTCAGTGCATTCCTCTGGATGTTTATCTAGTCGTGGTTGGTTTCAGTCCTCTGGATGTTTATCTAGTCGTGGTTTCAGTGCATTCCTCTGGATGTTTATCTAGTCGTGGTTGGTTTCAGTCCTCTGGATGTTTATCTAGTCGTGGTTGGTTTCAGTACATTCCTCTGGACTTTTATCTAGTCGTGGTTGGTTTCAGTGCATTCCTCTGGATGTTTATCTAGTCGTGGTTGGTTTCAGTCCTCTGGATGTTTATCTAGTCGTGGTTTCAGTGCATTCCTCTGGATGTTTATCTAGTCGTGGTTGGTTTCAGTCCTCTGGATGTTTATCTAGTCGTGGTTGGTTTCAGTCCTCTGGATGTTTATCTAGTCGTGGTTTCAGTGCATTCCTCTGGATGTTTATCTAGTCGAGGTTTCAGTCCTCTGGATGTTTATCTAGTCATGGTTTCAGTGCATTCCTCTGGATGTTTATCTAGTCGTGGTTTCAGTGCATTCCTCTGGACGTTTATCTAGTCGTGGTTTCAGTGCATTCCTCTGGATGTTTATCTAGTCGTGGTTTCAGTGCATTCCTCTGGATGTTTATCTAGTCGTGGTTGGTTTCAGTCCTCTGGATGTTTACCTAGTCGTGCTTTCAGTGCATTCCTCTGGATGTTTGTCTAGTCGTGGTTGGTTTCAGTCCTCTGGATGTTTATCTAGTCATGGTTGGTTTCAGTCCTCTGGATGTTTATCCAGTAGTGGTTTAGTGCAATCCTCTGGATGTTTATCTAGTCGTGGTTGGTTTCAGTCCTCTGGATGTTTATCCAGTCGTGGTTTAGTGCATTCCTCTGGATGTTTATCCAGTCGTGGTTTAGTGCATTCCTCTGGATGTTTGTCTAGTCGTGGTTGGTTTCAGTCCTCTGGACGTTTATCTAGTCGTGGTTTCAGTGCATTCCTCTGGATGTTTATCTAGTCGTGGTTGGTTTCAGTCCTCTGGATGTTTATCTAGTCGTGGTTGGTTTCAGTCCTCTGGATGTTTATCTAGTCGTGGTTGGTTTCAGTGCATTCCTCTGGACGTTTATCTAGTCATGGTTTCAGTGCATTCCTCTGAATGTTTATCTAGTCGTGGTTTCAGTGCATTCCTCTGGATGTTTATCTAGTCGTGGTTGGTTTCAGTGCATTCCTCTGGATGTTTATCTAGTCGTGGTTTCAGTGCATTCCTCTGGACGTTTATCTAGTTGTGGTTTCAGTCCTCTGGATGTTTATCTAGTCATGGTTTCAGTGCAATCCTCTGGACGTTTATCTAGTCGTGGTTTCAGTGCATTCCTCTGGATGTTTATCTAGTCGTGGTTTCAGTGCATTCCTCTGGACGTTTATCTAGTCGTGGTTTCAGTCCTCTGGATGTTTATCTAGTCGTGGTTGGTTTCAGTGCATTCCTCTGGACGTTTATCTAGTCGTGGTTTCAGTGCATTCCTCTGGATGTTTATCTAGTCGTGGTTGGTTTCAGTCCTCTGGATGTTTGTCTAGTCGTGGTTGGTTTCAGTCCTCTGGATGTTTATCTAGTCATGGTTTCAGTGCATTCCTCTGGATGTTTATCTATTCGTGGTTTCAGTGCATTCCTCTGGATGTTGATCTAGTCGTGGTTTCAGTGCATTCCTCTGGATGTTTATCTAGTCGTGGTTGGTTTCAGTCCTCTGGATGTTTACCTAGTCGTGGTTTCAGTGCATTCCTCTGGACGTTTATCTAGTCGTGGTTTCAGTGCATTCCTCTGGATGTTTAGCTAGTCGTGGTTGGTTTCAGTCCTCTGGATGTTTATCTAGTCGTGGTTTCAGTGCATTCCTCTGGATGTTTATCTAGTCGTGGTTTCAGTGCATTCCTCTGGACATTTATCTAGTCGTGGTTTCAGTCCTCTGGATGTTTATCTAGTCGTGGTTGGTTTCAGTCCTCTGGATGTTTATCTAGTCGTGGTTGGTTTTAGTCCTCTGGATGTTTATCCAGTCGTGGTTTAGTGCATTCCTCTGGATGTTTATCTAGTCGTGGTTGGTTTCAGTCCTCTGGATGTTTATCCAGTCGTGGTTGGTTTCAGTGCATTCCTCTGGACGTTTATCTAGTCGTGGTTTCAGTGCACACCTCTGGACGTTTATCTAGTCGTGGTTTCAGTGCATTCCTCTGGATGTTTAGCTAGTCGTGGTTGGTTTCAGTCCTCCGGTTGTTTATCTAGTCGTTGTTTCAGTGCATTCCTCTGGACGTTTATCTAGTCGTGGTTTCAGTCCTCTGGATGTTTATCTAGTCATGGTTTCAGTGCATTCCTCTGGACGTTTATCTAGTCGTGGTTTCAGTGCATTCCTATGGACGTTTATCTAGTCGTGGTTTCAGTGCATTCCTCTGGATGTTTATCTAGTCATGGTTTCAGTGCATTCCTCTGGATGTTTATCTAGTCGTGGTTTCAGTGCATTCCTCTGGACGTTTATCTAGTCGTGGTTTCAGTCCTCTGGATGTTTATCTAGTCGTGGTTGGTTTCAGTCCTCTGGATGTTTATCTAGTCGTGGTTGGTTTCAGTCCTCTGGATGTTTATCCAGTCGTGGTTTAGTGCATTCCTCTGGATGTTTATCTAGTCGTGGTTGGTTTCAGTCCTCTGGATGTTTATCCAGTCGTGGTTTAGTGCATTCCTCTGGATGTTTATCCAGTCGTGGTTTAGTGCATTCCTCTGGATGTCTATCTAGTCGTGGTTGGTTTCAGTGCATTCCTCTGGATGTTTATCTAGTCGTGGTTGGTTTCAGTGCATTCCTCTGGACGTTTATCTAGTCGTGGTTTCAGTGCATTCCTCTGGATGTTTATATAGTCGTGGTTGGTTTCAGTGCATTCCTCTGGATGTTTATCTAGTCGTGGTTGGTTTCAGTCCTCTGGACGTTTATCTAGTCATGGTTTCAGTGCATTCCTCTGGATGTTTATCTAGTCGTGGTTTCAGTGCATTCCTCTGGACGTTTATCTAGTCGTGGTTGGTTTCAGTGCATTCCTCTGGATGTTTATCTAGTCGTGGTTGGTTTCAGTCCTCTGGATGTTTATCTAGTCGTGGTTTCAGTGCATTCCTCTGGATGTTTATCTAGTCGTGGTTGGTTTCAGTCCTCTGGATGTTTATCTAGTCGTGGTTGGTTTCAGTGCATTCCTCTGGACTTTTATCTAGTCGTGGTTGGTTTCAGTGCATTCCTCTGGATGTTTATCTGGTCGTGGTTGGTTTCAGTCCTCTGGATGTTTATCTAGTCGTGGTTTCAGTGCATTCCTCTGGATGTTTATCTAGTCGTGGTTGGTTTCAGTCCTCTGGATGTTTATCTAGTCGTGGTTGGTTTCAGTCCTCTGGATGTTTATCTAGTCGTGGTTTCAGTGCATTCCTCTGGATGTTTATCTAGTCGAGGTTTCAGTCCTCTGGATGTTTATCTAGTCATCGTTTCAGTGCATTCCTCTGGATGTTTATCTAGTCGTGGTTTCAGTGCATTCCTCTGGACGTTTATCTAGTCGTGGTTTCAGTGCATTCCTCTGGATGTTTATCTAGTCGTGGTTTCAGTGCATTCCTCTGGATGTTTATCTAGTCGTGGTTGGTTTCAGTCCTCTGGATGTTTACCTAGTCGTGCTTTCAGTGCATTCCTCTGGATGTTTGTCTAGTCGTGGTTGGTTTCAGTCCTCTGGATGTTTATCTAGTCATGGTTGGTTTCAGTCCTCTGGATGTTTATCCAGTAGTGGTTTAGTGCAATCCTCTGGATGTTTATCTAGTCGTGGTTGGTTTCAGTCCTCTGGATGTTTATCCAGTCGTGGTTTAGTGCATTCCTCTGGATGTTTATCCAGTCGTGGTTTAGTGCATTCCTCTGGATGTTTGTCTAGTCGTGGTTGGTTTCAGTCCTCTGGACGTTTATCTAGTCGTGGTTTCAGTGCATTCCTCTGGATGTTTATCTAGTCGTGGTTGGTTTCAGTCCTCTGGATGTTTATCTAGTCGTGGTTGGTTTCAGTGCATTCCTCTGGACGTTTATCTAGTCATGGTTTCAGTGCATTCCTCTGAATGTTTATCTAGTCGTGGTTTCAGTGCATTCCTCTGGATGTTTATCTAGTCGTGGTTGGTTTCAGTGCATTCCTCTGGATGTTTATCTAGTCGTGGTTTCAGTGCAATCCTCTGGACGTTTATCTAGTCGTGGTTTCAGTCCTCTGGATGTTTATCTAGTCATGGTTTCAGTGCAATCCTCTGGACGTTTATCTAGTCGTGGTTTCAGTGCATTCCTCTGGATGTTTATCTAGTCGTGGTTTCAGTGCATTCCTCTGGACGTTTATCTAGTCGTGGTTTCAGTCCTCTGGATGTTTATCTAGTCGTGGTTGGTTTCAGTGCATTCCTCTGGACGTTTATCTAGTCGTGGTTTCAGTGCATTCCTCTGGATGTTTATCTAGTCGTGGTTGGTTTCAGTCCTCTGGATGTTTATCTAGTCGTGGTTTCAGTGCATTCCTCTGGATGTTTATCTAGTCGTGGTTGGTTTCAGTCCTCTGGATGTTTGTCAAGTCGTGGTTGGTTTCAGTCCTCTGGATGTTTATCTAGTCATGGTTTCAGTGCATTCCTCTGGATGTTTATCTAGTCGTGGTTTCAGTGCATTCCTCTGGATGTTGATCTAGTCGTGGTTTCAGTGCATTCCTCTGGATGTTTATCTAGTCGTGGTTGGTTTCAGTCCTCTGGATGTTTACCTAGTCGTGGTTTCAGTGCATTCCTCTGGACGTTTATCTAGTCGTGGTTTCAGTGCATTCCTCTGGATGTTTAGCTAGTCGTGGTTGGTTTCAGTCCTCTGGATGTTTATCTAGTCGTGGTTTCAGTGCATTCCTCTGGATGTTTATCTAGTCGTGGTTTCAGTGCATTCCTCTGGACGTTTATCTAGTCGTGGTTTCAGTCCTCTGGATGTTTATCTAGTCGTGGTTGGTTTCAGTCCTCTGGATGTTTATCTAGTCGTGGTTGGTTTTAGTCCTCTGGATGTTTATCCAGTCGTGGTTTAGTGCATTCCTCTGGATGTTTATCTAGTCGTGGTTGGTTTCAGTCCTCTGGATGTTTATCCAGTCGTGGTTGGTTTCAGTGCATTCCTCTGGACGTTTATCTAGTCGTGGTTTCAGTGCACACCTCTGGACGTTTATCTAGTCGTGGTTTCAGTGCATTCCTCTGGATGTTTATCTAGTCGTGGTTGGTTTCAGTCCTCTGGATGTTTATCTAGTCGTGGTTGGTTTCAGTCCTCTGGATGTTTATCTAGTCGTGGTTTCAGTCCTCTGGATGTTTATCTAGTCGTGGTTGGTTTCAGTGCATTCCTCTGGACGTTTATCTAGTCGTGGTTGGTTTCAGTGCATTCCTCTGGACGTTTATCTAGTCGTGGTTTCAGTGCATTCCTCTGGATGTTTATCTAGTCATGGTTTCAGTGCATTCCTCTGGACGTTTATCTAGTCATGGTTTCAGTGCATTCCTCTGGATGTTTATCTAGTCGTGGTTTCAGTGCATTCCTCTGAATGTTTATCTAGTCGTGGTTGGTTTCAGTGCATTCCTCTGGATGTCTATCTAGTTATGGTTGGTTTCAGTGCATTCCTCTGGATGTTTATCTAGTTGTGGTTGGTTTCAGTGCATTCCTCTGGACGTTTATCTAGTTGTGGTTGGTTTCAGTGCATTCCTCTGGATGTTTATCTAGTCGTGGTTGGTTTCAGTGCATTCCTCTGGATGTTTATCTAGTCGTGGTTGGTTTCAGTCCTCTGGACGTTTATCTAGTCATGGTTTCAGTGCATTCCTCTGGATGTTTATCTAGTCGTGGTTTCTGTGCATTCCTCTGGACGTTTATCTAGTCGTGGTTGGTTTCAGTGCATTCCTCTGGATGTTTATCTAGTCGTGGTTCGTTTCAGTCCTCTGGATGTTTATCTAGTTGTGGTTTCAGTGCATTCCTCTTGACGTTTATCTAGTTGTGGTTTCAGTGCATTCCTCTTGACGTTTATCTAGTCGTGGTTGGTTTCAGTCCTCTGGATGTTTATCTAGTCGTGGTTGGTTTCAGTGCATTCCTCTGGACGTTTATCTAGTCGTGGTTTCAGTGCATTCCTCTGGATGTTTATCTAGTCGTGGTTGGTTTCAGTCCTCTGGATGTTTATCTAGTCGTGGTTTCAGTGCATTCCTCTGGACGTTTATCTAGTCGTGGTTTCAGTCCTCTGGATGTTTATCTAGTCATGGTTTCAGTGCATTCCTCTGGACGTTTATCTAGTCGTGGTTTCAGTGCATTCCCCTGGACGTTTATCTAGTCGTGGTTTCAGTGCATTCCTCTGGATGTTTATCTAGTCATGGTTTCAGTGCATTCCTCTGGATGTTTATCTAGTCGTGGTTTCAGTGCATTCCTCTGGATGTTTATCTAGTCGAGGTTTCAGTCCTCTGGATGTTTATCTAGTCATGGTTTCAGTGCATTCCTCTGGACGTTTATCTAGTCGTGGTTTCAGTGCATTCCTCTGGATGTTTATCTAGTCGTGGTTTCAGTGCATTACTCTGGATGTTTATCTAGTCGTGGTTTCAGTCCTCTGGATGTTTATCTAGTCATGGTTTCAGTGCATTCCTCTGGATGTTTATCTAGTCGTGGTTGGTTTCAGTCCTCTGGACGTTTATCTAGTCGTGGTTGGTTTCAGTCCTCTGGATGTTTATCTAGTCGTGGTTTCAGTGCATTCCTCTGGATGTTTATCTAGTCGTGGTTTCAGTGCATTACTCTGGATGTTTATCTAGTCGTGGTTTCAGTGCATTCCTCTGGATGTTTATCTAGTCGTGGTTGGTTTCAGTCCTCTGGATGTTTGTCTAGTCGTGGTTGGTTTCAGTCCTCTGGATGTTTATCTAGTCATGGTTTCAGTGCATTCCTCTGGATGTTTATCTAGTCGTGGATTCAGTGCATTCCTCTGGATGTTTATCTAGTCGTGGTTTCAGTGCATTACTCTGGATGTTTATCTAGTCGTGGTTTCAGTCCTCTGGATGTTTATCTAGTCATGGTTTCAGTGCATTCCTCTTGATGTTTATCTAGTCGTGGTTGGTTTCAGTCCTCTGGACGTTTATCTAGTCGTGGTTGGTTTCAGTCCTCTGGATGTTTGTCTAGTCGTGGTTGGTTTCAGTCCTCTGGATGTTTATCTAGTCATGGTTTCAGTGCATTCCTCTGGATGTTTATCTAGTCGTGGTTTCAGTGCATTCCTCTGGATGTTTGTCTAGTCGTGGTTGGTTTCAGTCCTCTGGATGTTTATCCAGTCGTGGTTTAGTGCATTCCTCTGGATGTTTATCTAGTCGTGGTTGGTTTCAGTCCTCTGGATGTTTATCCAGTCGTGGTTTAGTGCATTCCTCTGGATGTTTATCCAGTCGTGGTTTAGTGGATTCCTCTGGATGTTTGTCTAGTCGTGGTTGGTTTCAGTCCTCTGGACGTTTATCTAGTCATGGTTTCAGTGCATTCCTCTGGATGTTTATCTAGTCGTGGTTGGTTTCAGTCCTCTGGATGTTTATCTAGTCGTGGTTGGTTTCAGTCCTCTGGATGTTTATCTAGTCATGGTTTCAGTGAAATCCTCTGGATGTTTATCTAGTCGTGGTTGGTTTCAGTGCATTCCTCTGGATGTTTATCTAGTCATGGTTTCAGTGCATTCCTCTGAATGTTTATCTAGTCGTGGTTTCAGTGCATTCCTCTGGATGTTTATCTAGTCGTGGTTGGTTTCAGTGCCTTCCTCTGGATGTTTATCTAGTCGTGGTTTCAGTGCATTCCTCTGGACGTTTATCTAGTCGTGGTTTCAGTCCTCTGGATGTTTATCTAGTCATGGTTTCAGTGCAATCCTCTGGACATTTATCTAGTCGTGGTTTCAGTGCATTCCTCTGGATGTTTATCTAGTCGTGGTTTCAGTGCATTCCTCTGGACGTTTATCTAGTCGTGGTTTCAGTCCTCTGGATGTTTATCTAGTCGTGGTTGGTTTCAGTGCAATCCTCTGGACGTTTATCTAGTCGTGGTTTCAGTGCATTCCTCTGGATGTTGATCTAGTCGTGGTTTCAGTGCATTCCTCTGGATGTTTATCTAGTCGTGGTTTCAGTGCATTCCTCTGGATATTTATCTAGTCGTGGTTGGTTTCAGTCCTCTGGATGTTTACCTAGTCGTGGTTTCAGTGCATTCCTCTGGATGTTTATCTAGTCGTGGTTTCAGTGCATTCCTCTGGATGTTTATCTAGTCGTGGTTGGTTTTAGTCCTCTGGATGTTTATCTAGTCGTGGTTGGTTTCAGTCCTCTGGATGTTTATCTAGTCGTGGTTGGTTTCAGTCCTCTGGATGTTTACCTAGTCGTGGTTTCAGTGCATTCCTCTGGATGTTTATCTAGTCGTGGTTTCAGTGCATTCCTCTGGATGTTTATCTAGTCGTGGTTGGTTTTAGTCCTCTGGATGTTTATCTAGTCGTGGTTGGTTTCAGTCCTCTGGATGTTTATCTAGTCGTGGTTGGTTTCAGTCCTCTGGATGTTTATCTAGTCGTGGTTGGTTTCAGTCCTCTGGATGTTTATCTAGTCGTGGTTGGTTTCAGTCCTCTGGATGTTTATCTAGTCGTGGTTGGTTTCAGTCCTCTGGCTCAGTAGTGTGTTTTATTTTTTTATTTTTTTTTATTTCACCTTTATTTAACCAGGTAGGCTAGTTGAGAACAAGTTCTCATTTGCAACTGCGACCTGGCCAAGATAAAGCATAGCAGTGTGAACAGACAACACAGAGTTACACATGGAGGAAACAATTAACAAGTCAATAACACAGTAGAAAAAAAGGAGAGTCTATATACATTGTGTGCAAAAGGCATGAGGAGGTAGGTGAATAATTCTCAACATCATGATATAATTTGTATTCATTTTTTGTCATAGTTATGCCTATGTCTGTGTGCATTTGTCTACCACTATGTGTAGCTGTTAGCGGTGATGCTGATGACAACCATCAGAAAATGTCTTTGATTTTTCTCAGGCTTCAAAAGTGGTCTCCTGATGTGGTTTAAGTATTGTTGTGGACTTAGAACATCCAATGTTTTTTCTTCTTCTATTAACAGTGTGATTTAAAGAGAAAAATAGGGACAAATCAAAAACCTGGAAAAGTCAACAGAGAAAAGAATTTTCTAATTCAAAATTAATGGAACAAAAAACAGAATTGGGTAAAAAAAATAAAATGGATTTGATAGGGTCCTAAATATTAGATTAGATAGATGTTATAGAGCCATACATATTCTATACATCTCTCATTACTGGGTTATCTAGGGATAGTGTAGAGTAACAGCTGTATCCTGAAGTGACCTTTAACCTCCCTGCTCCTCAATACTTCTTCCACTGGATCAAAGCTTCAGCCAAGTAGGATACATTATAGTGACAACACATGGAGGTGGGTTGGATATAGTCATGGTAGGATACGTGATAGTGGCAACACATGGAGTTGGGTTGGATATAGTCATGGTAGGATACATGATAGTGGCAACACATGGAGTTGGGTTGGATATAGTCATGGAAGGATACATGATAGTGGCAACACATGGAGTTGGGTTGGATATAGTCATGGTAGGATACATGATAGTGGCAACACATGGAGTAGGGTTGGATACAGTCATGGTAGGATGCATGATAGTGACAACACATGGAGTTGGGTTGGATATAGTCATGGTAGGATACATGATAGTGACAACACATGGAGTAGGGTTGGATATAGTCATGGAAGGATACATGATAGTGACAACACATGGAGTTGGGTTGGATATAGTCATGGTAGGATACATGATAGTGACAACACATGGAGTTGGGTTGGATATAGTCATGGTAGGATACATGATAGTGACAACACATGGAGTTGGGTTGGATATAGTCATGGTAGGATAAATGTGAATATGAATTAATGCCCCCATTTCAGATGACTCTGACATTTTTCTTGTACCCAATGATTTATGAATGAACTTGCTTGGTCGGTCCATGTCCTCATGGTGGTTTTACAGATGTGTTTAATACGTTTTATGTACATAATGGATTAGAACACATGAAATGCACATTGTTATAATTGGTACCACTTGTTTTCCCTCGACAATATATTAGATGCGTGGAACATATGGAACATACATGAAATGGGATATCAGCCAACTCAGTGACAACAGAACACTGTACAACCTTAACTATGGAGTGAAATGGGACATCAGCCAACTCAGTGACAACAGAACACTGTACAACCTTAACTATGGAGTGAAATGGGACATCAGCCAACTCAGTGACAACAGAACACTGTACAACCTTAACTATGGAGTGAAATGGGACATCAGCCAACTCAGTGACAACAGAACACTGTACAACCTTAACTATGGAGTGAAATGGGACATCAGCCAACTCAGTGACAACAGAACACTGTACAACCTTAACTATAGAGTGAAATGGGACATCAGCCAACTCAGTGACAACAGAACACTGTACAACCTTAACTATGGAGTGAAATGGGACATCAGCCAACTCAGTGACAACAGAACACTGTACAACCTTAACTATGGAGTGAAATGGGACATCAGCCAACTCAGTGACAACAGAACACTGTACAACCTTAACTATAGAGTGAAATGGGACATCAGCCAACTCAGTGACAACAGAACACTGTACAACCTTAACTATGGAGTGAAATGGGACATCAGCCAACTCAGTGACAACAGAACACTGTACAACCTTAACTATGGAGTGAAATGGGACATCAGCCAACTCAGTGACAACAGAACACTGTACAACCTTAACTAACTGGATTTAGGTTGCCAGTTCGGTGAAGAAAAAAAAAAGACCTGATGTTCATGGCTTTTTACAAATCCAATCAGTTTTCCACATTAATCAAACATCACATAGATTTGTTTTGTAGAAATGACGTGGAAACAAAGTTTATTCAACCAGTGGGAGGCTTGTAAATCACCCCAGGAAAATAAAACAAAGAACTCTTCATTGAGACAATAATAAACAGCAATCCTTGGGAGAGATGTGGTGGATATTATAAAATAAGGATCTGCTGGAGTCCAAGTCAAACCAAGATTCTTTATTTCTGAGCTCAGAGAGAATAACACACAGAGTTTAAAAAAAAGACCATTTAAACACATGGAATCTGATCTACTCCATATTCAAATTGACATACTCCATATTCACTTCATGGTTTGTTGTACAATTACATTTCATATGGTATAAACAGGTAAACACATTCTCAGTCAACAATATAAGACAACGGGGCCACTGTGTATGTTCTCTGACGAAGTCCATGTGAAGTGAAATATCAATATTCACACTAGAAGTAATTATTCTCTCCTGTGTGGATTCTCACATGACTTTTAAGTGACTGTGATGAGTAATATGTCTTCCCACAGTCTGAGCATTTGAAAGGCTTCTCCCCTGTGTGTATTCGCTCATGAGTTGTCAGCATTCCTGAGACCTTAAAACTCTTTCCACACCAGGCACAATGGTATGGCTTCTCCCCTGTGTGTATTTGCTCATGACATTTCAGTTGTCCTAAGCGGCTAAAACTCTTTCCGCACTGGGCGCAAAGGTATGGCTTCTCCCCAGTGTGTATTCGCTCATGAGATTTCATGTTTCCTAAGTGGTTAAAACTCTTTCCACACTGGGCACAATGGTGTAGCTTCTCTGCTGTGTGTTTCCTCACATGTCTTTTCAGACTTCCTAACTTGGTAAAACTCTTTCCAATCTGGGAGCAGAGGTGTTGTCTTGCCGGTTTGGAAGTCCCTGGTTCCTCCGGGTTTGTTTTTTCTCCTGCCAAAACAGTGTTTATTTAAAGACCTGAATGAAACCTCTACATTATAAAACTAGCTGTATGATATAGAACACGACCTAGACACTTCCTTAAACCTAAAATAGGTAAAGAAGTAATTTTGTGTGGAAGTCCAAAACTTAGAGACAGACACAAAGCACAGTAAGGTCTCCCCATTGTGGATTTGGGAAGATGTTACAAAAACTATAAAAATACAACATGTAAAATGTTGGACCCATGTTTCATGAGCTGAAAAAAAAGATCATAGAATTCTTCACTTATTCACAAAAGCTTCATTCTCTCAAATTTGGTGCACACATTTGTTTATAACCCTGTTAGTGAACATTTCTCCTTTTACAAGATAATCTATCCTCCAGGTGTGGCATATCAAGAAGCTGATTAAACAGCATGATCATTACACAGGTGCACCTTGTGCTGGGGAGAATAAAAGGCCACTCTAAAATGTGCAGTTTTGTCACACAACACCACAGATGTCTCAAGTTTTGAGGGAGTGTGCAATTGGCATGCTGACTTCTGATATCTACTGGAGCTGTTGCCAGAGAATGTAATGTTAATATCTCTACCATATGCCGCCTCCAACGTTGTTTTAGAGAATTTGGCAGTACATCAGACCGGTCTCACAACCACAGACCACATATAACGACGCCAGCCCAGGACCTCCACATCGTCTGAGACGAGCCACCCGAGTTGTATTCCTCTTTGTAATGAGGCCGGACAGATGATGAACCTGAGGAGTATTTAGCTCTGTAACAAAGCCCTTTTGTGGGGGAAAACAAATTGTCATTGGCTGGGCCTGGCTCCGCAGTTGGTGGGCTGGTGGGTGTTTATATTTTTGTTCTGTATATACAGCTGAAGTCAGAAGTTTCCATACACCTTAGCCAAATACATTTAAACTCAGTTTTTCACAATTCCTGACATTTAATCCTAGTAAAAATTCCCTGTCAAATTATGTCAATTAGCCTACCAGAAGCTTCTAAAGCCATGACATCATTTTCTGGAATTTTCAAAACTGTTTAAAGGCACAGTCAACTTGGTGTATGTAAACTTCTGACCCACTGGAATTGTGGTACAGTGAATAGTGAATTATAAGTGAAATAATCTGACTGTAAACAATTGTTGGAAAAATGACTTGTGTCATGCACACAGATGTCCTAACCGACTTGCCAAAACTATAGTTTGTTAAACAATACATTTTTGGAGTGGTTGAAAAACTAGTTTTAATGACTCCAACCTAAGTGTATGTAAACTCATTTTAATGACTCTAACCTAAGTGTATGTAAACTAGTTTTAATGACTCCAACCTAAGTGTATGTAAACTCATTTTAATGACTCTAACCTAAGTGTATGTAAACTAGTTTTAATGACTCCAACCTAAGTGTATGTAAACTAGTTTTAATGACTCCAACCTAAGTGTATGTAAACAAGTTTTAATGACTCCAACCTAAGTGTATGTAAACTAGTTTTAATGACTCCAACCTAAGTGTATGTAAACTAGTTTTAATGACTCCAACCTAAGTGTATGTAAACTAGTTTTAATGACTCCAACCTAAGTGTATGTAAACGAGTTTTAATGACTCCAACCTGAGTGTATGTAAACTAGTTTTAATGACTCCAACCTAAGTGTATGTAAAGCTTCCGACTTCAACTTTATGTCCATCTTCTCAAGGGTCTGTTTCACAAGGTCCACAAAGTCCTGTCCAGTCGATGACTCAGTCAATGACCGTAATGAGTCTCTCGTGGACAACATCAGTGACATATCGCAGAACTACTGCACACTGGTCTTTGGATGTTAAATCCTGTGTTGTGCCCATTTGTACTGAGAACATCCCTGCTGAGAACATCCCTGCCATGGATTTTCAGTGCTTTCGCTGTCCCTTTCTATTTTCCCTGTACTGTGCACTGAACCTCTCTCTCTCTGCACATCTGGTTGCTCTGAACCTCTCTCTCTGCACATATTGTTGCTCTGAACCTCTCTCTCTCTCTCTGCACATCTGGTTGCTCTGACCCTCTCTCTCTGCACATCTTGTTGCTCTGAACCTCTCTCTCTCTCTGCACATCTGGTTGCTCTGAACCGCTCTCTCTCTCTCTCTGCACATCTGGTTGCTCTGAACCTCTCTCTCTGCACATATTGTTGCTCTGAACCTCTCTCTCTCTCTCTCTGCACATCTGGTTGCTCTGAACCTCTCTCTCTGCACATCTTGTTGCTCTGAACCTCTCTCTCTCTCTGCACATCTGGTTGCTCTGAACCTCTCTCTCTCTCTCTCTCTGCACATCTGGTTGCTCTGAACCTCTCTCTCTCTCTCTGCACATCTGGTTGCTCTGAACCTCTCTCTCTCTGCACATCTGGTTGCTCTGAACCTCTCTCTCTCTCTGCACATCTGGTTGCTCTGAACCTCTCTCTCTCTGCACATCTGGTTGCTCTGAACCTCTCTCTCTGCACATCTGGTTGCTCTGAACCTCTCTCTCTCTGCACATCTGGTTGCTCTGAACCTCTCTCTCTGCACATCTGGTTGCTCTGAACCTCTCTCTCTGCACATCTGGTTGCTCTGAACCTCTCCCTATCTCTCTCTCTCTGCACATCTTGTTGCTCTGAACCTCTCTCTCTCTCTCTCTCTGCACATCTGGTTGCTGTGAACCTCTCTCTCTCTGCACATCTGGTTGCTCTGAACCTCTCCCTCTCTCTCTGCACATCTGGTTGCTCTGAACCTCTCCCTCTCTCTCTGCACATCTGGTTGCTTTGAACCTCTCCCTCTCTCTGCACATCTGGTTGCTCTGAACCCCTCTCTCTGCACATCTGGTTGCTCTGAACCTCTCCCTCTCTCTCTGCACATCTGGTTGCTCTGAACCTCTCTCTCTCCCTCTCTGCACATCTGGTTGCTCTGAACCTCTCTCTCCCTCTCTGCACATCTGGTTGCTCTGAACCTCTCCCTCTCTCTCTCTGCACATCTTGTTGCTCTGAACCTCTCTCTCTCTGCACATCTGGTTGCTCTGAACCTCTCCCTCTCTCTCTGCACATCTGGTTGCTCTGAACCTCTCCCTCTCTCTCTGCACATCTGGTTGCTCTGAACCTCTCCCTCTCTCTCTGCACATCTGGTTGCTCTGAACCTCTCCCTCTCTCTGCACATCTGGTTGCTCTGAACCTCTCTCTCTCTCTCTCTCTGCACATCTTGTTGCTCTGAACCTCTCCCTCTCTGCACATCTTGTTGCTCTGAACCTCTCCCTCTCTCTCTCTGCACACCTGGTTGCTCTGAACCTCTCTGCACATCTGGTTGCTCTGAACCTCTCTGCACATCTGGTTGCTCTGAACCTCTCTCTCTCTGCACATCTGGTTGCTCTGCAGAATGAGATTAACATTGTAAATAACCTACACGTAAACGTGTATTACTTGTGCAAGTCATCGATTGTATAATCTCATAAATAAAGCACATATTGATTAATCTAAAATCCTAAAAAAAAGCCTAGATGTTTAGGTTTGTGCTCTTAAGTTGTAGCTGAAGGTTCCTGCTCTGAGTCTGACTCTGAACTGACCACCATCTCCAGTTCAGCAGGAGCACCTGAAGCTCTAGTGCTGCTGCTTCCTTCCTTCCTCCACCTTTGCAAAGAAAATACTCTTGTCATACTCACTATCATTAGTGTATCAGTAGGCTACATTAATACATTGCAGGGAAAAATTTGAGAGACCCGATGTCCTTTTTGGCACGTGGACACTGCAACGAGAGCGTGAGAGTCGCATCAACTAATTCCTGCTCGCTATATTAACGCTGGTCAAGTTGACCATTCACAGCAGGCCAAAACGACCCTCAGGCCAAAACGACCCTCAGGCCAAAACGACCCTCAGGCCACCGGGAAATGTCCCGGTGCTCCCGACGGCCAGTCCACTGCTGTCAGGAGTTTTGCCTGTTCTACAGTCTTGTAAAGATAGGAGTTTGACTGGGACAGGCAATGTAACATCCATAACGTTCTCAGGAAAAGGTTTTGTAAAACACGCCCCTTACATCGGATCATCTTGAAACTTTCTGTCCAAAGCTAACTTTCATCAAGGTGTTATATGGTCTATAATTGGTTTCTCTCTAATGCTAACTTTCATCAAGGTTTTATATGGTCTATTGGTTTCTCTCTAAAGCTAACTTTCATCAAGGTGTTATATGGTCTATAATTGGTTTCTCTCTATAGCTAACTTTCATCAAGGTTTTATATGGTCTATTGGTTTCTCTCTAAAGCTAACTTTCATCAAGGTTTTATATGGTCTATTGGTTTCTCTCTAAAGCTAACTTTCATCAATGTTTTATATGTAGGTCTATTGGTTTCTCTCTTTTCATTGGCAGAATCCTTTTTCAGTGTTATGATATCCATATCCACCAGTCTATCTTCCTGTCAACTAACAGAACTCCACTGGTTGTCCTGGTAACAGATACCAGTGGGCAGATCTATTGTATTTGTTCAAACTAAACTACAGCACTTACTTTGATGTGTCGAATCTGATCCGTTCTTCTCTGCTCCTCCTTTCACAGTTCCACTCAGCCCCGTTGTTTTCCTGCAGTCCACCAGCAGCACAGACAACCTCTTCATACCCAGCAGTAAGGTGCTACCGGGAGAGGCACGACACATGGACTCTGGGAGGGACGAAGGGCTAGCGTTGTCCTGGTAACCATAAAGAGGGGACACAGACACATATCATTATGGATGCTGATGTCACTGTTGTCATGAAGTGCTCTACAGAAACCCAGCCCAGCCCCCGATAGAGCAAGCTGTTTGCTAGACCAGACCAAGCTGTATGCTAGACCAGACCAAGCTGTATGCTAGACCAGACCAAGCTGTACCATCTGTTGTTCTGATCCGGAGAGACTCTTCTCGGACTCGTCAGCATCAGGATGTTGTTGAGGCTTCTTCCCAGAGGATCCACCATAGTCATGTCTCTCTCCTGTGTGAAAAGGGCCTAAAATGCAAATGTAAAAGGGTCGTTCCACAAAATGGTGCCTTTTGCATCCCTTTGATATAAGTAAAAATGATGCTCCAATATTGCATTTTTAAAGCCTGTTGTATTAGATGAGGTGCACTTTAATGTTGACCACATGGATAATTCAATACATCTCATTTGAAAGTCCCAGAAATATATCTACCAAACTGAAACTTCAACAATTCCTACAGTACTGAACAACATATTCAAGTGTAGAACTTCAGTAGAATGCCCCTTAAAACCCCACATTAGTTCAACAACGGCATAGTTTGTGCCCCTGTTTAAGACAGTACTCACTGGTGTTAATCTGATATTCCGTCTCCCCCTCTTTCACTCCCAAGACGTCTTCCTCCTTCACCTTTGAGACAGCATCCTCTTCCTCTTTAAAAGGTTCTTCCTCTGTTTCCTCAATAACATCATCTTCATCTTCCACGACAATGTTCAGTCCCAGAGCTTCATTCTCCATACAGCAGACCTCCTCTTCTTTAGCAAGGGAAGAGTAGTTTAGTGAACTCATGATCAGGGATGTTAGCTAGTTAGCATTAGCGACTAGCCTAGTGCTCGGCTCAGTATCAATCTTTAACACGTTTGCAAATTAAACAAGCAAATTAGGTTCAAGTTAACCAGTTGACACGTTAACTGAACTGTGTGTACAACACTGTGATTAGCTCATGTACATTAACATGGTCTAAAGCGTCAATGTTTCAGTTTTATGTTGGCTAGCAAGCTACCGAGGTGGTTGAAAGAGAAGCCGTGTTGTTGTTCCTGAAGAAGCGTCCCGTCCAGTCCATTATACGTCACGCAAGTAGCATCACCTGAAATATCCGCCATCTGCTGGCTGGAGTGGGTAACGCAGTTTGGAAACAATAGTTACGACACTTCTGTATTGGAAAGAACGTTATAATAATTTAACAATAAGTTGATATATTTTCTCTTCCGTCCTGTACACAGACGTAGAAGCTTAATATGAACATGTAGATGATGAATAAATACTTATATGAATAGGTAGTGTGTTAATACACATTTGCTCTGTTCAATTATTTACATTCGTTTTTATCTAAATGTGACGGTACTCTTCCCTGAAAGCTACGCTCTTTAAGATACAAATTCCTGTAAACCACACTTTTTCTCCATCCCTAACAAACACAGCTGATTAATCAAACTGCATTCTAAACTGAAGATCATGATTAGGTGATTATTGGAGTCTGGTGTGTTAGCTTGGGCTGGGGTAAAACTGTGACACTAATCAGGCCCTCGAGGACTGGAATTTCCCAACCCCGCTGTAAACAAGAGAGCAAATGTATCACATGCAAATAGCACTTGATTATCAGAGGTGTGTATTGTGACATCAGATAGAACTACTCAGACATTCCAAATATCCCTTGATTATCAGAGGGGTGTATTATGACATCAGAAAGAACTACTCAGACATTCCAAATATCACTTGATTATCAGAGGGGTGTATTATGACATCAGAAATAACTACTCAGACATTCCAAATATCACTTGATTATCAGAGGGGTGTATTATGACATCAGAAATAACTACTCAGACATTCCAAATCAGGCTTCATCCATATCATGAAGGTGGATATTAATTCAACAATTTCCAAAGTAATGACCGGGCTGATGGAAACAGGATATGCTTTTACACTTTTCTAAATGCCTCCAGAAGATTTGTTGGTTTGTTTTACATGGTGGGTCTTTTTGTGTCAGTAAAAATGTATGAGCGAGAAAAGGCGGTGGAAACTCCTTTATGCGCAAATATTTATATAATAACCATCATATCGAAGTTAACTTGGAGTCACGCGATGATATATTGTGTGGTCCTCCCACTACGACCTGGGAACCCATGTAGTTTATTAGGCTACAGATTAAATAAATGATGAACTTCACAGGGTGGTGAAAGTGCATGTGTTGAGCTTGATGCTCCTTTCCAAAACATTTTGAGGGTCTTCTTCTGGTGACATGATGATGATTGATGCTTGGTTGCCATTTGACAAATAAAATAATGTCGCTCTTATCCATAATAATCTCATCATGTCGGTAGCCTACCAACACTGTATCTGTGAGCTGCTTTTGGTCACATACACATGGTTAGCATATATTATTGGTCACATACACATGGTTATCAGATGTTATTGGTCACATACACATGGTTAGCAGATGTTATTGTGAGTGTAGTGAAATGCTTATGCTTCTAGATCCGACAGTGCACTCATTTTTCAACCACTCTACACATTTCTTGTTAACAAACTATAGTTTTGGCATGTCGGTTAGGACATCTGTGTTAATGACACAAGTCATTTTTTCAACAATTGTTTACAGACAGATTATTTCACAATCCCAGTGGGTCAGATGTTTACATACACTAAGTTGACTGTGCCTTGAAACAGCCTTGGAAAATTCCAGAAAATTATGTCATAGCTTTCGTAGCTTCTGATAGGCTAATTGACATCATTTGAGTCAATTGGAAGAGCACCTGTGTATGTATTTCAAGACCTACCTTGAAACTCAGTGCCTCTTTACTTGATATCATGGGAAAATAAATACAAATCTGCCAAGATCTCAGAAAAAAATGGTAGACCTCCACAAGTCTGGTTCATCCTTGGGAGCGATTTCCAAATGCCTGAAGGGGTCCTCTGGTCTGATGAAACAAAAATAGAACTGTTTGGCCATAATGACCATCGTTATGATCGGAGGAAAAAGGGGGACGCTTGCAAGCCGAAGAACACCATCCCAACCGTGAAGCACACAGGTGGCAGCATCACGTTGTGGGGGTGCTTCGCTGCAGGAAGGACTGGGGCACTTCACAAAATAGATGGCATCATGGGTGAGGAAAATTATGTGAATATATTGAAGCAACATCTCAAGACATCAGTCAGGAAGTTAAAGCTCGGTCGCAAATGGGTCTTTCAAATGTACAATGACGCCAAGCATACTTCCAAAGTTGTGGCAAAATGTCTTAAGGACAACAAAGTCAAGGTATTGGAGTGGGCATCACAACGCCCTGACCTTAATGCTATAGAAAACAGATCATTTTTACCCTTTTAAAAATAGTTATAGGGGGAGGTCCGGGGGATGTCTGTCTTTGAAAGGGTCATTGTAATATTTAAGATGTCTCCTTTAATGATGACGTAAACCTAAAAGTCAAGGGGTCTGAATACTTTCCAAAGAAACTGTAAGTGATTGAGGAGAGAGCATAATTGCTATATTCTAATTAAAATCATTGACCCATAAGGGACCACATGACCAAAGGAATGCGTGACCCATACAGAATTAAAACATTATTTATCTTAATGAGAAATATAATCAAATAAACAAATGTTTGCATAACCAAAGACATGAAAACAGGTGGGAACATTGTATTTAGTCAGGATTTCATAAGGCCAGGAATGTCATTGAGAATAACAATAGACAATAGTTAATGTTGCTAGTTTAGGGATGAAGATATTGAAGGTTTATCTATGTTAAGGATGTTTTTAATTTGACGTGGAAACAACGTTTATTCAACCAGTGGGAGGCTTGTAAATGCCCACAGGAAAGTGGAATGAGGAACTCTTCATTGAGACAATCATGAAACAGCAATCTGTGGGTGAGTTGTAGTGGATATTATAATATAAGGATCTGCTGGAGTCCAAGTCAAACCAAGATTCTTTATTTCCTAGCTCAGAGAGAACAACAGAGTTTGGTATTTTACTAGGATCCCCATTAGCTGTTGCAAAAGCAGCAGCTACCCCTCCTGCGGTCAACACAAAACATGACACAATTGTCACGTCTCTCGTCGGAAGGCACGGACCAAAGCGCAGCGTGGTAAGTGTTCATGATTTTTATTTCATCAAAAAACATTAGAACAAAATAACAAAGAGAAGAATGAACAGTTCTGTAAGGCAAATCAACTATACAGAAAACAACTACCCAAAAAACACAGGTGGAAAAAGGCTGCCTAAGTATGATTCCCAATTAGAGACAACGATAGACAGCTGCCTCCGATTGGGAACCACACTCAGCCAAAAACAAAGAAATACAAAAACACAGAAAAAGGAACATAGAATGCCCACCCTGGCCTAATCAAAATAGAGAATAAAAGCTTCTCTATGGCCAGGGCGTGACAGCCGCTCTGTTCTGGGCCAGCTGCAGCTTTACTAGGTCTTTCCTTGCAGCACTGGACCACACGACTGGACAATAATCAAGATTAGACAAAACTAGAGCCTGCAGAACTTGCTTTGTGGAGAGTAGTGTCAAAAAAAGCAGAGCATCTCTTTATTACGGCTAGACCTCTCCCCATCTTTTCAACCATTGAATCTATATGTTTTGACCATGACAGTTTACAATCTAAGGTAATGCCAAGTAATTTAGTCTCCTCAACTTGTTCAACAGCCACACAATTCATTACCAGATTCAGCTGAGGTCTAGAACTTGAGGAATGATTTGTACCAAATACAATGCTCTTAGTTTTAGAGATGTTCAGGACCAGTTTATTACTGGCCACGCATTCCAAAACAGATTGCAACTATTTGTTAAGGGTTTCAGTGACTTCATTAGCTGTGGTTGCTGATGCTTATATGGTTGAATCATCAGCATACATGGACACACATGCTTTGTTTAATGCCAGTGGCAGGCCATTGGTAAAAATAGAAAAGAGTAGAGGGCCTAGAGAGCTGCCCTGCGGTACATCACACTTCATATGTTTGACATTAGAGAAGCTTCCATTAAAAACCCTCTGAGTTCTATTAGATAGACAGCTCTGAATCCACATTATGGCAGAGGTTGAAAAGCCATAGCACAAACATTCTTAAACAACAGGTTATGGTCAATAATATCAAAGGCTGCACTGAAATCTAACAATAGAGCTCCCACAATCTTCTTGTAATCAATTTCTCTCAACCAATCATCAGTCATTTGTGTTAGTGCAGTACATGTTGAGTGCCCTTCTCTATAAGCATGCTGAAAGTCTGTTGTTCTTTTGTTTACAGAGAAATAGCATTACATTTGGTAAAACACAATGTTTTCCAATAGGTTGCTAAGAGCTGGCAGCAAGCTTATAGGTCTGCTGTTAGAACCAGTAAAGGCCGCTTTACCACTCTTGGGTAGTGGAATTACTTTGGCTTCCCTCCAGGCCTGAGAACAAAGACTTTCCTCTTGGCTCATATTAAAAATATGACAGATGGATGGAAAGCTACTGAGGACAGTAGCTGACTCTATAGCCACTCCTAAGTTGTCAATGCCAGGAGGTTTGTCATTATTGATCGATAACAATTTTTCCACCTCTCCCACACTAACTTTACAAAATTCGATACTTGCACTACTTTTCTTTCATGGTGTTTTTTTCCATCATTCTTTATATCATTGATCTTGGCTTCCTAATAAAGTTGATTATTTTTGTTGAGTTTGGTCACATCATTTCTCAATTTGCAGTATGTAAGCCAGCCAGATGTGCAGCCAGAGTTATTAGCCACTCCTTTTGCCCCATCTCTTTCAAACATACAGCTTTTAAATTCCTCATCAATCCATGGAACAGTTCTAACAGTCAGTACATGTTTATCAATAATTGGAAGAAGCAATTTCATCTGATAAAAACAGGTAAACACATTATAAGGCAACAATATAAGACAACGGGATCACTGTGTATGTTCTCTGATGAATTGTAAGAAAAATGAGATGTGAAATATCAATATACACGCTAAGAGAAGTAATTTCTCTCTCCTGTGTGGATTCTCTAATGACGTTTAAGTGATTGTTATGAGTAATATGTTTTCCCAAAGTCTAAGCTTTTGTAAGCTTTCTCCTCTGTGTCATGCTCTTTCAGGCTTCCTAAATGGGCAAATGCTTTGCACCCTGGGAGGAGTGGTAATGCATCTCACCTCTGTGTATTTTCTCATGTTGGTTCAGGCTGTTTTTCTGGTTAAAACTTCTTCCACACTGGGAATAGTGTTAAGGCTTCTCCCCTGTGTGTACTAGCTCATGTTGTTTCAGGCTCCCTAACTGGTTAAAACACTTACCACACTGGGAGCAGTGGTAAGGCTTCTCCCCTGTGTGTACTAGCTCATGTCGTTTCAGAGTCCTTAACTGGTTAAAACACTTGCCACACTGGGAACAGTGGTAAGGCTTCTCCCCTGTGTGTACTAGCTCATGAGCTTTCAGGTGTCCTGACCGGTTAAAACACTTGCCACACTGGGAGCAGTGGTATGGCTTCTCCCCTGTGTGTACTAGCTCATGTAGTGTCAGAGTCCTTAACTGGTTAAAACACTTGCCACAATGGGAGCATTGGTAAGGCTTCTCCCCTGTGTGTACTAGCCCATGCTGTTTAAGATTCCCTAACTGGGTGAAACACTTTCCACACTGGGAGCAGTGGAAAGGCGTCTCCCCTGTGTGAATTGTCTCATGTCGTTTCAGGCTCCCTACCCGGTTAAAACACTTGCCACACTGGGAGCAGTGGTAAGGCTTCTCCCTGTGTGAATTTTCTCATGTTGTTTCAGGCTCCCTACACAGTTAAAATCTTTCCACACTGGGAGCAGTCGTAAGACTTCTCCCCTGTGTGTATTTTCTCATGTTGTTTCAGGTCCCATAACCGGTTACAACCGTTTCCACAGTGGGAGCACTGGTGTCTTCTTGCTGGTTTGGACGTCCCTGGCTCTGGTTCCACTGAGTCTGGTCTTTCTCCTGCCAAAGACAGTTTATTTTTTTAAATAGATACCCGAATGAAACCTCCACATGATAAAACAACAGTGCTATGAGAGTAAATCCTAATCAGATCTCAATAACATGAGGCCAGTTTTAACAATCTTAGTGTGATTTTAAAACAAATGTAGATCTTTCTGGTAATTACTTATATGTTTACATTACTTATTTTATTCATCCTGTTTTACAAGTCAGAACACAAAAAACTAGACAGTTCTAGGACACTGAAGACACAGATGTCGCTGGATTCCAATTGAGCAGGTGGTTCTAAATATATAACTTTCATAGCTGTATGATACAGAATGTGACCTACACACTTCCTTAAAACATAAAATAACTAAAGAAGTAATTTTGTGTGATTGTAAAAAACTTGTTTTTACATCGAAGACACAAAGCACATCAGTAAAATCTCCCCATTGTCGAAAGGGATCGACACCTGCTGTTTAAATGGACCAATTTCTTATTTAGACGTTGACAGGTTTTCAACATTTTGACTATCGCTGATGTCATATTTTGGGTAAAGTAAAAAATAAGGTGAAATATTTGGAAAGATGTTCCTAAAACTGGTAGTAACTACAATAAACAAAAATATAAATGCAACATGTAAAGTGTTGGATGTTTCATGAGCTGAAACAAAAGATTGCAGAATTTTTTACATCCCTGTTAGTAAACATTTCTCCTTTGCCAAGAAAATTCATCCACCTGACAGGTGTGGCATGTCAAGCTGATTAAACAGCATGATCATTACACAGGTGCACCTTGTGCTGGGGAGAATAAAAGGCCACACTAAAATGTGCAGTTTTGTCACACAACACAATGCCACAGGTGTCTCAAGTTTTGAGGGAGCGTGCAATTGACATGCTGACTGCAGGAATATCCACTAGAGCTGTTACCAGATAATTGAATGTTCAATTCTCTACCAGAAGCTGCCTCCAACATCGTTTTAGAGAATTTGGCAGTACATCCAACTGGCCTCACAACCACAGACCACATATAACGACGCCAGCCCAGGATCCCCACAGCATCTGAGACCAGCCACCTGAGTTGTATTTCTATTCGTAATGAAGACCTTTTGTGGGGGAAAACTACATTCTGATTGGCTGGGCCTGGCACCGCAATGGAAGGGCTTATGCCCTCCAGGGCCCACCAATGGCTGCTCCCCTGCCCAGTCATGTAAAGTCCATAGATTAGGGCCTAATGTATTTATTTACAATGAATGACTTGAATGAGCTGTAAATCGTTGAAATTGTTGTTTATATTTTGGTTCAGTAAACACACAGACACTGTGCATTCGTTAAGTATTCAGACCCCTTCACCTTTTCCAAATGTTGTTACATTTCAGCATTATTCTAAAATTGATTAAATTGTTTTCCCCCCTCGCCAATCTAAACTCAGCAAACAAAGAAACGTCCTCTCACTGTCAACTGCGTTTATTTTCAGCAAACTTAAGATGTGTAAATATTTGTTGGAACATAACAAGATTCAACAACATTCAAAACTGAACAAGTTCCACAGACATGTGACGAACTGAAATGGAATAATGTGTCCCTGAACAAAGGGGGTTGGGGGTTAAGTACTGCATCTACTCATTAACTGCACCAGATTTGACAGTACTTGCAGTGAGTGATATAAATATGAACTTTATCGAACAAAACATACATGTATTGTGTAACATGAAGTCCTATGAGTGTCATCTGATTTTCTGCTTCTTGTGACTCCTCTCTTTGGCTGGAAAATGGCTGTGTGTGTTTTTGAGGCTCTGACCTAACATAATTATATGGTGTGCTTTCGCTGTAACGCTCTTTTGAAATCAGACACGATGGGTAGATTAACAAGAAGGCAAGCTATAATTTGGTGTATTGCACTTGTGAATGTATGAAAGTTAATATTTCAATAAAATATTTTGTATTTCGCGCTCTGCCTTTTCAGAGGAATGTTGTTGAGGGGTTCCGCTAGCCATAAGAAGTTAGGACTCCATGTTTCATTAGATGCTACAGTCCTCCTTTAAGACTCCATAAGGTTTCATCATTAGATGCTACAGTCCTCCTTTAAGACTCCATAATGTTTCATCATTAGATGCTACAGTCCTCCTTTAAGACTCCATACTGTTTCATCATTAGATGCTACAGTCCTCCTTTAAGACTCCATGTTTCATCATTAGATGCTACAGTCCTCCTTTAAGACTCCATAAGGTTTCATCATTAGATGCTACAGGCCTCCTTTAAGACTCCATGTTTCATCATTAGCTGATACAGTCCTCCTTTAAGACTCCATCATGTTTTCCTGTTCTAGAGTCTTGTAAAGATAGGTGGGTTGACTAGGACAGGCAATGTAACATCCATAATGTTTTAAGGAAAGGTTTCTGTAAAACACGCACTTCGCATTGGATCAACTTGAAACTTTTTCTCTAAAGCTAACTTTCATCAATGTTTAATATGGTCTATTGGTTTCTCTCTTTTCATTGGCAGAATCCTTTTTCAGTGTTATGATATTCATAACATCCATATCCACCAGTCTATCTTCCTGTCAACTAACATAACTTTGCTGGTTGTCCTGGTCACAGATACCAGTGGGCAGATCTATTGTATTTGTTCAAACTAAACTACAGCACTTACTTTGATGTGTCAAATCTGATCCTTTCTTCTCTGCTCCTCCTCTCACAGTTCCACTCAGCCCTGTTGTTTTCTTGCAGTCCACCAGCAGCACAGACAACCTCTTCATACCCAGTAAGGCGCTACCGGGAGAGGCACGACACAGGGACTCTGGGAGGGAGGAAGGGCTAGCGTTGTCCTAGTAACCATAAAGAGGGGACACAAACACATATCATTATGGATGCCGATGTCACTGTTGTCATGAAGTGATTTACAGAAACCCAGCCCAGACCCCAATAGAGCAAGCTGTACGCTAGACCAGACCAAGCTGTACCATCTGGTGATCTGATCTGGAGAGACTCTTCTCTGCCTCGTCAGCATCAGGATGTTGTTGAGGCTCCCCAGAGGATCCACCATAGTCATGTCTCTCTCCTGTGTGAATGAGAACATCAAACAGATGGTAAACTTATGATCTTCTATTACAATCACAGAGTCTTACAAGAGGCATGAATATGTCTAAAAGGGCCTAAAATGCAAACTTTCATCATCATTTTGTAAAATACTGTTTGTGTTGCAAATGTTAAAGGGTTGTTCCACGAAATGGGTGCACTTTTGCGTCCCTTTGATAATTTAAGTAGAAATTATGCACCAATGTTAAATTTGAAAAGCCTGTTAGATGAAGAGTACTTTAATGCGACCACATGGACATTTCAATAAATCTAATATAAAAGTCTAAATATATGTACCAATGACGGATTGCACCTTTAACAATTTATTCAGTACTGAACAACATATTAAAGTGTAGAACTTCAGTAGAATGCCTCTTTAAACCCCACATTAGTTCGAGAAATGCATATTTTGTGCCCGTTTTTAAGTCAGCACTCACTGGTGTTAATCGGATCTTCAGCCTTTTTTTCACTCCCAAAATGTCTTCCTCCTCTTCCTCTTTTACTCCAAAAGGTTCTTCCTCTTCTTTCAATGTTATGGCATCTTCCTCCTTTTTCATTGTTAAAGATTCTACCTCCTCTCCTACTCTGACAACCTCTTTCACTGTAATAACATCCTCTTCTTCTTTCAATGTGATAGCCTCATCTTCCTCCTTTATCATCCTGAAAGCTTCTTCCTCTCCTTTCATCAGAGCTTCTTTCTCCGTCTAGCTTAGTGAGCTCATGCTCCGGGCGATTAGCCTAGTACAATTTCATGATTGGGATGGTGTTCTTCGGCTTGCAGGCATCCCTCTTTTTCCTCCAAACATAATTATGACCAAACAGTTATTTTTTTGTTTCATCAGACCAGAGGACATTCCTCCAAAAAGTACGATCTTCGTCCCCATGTAGTCTGGCTTTTTGGAGCAGTGGCTTCTTCCTTGCCGAGTGGCCTTTCAGGTTATGTCAATATAGATCTCGTTTTACTGTGGATATAGATCATTTTGTACCTGATTCATCCAGCATCTTCACAAGGTCCTTTGCCGTTGTTCTGGGATTGATTTGCACTTTTCGCACCAAAAGTACATTCATCTCAAGGAGACAGAAGGCGTCTCCTTCCTGAGCGGTATGACGGCTGCGTGGTCCCATGGTGTTTATACCTGCGTACTATTGTTTGTACAGATAAACGTGGTACCTTCAGGAATTTGGAAATTGCTCCCAAGGATGAACCAGACTTGTAGAGGTCTACAATTTTTTCTGATGTCTTGGCTGATTTCTTTTGATTTTCCCATGATGTCAAGCAAAGAGGCACTGAGTTTGAAGGTAGGCCTTTGAAATACATCCACAGGTACACCTCCAATTGACTCAAATGATGTCAATTAGCCAATCAGAAGCTTCTAAAGCCATGACAACATTTCCTGGAATTTTCCAAGCTGTTTAAAGGCACAGTCAACTTAGTATATGTAAACTTCTGACCAACGGGAATTGTGATACAGTGATATATAAGTGAAATAATCTGTCTGTAAAAAAATATTTGAAAAATGACTTGTGTCAGGCAAATTCGATGTCCTAACCAAAACTAGTTTGCTAACAAGACATTTGTGGAGTGGTTGAAAAACGAGAACTTGTTGGCTGCTTTTCCTTCACTCTGCGGTCTAACTAATCCCAAACCGTCTCAATTTGGTTGAGGTCGGGGGATTGTGGAGGCCAGGTCTTCTGATACAGCACTCCATCACTCTCCTTCTTGGTCAATTATCCCTTACACCACCTGGATGTGTGTTGGGTCATTGTCCTGTTGAAAAACAAATGATAGTCCCACTATCGTTTGTCCCACCAAACCAGATGGAGCGTATCGCTGCAGATGCGGAGATCATCCGTTCACCAACTTTGAGTTTGAAACCAAAGATCGCAAATTTGGACTGATCAGACCAAAGGACAGATATCCACCAGTCTAATGTCCCTTGATCATGTTTCTTGGCCCAAGCAAGTCTCTTCTTATTGGTGTCCTTTAGTAGTGGTTTCTTTGCAGACATTTAACCATGAAGGCCTGATTCATGCAGTCTCCTCTGAAGAGTTGATGTTGAGAAGTGTCTGTTCCTTGAACTCTATGAAGCATTTATTTGGGCAGCCATTTCTGAGGCTGGTAACTCTAATGAACTTATCCTCTGCAACAGAAGTAACTCTGGGTCTTCCATTCCTGTGGTGGTCCTTAAGGTAATGATGGACTGCTGTTTCTCTTTGCTTATTTGAGCAGTTCTTGACATAATATGGACTTGGTCTTTTACACAATATACCATATCTTCTGTATACCACCCCCACCGTGTCACAACACAACTGATTGGCTCAAACGCATTGAGGAAGAAATTCCACAACTTAACTTCTAACAAGGCACACATGTTAATTGAAATGCATTCCAGGTGACTACCTCATGAAGCTGGTTGAGAGAATGCCAAGCGTGTGCAAAGCTGTCAAGGCAAAGGGTGGCAACTTTGTGATTTTTCAAATATAACATATATTTGGATTTGTTTAACACTTTTTTGATTACTACATGATTCCATATGTGTTATTTCATAGTTCATGTCTTCACTATTATTCTGCAATGTAGAAAAGAGTAAAAATACATTTTAAAAACCCTGGAATGAGTAGGCACAACAATTTTTGACCGGTAATTGGCATGCTGACTGCAGGAATATCCATTAGAGCTGTTACCAGATAATTGAATGTTCAATTCTCTACCAGAAGCCAACTGCAGACCACATGTAACCACGCCAGACCAGTACATGCGGCTTCTTCGCCTATGGGAACTGAGACCAGCCACCCGGACATCTGATGAAACTGAGGAGTAGGTCTCTCCGTAATAAAGCCAATGGCTGTGCCCCTGCCCAGTCATGTTAAGTCCAAAAAAGCAGCAGAGCGAGGCCCGCATGCAGCAACATTACAAGTCACGTGTTTGCAGCTGTTTCAGTACAGCACTACAGGGAGAGAGAGGGAGAGCAGCTGTTTCAGTACAGCACTACAGAGAGAGAGGGAGAGCAGCTGTTTCAGTATAGCACTACAGGGAGAGAGAGGGAGAGCAGCTGTTTCAGTACAGCACTACAGAGAGAGAGGGAGAGCAGCTGTTTCAGTACAGCACTACAGGGAGAGAGAGGGAGAGCAGCTGTTTCAGTACAGCAATACAGGGAGAGAGGGGAGAGCAGCTGTTTCAGTACAGCACTACAGGGAGAGAGAGGGAGAGCAGCTGTTTCAGTACAGCACTACAGAGAGAGAGAGGGAGAGCAGCTGTTTCAGTACTGCACTACAGGTAGAGAGAGGGAGAGCAGCTGTTTCAGTACAGCACTACAGAGAGAGAGGGAGAGCAGCTGTTTCAGTACAGCACTACAGAGAGAGAGGGAGAGCAGCTGTTTCAGTACAGCACTACAGGGAGAGAGAGGGAGAGCAGCTGTTTCAGTACAGCACTACAGAGAGAGAGGGAGAGCAGCTGTTTCAGTACAGCACTACAGGGAGAGAGCAGCTGTTTCAGTACAGCACTACAGGGAGAGAGAGAGGGGGAGAGCAGCTGTTTCAGTACAGCACTACAGGGAGAGAGAGGGAGAGCAGCTGTTTCAGTACTGCACTACAGGGAGAGAGAGGGGAGCAGCTGTTTCAGTACAGCACTACAGGGAGAAAGGGGGAGCAGCTGTTTCAGTACAGCACTAAATGGAGAGAGAGAGAGAAGCTGTTTCAGTACAGCACTACAGGGAGAGAGAGGGAGAGCAGCTGTTTCAGTACAGCACTACAGGGAGAGAGAGGGAGAGCAGCTGTTTCAGTACAGCACTACAGGGAGAGAGAGGGAGAGCAGCTGTTTCAGTACAGCACTACAGGGAGAAAGAGGGAGAGCAGCTGTTTCAGTACAGCACTACAGGGAGAGAGAGGGAGCAGCTGTTTCAGTACAGCACTACAGGGAGAGAGCAGCTGTTTCAGTACAGCACTACAGGGAGAGAGAGGGAGAGCAGCTGTTTCAGTACAGCACTACAGGGAGAGAGAGGGAGAGCAGCTGTTTCAGTACTGCACTACAGGGAGAAAGAGGGAGAGCAGCTGTTTCAGTACAGCACTACAGGGAGAGAGAGGCAGAGCAGCTGTTTCAGTACAGCACTACAGGGAGAGAGAGGGGGAGAGCAGCTGTTTCAGTACAGCACTACAGAGAGAGAGGGAGAGCAGCTGTTTCAGTACAGCACTACAGAGAGAGAGGGGGAGCAGCTGTTTCAGTACAGCACTACAGGGAGAGAGCAGCTGTTTCAGTACAGCACTACAGGGAGAGAGAGGGAGAGCAGCTGTTTCAGTACTGCACTACAGGGAGAGAGAGCACAGCTGTTTCAGTACAGCACTACAGGTAGAGAGGGAGAGCAGCTGTTTCAGTACAGCACTACAGAGAGAGAGGGGAGCAGCTGTTTCAGTACAGCACTACAGGGAGAGAGCAGCTGTTTCAGTACAGCACTACAGGGAGAGAGCAGCTGTTTCAGTACAGCACTACAGGGAGAGAGAGGGGGAGAGCAGCTGTTTCAGTACAGCACTACAGGGAGAGAGAGGGAGAGCAGCTGTTTCAGTACTGCACTACAGGGAGAAAGAGGGAGAGCAGCTGTTTCAGTACAGCACTACAGGGAGAAAGAGGGGGAGCAGCTGTTTCAGTACAGCACTAAATGGAGAGAGCGAGAGAGCTGTTTCAGTACAGCACTACAGGGAGAGAGAGGGAGAGCAGCTGTTTCAGTACAACACTACAGGGAGAGAGAGGGGAGAGCAGCTGTTTCAGTACAGCACTACAGAGAGAGAGAGGGGGAGAGCAGCTGTTTCAGTACAGCACTACAGGGAGAGAGAAGGGGAGCAGCTGTTTCAGTACAGCACTACAGGGAGAGAGGGGGAGCAGCTGTTTCAGTACAACACTACAGGGAGAGAGAGGGGGAGAGATGCTGTTTCAGTACAGCACTACAGGGAGAGAGCAGCTGTTTCAGTACAGCACTACAGGGAGAGAGAGGGGGAGAGCAGCTGTTTCAGTACAGCACTACAGAGAGAGAGAGGGGAGAGCAGCTGTTTCAGTACAGCACTACAGGGAGAGAGAGGGGGAGCAGCTGTTTCAGTACAGCACTACAGGGAGAGAGAGGGGGAGAGGGAAAAAATCCACTGGACTAGTTTCAATGTATGGAATCACTTAGGAGTTTCTGGATGTTGGGTAAACTTCTCCTTTAAAGCATCATTGAGAAATAATGAATTGAAGTTGTAACATTTGAAGACTAGCGGGTAGGAATGTTGGGGCCGTAACCGAAAGGTCTCTGGTTTGAATCCCCACGCCAACAAGTTGGAAAAATCTGCTGTTCTGAACTTGAGCAAGGCAGTTAACCCCCAACAACAGCTAATCCCCGGGCACCGATGACGTGGACGTCGATTAAGGCTCTGATTCAGAGGGGATGGGTTCAATGTGAAAGACACATATCAGTTGAATGCATTCAGTTATACAACTGACTAGGTATCCCCTTTCCATCATTAGACTCCATAATGTTTCATCATTAGATGCTACAGTCCTCCTTTAAGACTCCATAATGTTTCATCATTAGATGCTACAGTCCTCCTTTAAGACTCCATAATGTTTCATCATTAGATGCTACAGTCCTCCTTTAAGACTCCATAATGTTTCATCAGTCCTCCTTTAAGACTCCATAATGTTTCATCAGTCCTCCTTTAAGACTCCATAATGTTTCATCATTAGATTGGGGGGTTGACTGGGACAGGCAATGTAATATCCATAATGTTTTAAGGATAAGTTTTTGTAAAACAAGCACCTTGCATTGGATCATCTTGAAATTCTCTCTCTAAAGCTAACTTTCATCAAGGTTTTATATGGTCTATTGGTTTCTCTCTTTTCATTGGCAGAATCCTTTTTCAGTGTTATGATATTCATAACATCCATATCCACCAGTCTATCTCCCTGTCAACTAACAGAACTCCACTGGTTGTCCTGGTAACAGATACCAGTGGGCAGATCTATTGTATTTGTTCAAACTAAACTACAGCACTTACTTTGATGAGTCAAATCTGATCCTTTCATCTCTTCTCCTCCTCTCACAGTTCCACTCAGCCCCGTTGTTTTCCTGAAGTCCACCAGCAGCACAGACAACCTCTTCATACCCAGCAGTAAGGTGCGACCGGGAGAGGCACGACACATGGACTCCGGGAGGCTGGAAGGGCTAGCGTTGTCCTGTTAACCATAAAGAGGGACACAGACGCACATCATTATGGATGCTGATGTCACTGTTGTCATAAAGTGCTCTACAGAAACCCAGCCCAAGCCGATAAAGCAAGCTGTATGCTAGACCAGACCAAGCTGTACCATCTGGTGTTCTGATATGGAGAGACTCTTCTCCGCCTCGTCAGCATCAGGATGTTGTTGAGGCTCCGCAGAGGATCCACCATAGTCATGTCTCTCTCCTGTGTGAATGAGAACATCAAACAGATGGTAAACTTATGATCTTCTATTGCAATCACAGTCTTACAAGAGGCATGAATATGTCTAAAACGAGCCTAAAATAACATTTGTGATGCAAATGTAAAAGGGTTGTTCCACAAAATGGGTGCCCTTTTTATATTTTAAGTAGAACATATGCACCAATATTGCATTTTAAAAGACTGTTATACTAGATGAGGGGAACTTTAATGTCGACCACATGGAGAATTCAATACATCTAAATGAAAAGTCCCAAAAGTATATGAACCAATGGCAGATCGACCATCTAACAATTCCTACAGTAAGAATGCCCATTAAAAACCCCACATTAGTTCAACAACTGCATAGTTTGTGTCCCTGTTTTTAAGACAGTCCTCACTGGTGTCAATCGGATCTTCTGTCTCCTCCTTTTTCACTCCCAAAACGTCTTCCTCCTTCACGTTTATTAAGATAGCACCCTCTTCCTCTCTAAAAGGTTCTTTCTCTTCTTTCACCATAACAGCCTCCTCTTCCTCCTTTTTCATTCTGAAAGATTCTTTCTCCGTAAAGCAGACCTCCTCTTCATTAGCAAGGGAGTAGTTCAGTGAGCTCATGGTCGGGGATGTTAGCTAGCTAGCTAGCTAGCTAGCATTAGCGACTAGCCTAGTGCTAACCTCAGTATCAATCTTTAACAAGTTTGCAAATTGAACAAGCACATTAGGTTAAAGTTAACCAGTAGATACGTCAACCGAAATGTGTCTAAAACACTGAGATTAGCTAATGTACAATAACATGGTCTAAAGAATTAATCTTTCAGTTTTATGTTGTCTAGCAGGCTACCGAGGTGGTTGAAAGAGTTGGCGCCTGTTCCTGAAGAACCGTCCCGTCCAGTCCATTATACGTCACACAAGAAGCATCACCCGATAGACGCCATCTACTGGCTGGAGTGGGTAACGCAGTTTGGAAACAATAGGTACTACACTTTTTGTGTTGGAAAGAACGTCATGATAATTTAACAATAAACAGATATATTTTCTCTTACGTCTTACAAATAATACTTTCCTGTACACAGACGTAGAAGCTTAAAATGAATATGTGGATGATGAATAAATACTTCTACGAATAGGTAGTGTGTTAAAACACATTTGTGTTAATTAATACTCTCACATTTGTTTTTATTAGATGTGACCATACTTTTCCCTTAAAGCCACGCTCTATGCGATACAAATCATAATGTAAACAATAGAGCAAATGCATCACATGCAACAGAATCGGCTGAATGAATTCACCCCTGATGATGCGTAAACACAGTTCACTTTCACAACTGCCACGTTGTATTTCCTCGCACATCAATTCGCTCACCTTTTCCCTTCGCTTGTGGACGTCAATGCACAACACATCAGCTGTAGGTGACCAGGAGTTAAAACCTTTCCAAACCAAACCATTTCATAACTGCTACACACAGCCTACATCGCTGTCACCATATTAGCTAAAGTAACGTCATAGTCAACACAGCTAATATAAGTAACTTGTTAGTAACCTGCTACAATCTTGACAGAGCTCCTCTGTGGAGATGCTACATGTGTCATCATTAGATGCTACAGTCCTCCAACAATGGATGTCATATGAATCTTTACCACTTGCTCTGTAATAGGAGTAGTATTTTTCCTAGACTTACCTGTGTCCCGCACATTGACTCTGTTCCGGTACCTCTTGTATATAGCCTCCACATTGACTCTGTTCCGGTACCTCCTGTATATAGCCTCCACATTGACTCTGTTCCGGTACCTCCTGTATACAGCCTCCACATTGACGCTGTACCGGTACCTCCTGTATATAGCCTCCACATTGACTCTGTTCCGGTACCTCCTGAATATAGCCTCCACATTGACTCTGTTCCGGTACCTCCTGTATACAGCCTCCACATTGACGCTGTACCGGTACCTCCTGTATATAGCCTCCACATTGACTCTGTACCGGTACATCCTGTATATACCCTCCACATTGACTCTGTAATGGTACCTCCTGTATATACCCTCCACAATGACTCTGTAATGGTACCTCCTGTATATACCCTCCACATTGACTCTGTAATGGTACCTCCTGTATATACCCTCCACATTGACTCTGTAATGGTACATCCTGTATATACCCTCCACATTGACTCTGTACCGGTACATCCTGTATATACCCTCCACATTGACTCTGTACTGGTACCTCCTGTATTTAGCCTCCACATTGACTCTGTACTGGTACCTCCAGTATATACCCTCCACATTGACTCTGTACTGGTACCTCCTGTATTTAGCCTCCACATTGACTCTGTACTGGTACCTCCTGTATTTAGCCTCCACATTGACTCTGTACTGGTACCTCCTGTATTTAGCCTCCACATTGACTCTGTATTGGTACCCCCTGTATATACCCTCCACATTGACTCTGTACTGGTACCTCCTGTATATAGCCTCCACATTGACTCTGTACTGGTACCTCCTGTATTTAGCCTCCACATTGACTCTGTACTGGTACCTCCTGTATTTAGCCTCTACATTGACTCTGTACTGGTACCTCCTGTATATAGCCTCCACAATGACTCTGTACTGGTACCTCCTGTATTTAGCCTCCACATTGACTCTGTACTGGTACCTCATGTATTTAGCCTCTACATTGACTCTGTACTGGTACCTCCTGTATATAGCCTCCACAATGACTCTGTACTGGTACCTCCTGTATTTAGCCTCCACATTGACTCTGTACTGGTACCTCCTGTATATAGCCTCCACATTGACTCTGTACTGGTACCTCCTGTATTTAGCCTCCACATTGACTCTGTACTGGTACCTCCTGTATATAGCCTCCACATTGACTCTGTACCGGTAATACCTGTTTACAGCCTCCACATTGACTCTGTACTGGTAATACCTGTTTACAGCCTCCACATTGACTCTGTACTGGTACCTCCTGTATATAGCCTCCACATTGACTCTGTACTGGTACCTCCTGTATTTAGCCTCCACATTGACTCTGTACTGGTACCTCCTGTATATAGCCTCCACAATGACTCTGTACTGGTAATACCTGTTTACAGCCTCCACATTGACTCTGTACTGGTAATACCTGTTTACAGCCTCCACATTGACTCTGTACTGGTACCTCCTGTATATACCCTCCACATTGACTCTGTACTGGTACCTCCTGTATTTAGCCTCCACATTGACTCTGTACTGGTACCCCCTGTATATACCCTCCACATTGACGCTGTACTGGTACCTCCTGTATATAGCCTCCACAATGACTCTGTACTGGTAATACCTGTTTACAGCCTCTCTACTGTTATTATTCTGATGCTCTTTAGTTATTTATTTGTATTTTTTACTGAACACTTATTTTTCTTGGAACTGCATTGTTGGTTAAGGGCTTGTCAGTCAGCATTCCTCTGTAAGGTCGACACTAAATTTGATTTGTGTTTTGATTTCATTCATACATTTCTTACATTAATTAATTAATATAGAATATATAAATAAGAATATTGAAAATAAATTATGAATGTTTAGATTTTTTTACATATATTGTTGAACAGCTAATAGCAGACGACTCCACTTCCTATATAAGGGACATAGTCGCTCCCATCTTCACATCTAAGTTCATGTTTGTCTTCCATGTGTGAAAGGTAACCTGGTGAATATCATAGAATCAGGGTTCTGTTAGGTAACCTGGTGAATATCATAGAATCAGGGTTATGTTAGGTAACGTGGTGAATATCATAGAACCAGGTTTCTGTTAGGTATACCTGGTGAATATTATAGAATCGGGGTTCTGTTAGGTAACCTGGTGAATATCATAGAATCAGGGTTATGTTAGGTAACCTGGTGAATATCATAGAACCAGGTTTCTGTTAGGTATACCTGGTGAATATTATAGAATCGGGGTTCTGTTAGGTAACCTGGTGAATATTATAGAATCGGGGTTCTGTTAGGTAACCTGGTGAATATTATAGAATCAGGGTTCTGTTAGGTAACCTGGTGAATATCATAGAATCAGGGTTCTGTTAGGTAACCTGGTGAATATTATAGAATCGGGGTTCTGTTAGGTAACCTGGTGAATATCATAGAATCAGGGTTCTGTTAGGTAACCTGGTGAATATTATAGAATCAGGGTTCTGTTAGGTAACCTGGTGAATATCATAGAATCAGGGTTCTGTTAGGTAACCTGGTGAATATTCATAGAATCGGGGTTCTGTTAGGTAACCTGGTGAATATCATAGAATCAGGTTTCTGTTAGGTAACCTGGTGAATATCATAGAATCAGGGTTCTGTTAGGTAACCTGGTGAATATTATAGAATCGGGGTTCTGTTACGTAACCTGGTGAATATTATAGAATCGGGGTTCTGTTAGGTAACCTGGTGAATATTATAGAATCGGGGTTCTGTTAGGTAACCTGGTGAATATTATAGAATCAGGGTTCTGTTAGGTAACCTGGTGAATAATATAGAATCAGGGTTCTGTTAGGTAACCTGATGAATATTATAGAACCAGGGTTCTGTTAGGTAACTTGGTGAATATTATAGAATCGGGGTTCTGTTAGGTAACCTGGTGAATATTATAGAATCGGGGTTCTGTTAGGTAACCTGGTGAATATTATAGAATCGGGGTTCTGTTAGGTAACCTGGTGAATATTATAGAATCGGGGTTCTGTTAGGTAACCTGGTGAATATTATAGAATCGGGGTTCTGTTAGGTAACCTGGTGAATAATATAGAATCAGGGTTCTGTTAGGTAACCTGGTGAATATTATAGAATCGGGGTTCTGTTAGGTAACCTGGTGAATATTATAGAATCGGGGTTCTGTTAGGTAACCTGGTGAATATTATAGAATCAGGGTTCTGTTAGGTAACCTGGTGAATATTATAGAACCAGGGTTCTGTTAGGTAACCTGGTGAATATTATAGAATCGGGGTTCTGTTAGGTAACCTGGTGAATATCATAGAATCAGGGTTCTGTTAGGTAACCTGGTGAATATTATAGAATCGGGGTTCTGTTAGGTAACCTGGTGAATATTATAGAATCGGGGTTCTGTTAGGTAACCTGGTGAATATCATAGAATCAGGGTTCTGTTAGGTAACCTGGTGAATATTATAGAACCAGGGTTCTGTTAGGTAACCTGGTGAATATTATAGAATCGGGGTTCTGTTAGGTAACCTGGTGAATATTATAGAATCGGGGTTCTGTTAGGTAACCTGGTGAATATTATAGAACCGGGGTTCTGTTAGGTAACCTGGTGAATATCATAGAATCAGGGTTCTGTTAGGTAACCTGGTGAATTTCATAGAACCAGGGTTCTGTTAGGTAACCTGGTGAATATCATAGAATCAGGGTTCTGTTAGGTAACCTGGTAAATATCATAGAATCAGGGTTCTGTTAGGTAACCTGGTGAATATCATAGAATCAGGGTTCTGTTAGGTAACCTGGTGAATATCATAGAATCAGGGTTCTGTTAGGTAACCTGCTGAATATCATAGAACCAGGGTTCTGTTAGGTAACCTGGTGAATATCATAGAATCAGGGTTCTGTGAGGTAACCTGGTGAATATTATAGAATCTGGGTTCTGTTAGGTAACCTGGTGAATATGTTAGAATCGGGGTTCTGTTAGGTAACCTTCCGTTCTATTTCAATGACTTGTTAGTCTCTCACTTTGTGGATATAGTCAACAACCATATAGCTCATATACTCTCTGATGCCAAGTCTAGACAGGATCATCCCTCAGAGGTCCCCACTCTACTCACCGTATGTGTAGTGATGTCCAGTCAGGACATCTGCATTACAGATCTCTTGAACAAAGATGCCTTTGAACAAGGCCTATGATGTAGCCATACCTCTGGTGGATTGAGCCATCAAGCCCTCTGGAGATGTCAGATCCTTGCTGCTATAGAACCTCATGAAGGTATTTTTTTATTTGAATTTATTTAACCTTTTTTAACCAGGAAGGCCAGTTGAGAACATGTTCTCATTTACAACTGGGACCTGGCCAAGATAAAGCAAAGCAGTGCAACAAAAACAACAACACAGAGTTAAACATAAACACATGTACAGTCAATAACACAATAGACAAATCTATGTACAGTGTGTGCAAATGTAGAAGAGTAGGGAGGTAAGGCAATAAATAGGCCATAGAGGCGAAATAATTACAATTTAGCATTAACACTGGAGTGATAGATGTGCAGACAATGATGTGCAAGTAGAGATACTGGGGTGTAAAAGAGCAAGAGGATAAATAACAATATGCAGATTAGGTAGTTGGGTGTGCTATTTACAGATTGGCTGTGTACAGGTACTGTGATCGGTGAGCTGCTCTGACAGCTGAAGCTTAAAGTTAGAGAGGGAGATATAAGACTCCAGCTTCAGTGATTTTTGCAATTAGTTACAGTCATTGGCAGCAGAGAACTGGAAGGAAAGGCAGCCAAAGGAAGTGTTGGCTTTGGGGATGACCAGTGAAATATACCTGCTGGAGCATGTGCTATGGGTGGGTGTTGCTTTGGTAGCCAGTGAGCTGAGATAAGGCGGGGCTTTACCTAGCAAAGGCTTATAGATGACCTGGAGCCAGTGGGTTTGGTGACAAATATGTAGGGTAGTATATGGGGCTTTGGTGACAAAACGGATGGCACTGTGATAGACTACATCCAGTTTGCTTAGTAGGGTGTTGGAGGCTATTTTGTAAATGACATCGCCGAGGTCAAAGATCGGTAGGATAGTCAGTTTTATGAGGGTATGTTTGGCAGCACGAGTGAAGCAGGCTTTGTTGTGAAGCCGATTCTAGATTTAATTTTGGATTGGAGATGCTTAATGTGAGACTGGAAGGAGAGTTTACAGTCTAACCAGACACCTAGGTATTTGTAGTTGTCCACATATTCTAAATCAGAACCGTCCAGAATAGTGATGCTAGTCGGGCAGGTGGGTGCGGGCAGCAATTGGTTGAAGAGCATGCATTTAGTTTTATTGCATTTAAAAGCAGTTGGAGGCCACAGAAGAAGTGTTGTATTTCATTGAAAATCATTTGGAGGTTTGTTATTAACAGTGTCCAAAGAAGGGCCAGATGGATACCGATTGGATTCGTCTGAGTAGAGGTGGATCACAGAGTCACCAGCAGCAAGAGGGTTACATTGATATATACAGAGAAAAGAGTCGGCCCGAGAATTGAACCCTGTGGCACCCCCATAGAGACTGCCAGAGGTCCGGACAACAGGCCCTCCGATTTGACACACTGAACTCTATCTGAGAAGCAGTTGGTGAACCAGGCTAGGCAATCATTTGAGAAGCCAGGGCTAGTGAGTCTGCCGATAAGAATGCGGTGATTGACAGAGTCGAAAGCCTTGGCCAGGTTGATGAAGACGGCTGCACAGTACTGTCTTTTATCGATGGCGGATATTATATCGTTTAGGACCTGGAGCGTGACTGAGGTGCACCCATGACCAGCTCGGAAACCAGATTGCATAGTGGAGAAGGTACGGTGGGATTCGAACTGGTCGGTGATCGTTTGTTAACTTGGCTTTTGAAGATTTTAGAAATGCCGGGCAGGATGGATATAGGTCTATAACAGTTTGGGTCTAGAGTGTCTCCCCCTTCGAAGAGGGGGTTGACCGCAGCAGCTTTCCAATCTTTGGGGATCTCAGACGATACGAAAGAGAGGTTGAACAGGCTAGTAATAGGGATTGGAAGAATTTCGGCAGATAATATTTAGAAAGACAGGGTCAGGATTGTCTAGCCCTGCTGATTTGTAGGGATCCAGATTTGTAGGGATCCAAAAAATCTAATGTATGTACCAACGACAGATTGACAATTAAACAATTTATACAGTACTGAACAACATATTCAAGTGTAGAACTTCAGTAGAATGCCCCTTTAAAACCCCACATTAGTTCAACAACCGTTTGTGCCCTTGTTTAAGACAGTACTCACTGTTGTTAATCTGATATTCTGTATCCTCCTCCTTCACTCCCAAAACGTCTTCCTCCTTCACCTTTATTGAGACAGCATCCTCTTCCTCTCTAAAAGGTTATTTCACGATAACAGCCATCTCTTCCATTCTGAAAGGTTCTTTCTTGTCTTTCACTGTAACACCCTATGGGAAAGGGAGAAGGAGGAAGGGGGGTTGGATCCCCACCCCACTGGGTAGCACAGAGCAACACTTTAAGAGGCATTGCATTCATAATGGCGCTGACTAGGGAAACGCTCCCGCTGTTCTTAGAGCCTGTCTGCACGTTCAAACTAAAACAATGTAACTAATAATGGTGTGAAAAATGCCCCTTAGATATTAATTCAGAGGGCAGATATTATTCAATATTAAAGCAGTCGACCTCTCATTAAAGGCGTCAGTCAAAAGTTATACTTAAGTCCGAACTGGATTTAACAAAAAATGATATGAAAAGCGCACATTTGTAAATCCCAAACTCTAAAAGCAATTGGAAAGGAAGATACAAATGATTTGTGATGTGGTCAAAATAAAGAATGTAACCAAGATGCTGTGTTTTTGTTTACAGTAGTGATGGACAGTTGGTGGCATTTTCAAAACAGGTTTTCAAACACTTGTAGCCCAATTAGCAGGACAATAGACTCTTTATATCCTGGCTACTGTAGGTGTGAACATCCCCCTACCTGCAATGTATTCCATGCTTAAGTGCTCTTAAGTGTTACATTTCTAACTCAAAACCGCAGTACAGTATATCTTCATCAACATCTTTATGCTTTCTTTAAAAATGATACAAATCCTCTTTCAAAATGCAGATGTTTATTTAGTTATGGATCCATAACAAATTACTATGGGAATAAATATCACTGAATGACAGAAATATTGGAAAAAAGTTGTCTAATGAAGGTAAACAAATTGTTACTAAATGGAAAACACTCTTTCAAAACACACACGGTGATGTCGTACAGCGCCATTATGGCTATTAGCAAGAAGCTGGACAATAGACTTGCCTAGAAGGAGGATAGGGGGAGAATTCTATCATCAAATGTATTTCTTAGTTAGGTTGGCTGTATCACAACCAGCCGTGATTGGTTGAAATTTCAGTTTAATCCACCAGAAAAGACCAAACAAATAATATAGCAAAATGTATTATTATGTATCACATCTGACTGTGATTGGGAGTCCCACAGGGCGGAGCACAACTGGCCCAGCGTTTCTCTCCCTCTAAAAACAGAAATACATGTTTTGGCCTTTATTCAGATTACAATCGGTCACTTTAGTTTTTTTGAAAACAAATAACCTCCAAAATATCGTTATACACTGCTCAAAAAAATAAAGGGAACACTTAAACAACACAATGTAACTCCAAGCCAATCACACTTCTGTGAAATAAAACTGTCCACTTAGGAAGCAACACTGATTGTCACGCCCTGGTCTTAATATATTGTGTTTATCTTCATTTATTTGGTCAGGCCAGGGTGTGGCATGGGTTTTTGTATGTGGTGTGTTGGGTATTGGGATTGTAGCTTAGTGGGGTGTCCTAGTTAAGTCTATGGCTGTCTGAAGTGGTTCTCAATTAGAGGCAGGTGTTTATCGTTGTCTCTGATTGGGAACCATATTTAGGCAGCCATATTCTTTGAATGTTTCGTGGGTGATTGTCCTTAGTGTCCTGATGTTCCTGTCTCTGTGTTTGCACCAGATAGGACTGTTTATGTTTTCACATTTTCATTATTTTGGTAGTTTTTCATGTATAGGTTTTCCTTTATTAAAATAACACGAATCATCACAACGCTGCATTTTGGTCCGACTCTCCTTCACCACAAGAAAGCCGTTACACTGATTGACAATACATTTCACATGCTGTTGTGCAAATGGAATAGACAACATGTGGAAATTATAGGCAATTAGCAAGACACGCCCAATAAAGTAGTGGTTCTGCAGGTGGGGACTACAGACCACTTCTCAGT
>NC_088410.1:6331672-6379172 GCF_034236695.1 Oncorhynchus nerka
TCTACAACATAGTTCTACAGTAATGTATTGAAACTATCTACAACATAGTTCTACAGTAATATAGTTAAACTGTCTACAACATAGTTCTACAGTAATGTATTGAAACTATCTACAACATAGTTCTACAGTAATACAGTTAAACTGTCTACAACATAGTTCTACAGTAATGTATTACAACTGTCTACAACATAGTTCTACAGTAATGTATTACAACTGTCTACAACATAGTTCTACAGTAATGTATTGAAACTATCTACAACATAGTTCTACAGTAATATACTGTCTACAACATAGTTCTACAGTAATATACTATCTACAACATAGTTCTACAGTAATATACTGTCTACAACATAGTTCTACAGTAATGTATTACAACTGTCTACAACATAGTTCTACAGTAATGTATTACAACTGTCTACAACATAGTTCTACAGTAATATACTGTCTACAACATAGTTCTACAGTAATGTATTAAAACTGTCTACAACATAGTTCTACAGTAATATACTGTCTACAACATAGTTCTACAGTAATATACTGTCTACAACATAGTTCTACAGTAATATAGTTAAACTGTCTACAACATAGTTCTACAGTAATGTATTGAAACTATCTACCACATAGTTCTACAGTAATGTATTGAAACTGTCTACAACATAGTTCTACAGTAATATAGTTAAACTGTCTACAACATAGTTCTACAGTAATGTATTGAAACTATCTACAACATAGTTCTACAGTAATGTATTGAAACTGTCTACAACATAGTTCTACAGTAATATAGTTAAACTGTCTACAACATAGTTCTACAGTAATGTATTACAACTGTCTACAACATAGTTCTACAGTAATATAGTTAAACTGTCTACCACATAGTTCTACAGTAATATAGTTAAACTGTCTACAACATAGTTCTACAGTAATATATTACAACTGTCTACAACATAGTTCTACAGTAATATACTGTCTACAACATAGTTCTACAGTAATATAGTTAAACTGTCTACAACATAGTTCTACAGTAATATAGTTAAACTGTCTACAACATAGTTCTACAGTAATGTATTACAACTATCTACAACATAGTTCTACAGTAATGTATTGAAACTGTCTACAACATAGTTCTACAGTAATATATTACAACTGTCTACAACATAGTTCTACAGTAATATACTGTCTACAACATAGTTCTACAGTAATATATTACAACTATCTACAACATAGTTCTACAGTAATATATTACAACTGTCTACAACATAGTTCTACAGTAATATAGTTCAACTGTCTACAACATAGTTCTACAGTAATATAGTTAAACTGTCTACCACATAGTTCTACAGTAATATACTGTCTACAACATAGTTCTACAGTAATATACTGTCTACAACATAGTTCTACAGTAATATAGTTCAACTATCTACAACATAGTTCTACAGTAATATAGTTAAACTGTCTACAACATAGTTCTACAGTAATGTATTACAACTGTCTACAACATAGTTCTACAGTAATATAGTTAAACTGTCTACCACATAGTTCTACAGTAATATACTGTCTACAACATAGTTCTACAGTAATATAGTTCAACTATCTACAACATAGTTCTACAGTAATATACTGTCTACAACATAGTTCTACAGTAATATAGTTAAACTGTCTACAACATAGTTCTACAGTAATGTATTGAAACTGTCTACAACATAGTTCTACAGTAATATATTACAACTGTCTACAACATAGTTCTACAGTAATATAGTTAAACTGTCTACAACATAGTTCTACAGTAATGTATTGAAACTATCTACAACATAGTTCTACAGTAATGTATTGAAACTGTCTACAACATAGTTCTACAGTAATGTATTAAAACAGGTTACAACATAGTTCTACAGTAATATACTATCTACAACATAGTTCTACAGTAATATACTGTCTACAACATAGTTCTACAGTAATATAGTTCAACTATCTACAACATAGTTCTACAGTAATGTATTGAAACTGTCTACAACATAGTTCTACAGTAATGTATTGAAACTGTCTACAACATAGTTCTACAGTAATATATTACAACTGTCTACAACATAGTTCTACAGTAATATATTACAACTGTCTACAACATAGTTCTACAGTAATGTATTACAACTATCTACAACATAGTTCTACAGTAATGTATTGAAACTGTCTACAACATAGTTCTACAGTAATATACTGTCTACAACATAGTTCTACAGTAATGTATTACAACTATCTACAACATAGTTCTACAGTAATGTATTGAAACTGTCTACAACATAGTTCTACAGTAATATAGTTCAACTGTCTACAACATAGTTCTACAGTAATGTATTGAAACTGTCTACAACATAGTTCTACAGTAATGTACTGAAACTGTCTACAACATAGTTCTACAGTAATATAGTTCAACTGTCTACAACATAGTTCTACAGTAATGTATTGAAACTGTCTACAACATAGTTCTACAGTAATGTATTACAACTGTCTACAACATAGTTCTACAGTAATGTACTGAAACTGTCTACAACATAGTTCTACAGTAATATAGTTCAACTGTCTACAACATAGTTCTACAGTAATGTATTGAAACTGTCTACAACATAGTTCTACAGTAATGTATTACAACTGTCTACAACATAGTTCTACAGTAATGTATTACAACTATCTACAACATAGTTCTACAGTAATATATTACAACTGTCTACAACATAGTTCTACAGTAATATACTGTCTACAACATAGTTCTACAGTAATATATTACAACTGTCTACAACATAGTTCTACAGTAATATAGTTCAACTATCTACAACATAGTTCTACAGTAATATATTACAACTGTCTACAACATAGTTCTACAGTAATATAGTTAAACTGTCTACAACATAGTTCTACAATAATGTATTGAAACTATCTACCACATAGTTCTACAGTAATGTATTACAACTATCTACAACATAGTTCTACAGTAATGTATTACAACTGTCTACAACATAGTTCTACAGTAATGTATTAAAACTGTCTACAACATAGTTCTACAGTAATATAGTTAAACTATCTACAACATAGTTCTACAGTAATGTATTGAAACTGTCTACAACATAGTTCTACAGTAATGTATTGAAACTGTCTACAACATAGTTCTACAGTAATGTATTGAAACTGTCTACAACATAGTTCTACAGTAATGTACTGAAACTGTCTACAACATAGTTCTACAGTAATGTATTAAAACAGGTTACAACATAGTTCTACAGTAATGTATTAAAACTGTCTACAACATAGTTCTACAATAATATAGTTCAACTATCTACAACATAGTTCTACAGTAATATAGTTAAACTATCTACAACATAGTTCTACAGTAATGTATTACAACTGTCTACAACATAGTTCTACAGTAATATATTACAACTGTCTACAACATAGGTCTACAGTAATATAGTTAAACTATCTACAACATAGTTCTACAGTAATATATTACAACTGTCTACAACATAGTTCTACAGTAATATAGTTAAACTATCTACAACATAGTTCTACAGTAATATAGTTAAACTGTCTACAACATAGTTCTACAGTAATATATTACAACTGTCTACAACATAGTTCTACAGTAATGTATTACAACTATCTACAACATAGTTCTACAGTAATGTATTGAAACTGTCTACAACATAGTTCTACAGTAATATACTGTCTACAACATAGTTCTACAGTAATGTATTACAACTATCTACAACATAGTTCTACAGTAATGTATTGAAACTGTCTACAACATAGTTCTACAGTAATATAGTTCAACTGTCTACAACATAGTTCTACAGTAATGTATTGAAACTGTCTACAACATAGTTCTACAGTAATGTACTGAAACTGTCTACAACATAGTTCTACAGTAATATAGTTCAACTGTCTACAACATAGTTCTACAGTAATGTATTGAAACTGTCTACAACATAGTTCTACAGTAATGTATTACAACTGTCTACAACATAGTTCTACAGTAATGTACTGAAACTGTCTACAACATAGTTCTACAGTAATATAGTTCAACTGTCTACAACATAGTTCTACAGTAATGTATTGAAACTGTCTACAACATAGTTCTACAGTAATGTATTACAACTGTCTACAACATAGTTCTACAGTAATGTATTACAACTATCTACAACATAGTTCTACAGTAATATATTACAACTGTCTACAACATAGTTCTACAGTAATATACTGTCTACAACATAGTTCTACAGTAATATATTACAACTGTCTACAACATAGTTCTACAGTAATATAGTTCAACTATCTACAACATAGTTCTACAGTAATATATTACAACTGTCTACAACATAGTTCTACAGTAATATAGTTAAACTGTCTACAACATAGTTCTACAATAATGTATTGAAACTATCTACCACATAGTTCTACAGTAATGTATTACAACTATCTACAACATAGTTCTACAGTAATGTATTACAACTGTCTACAACATAGTTCTACAGTAATGTATTAAAACTGTCTACAACATATTTCTACAGTAATATAGTTAAACTATCTACAACATAGTTCTACAGTAATGTATTGAAACTGTCTACAACATAGTTCTACAGTAATGTATTGAAACTGTCTACAACATAGTTCTACAGTAATGTATTGAAACTGTCTACAACATAGTTCTACAGTAATGTACTGAAACTGTCTACAACATAGTTCTACAGTAATGTATTAAAACAGTTACAACATAGTTCTACAGTAATGTATTAAAACTGTCTACAACATAGTTCTACAATAATATAGTTCAACTATCTACAACATAGTTCTACAGTAATATAGTTAAACTATCTACAACATAGTTCTACAGTAATGTATTACAACTGTCTACAACATAGTTCTACAGTAATATATTACAACTGTCTACAACATAGGTCTACAGTAATATAGTTAAACTATCTACAACATAGTTCTACAGTAATATATTACAACTGTCTACAACATAGTTCTACAGTAATATAGTTAAACTATCTACAACATAGTTCTACAGTAATATAGTTAAACTGTCTACAACATAGTTCTACAGTAATGTATTACAACTGTCTACAACATAGTTCTACAATAATATAGTTAAACTGTCTACAACATAGTTCTACAATAATATAGTTAAACTGTCTACAACATAGTTCTACAGTAATATATTACAACTATCTACCACATAGTTCTACAGTAATGTATTACAACTGTCTACAACATAGTTCTACAATAATATAGTTAAACTGTCTACAACATAGTTCTACAGTAATATAGTTAAACTGTCTACAACATAGTTCTACAGTAATATAGTTAAACTATCTACAACATAGTTCTACAGTAATATAGTTAAACTGTCTACAACATAGTTCTACAGTAATGTATTACAACTGTCTACAACATAGTTCTACAGTAATATACTGTCTACAACATAGTTCTACAGTAATGTATTAAAACTGTCTACAACATAGTTCTACAGTAATATACTGTCTACAACATAGTTCTACAGTAATATACTGTCTACAACATAGTTCTACAGTAATATAGTTAAACTGTCTACAACATAGTTCTACAGTAATGTATTGAAACTATCTACCACATAGTTCTACAGTAATGTATTGAAACTGTCTACAACATAGTTCTACAGTAATATAGTTAAACTGTCTACAACATAGTTCTACAGTAATGTATTGAAACTATCTACAACATAGTTCTACAGTAATGTATTGAAACTGTCTACAACATAGTTCTACAGTAATATAGTTAAACTGTCTACAACATAGTTCTACAGTAATGTATTACAACTGTCTACAACATAGTTCTACAGTAATATAGTTAAACTGTCTACCACATAGTTCTACAGTAATATAGTTAAACTGTCTACAACATAGTTCTACAGTAATATATTACAACTGTCTACAACATAGTTCTACAGTAATATACTGTCTACAACATAGTTCTACAGTAATATAGTTAAACTGTCTACAACATAGTTCTACAGTAATATAGTTAAACTGTCTACAACATAGTTCTACAGTAATGTATTACAACTATCTACAACATAGTTCTACAGTAATGTATTGAAACTGTCTACAACATAGTTCTACAGTAATATATTACAACTGTCTACAACATAGTTCTACAGTAATATACTGTCTACAACATAGTTCTACAGTAATATACTGTCTACAACATAGTTCTACAGTAATATAGTTCAACTATCTACAACATAGTTCTACAGTAATATAGTTAAACTGTCTACAACATAGTTCTACAGTAATGTATTACAACTGTCTACAACATAGTTCTACAGTAATATAGTTAAACTGTCTACCACATAGTTCTACAGTAATATACTGTCTACAACATAGTTCTACAGTAATATAGTTCAACTATCTACAACATAGTTCTACAGTAATATACTGTCTACAACATAGTTCTACAGTAATATAGTTAAACTGTCTACAACATAGTTCTACAGTAATGTATTGAAACTGTCTACAACATAGTTCTACAGTAATATATTACAACTGTCTACAACATAGTTCTACAGTAATATAGTTAAACTGTCTACAACATAGTTCTACAGTAATGTATTGAAACTGTCTACAACATAGTTCTACAGTAATGTATTAAAACAGGTTACAACATAGTTCTACAGTAATATACTATCTACAACATAGTTCTACAGTAATATACTGTCTACAACATAGTTCTACAGTAATATAGTTCAACTATCTACAACATAGTTCTACAGTAATGTATTGAAACTGTCTACAACATAGTTCTACAGTAATGTATTGAAACTGTCTACAACATAGTTCTACAGTAATATATTACAACTGTCTACAACATAGTTCTACAGTAATATATTACAACTGTCTACAACATAGTTCTACAGTAATGTATTACAACTATCTACAACATAGTTCTACAGTAATGTATTGAAACTGTCTACAACATAGTTCTACAGTAATATACTGTCTACAACATAGTTCTACAGTAATGTATTACAACTATCTACAACATAGTTCTACAGTAATGTATTGAAACTGTCTACAACATAGTTCTACAGTAATATAGTTCAACTGTCTACAACATAGTTCTACAGTAATGTATTGAAACTGTCTACAACATAGTTCTACAGTAATGTACTGAAACTGTCTACAACATAGTTCTACAGTAATATAGTTCAACTGTCTACAACATAGTTCTACAGTAATGTATTGAAACTGTCTACAACATAGTTCTACAGTAATGTATTACAACTGTCTACAACATAGTTCTACAGTAATGTACTGAAACTGTCTACAACATAGTTCTACAGTAATATAGTTAAACTGTCTACAACATAGTTCTACAGTAATGTATTGAAACTGTCTACAACATAGTTCTACAGTAATGTATTACAACTGTCTACAACATAGTTCTACAGTAATGTATTACAACTATCTACAACATAGTTCTACAGTAATATATTACAACTGTCTACAACATAGTTCTACAGTAATATACTGTCTACAACATAGTTCTACAGTAATATAGTTCAACTATCTACAACATAGTTCTACAGTAATATATTACAACTGTCTACAACATAGTTCTACAGTAATATAGTTAAACTGTCTACAACATAGTTCTACAGTAATGTATTGAAACTATCTACCACATAGTTCTACAGTAATGTATTACAACTATCTACAACATAGTTCTACAGTAATGTACTGAAACTGTCTACAACATAGTTCTACAGTAATGTATTAAAACAGGTTACAACATAGTTCTACAGTAATGTATTAAAACTGTCTACAACATAGTTCTACAATAATATAGTTCAACTATCTACAACATAGTTCTACAGTAATATAGTTAAACTATCTACAACATAGTTCTACAGTAATGTATTACAACTGTCTACAACATAGTTCTACAGTAATATATTACAACTGTCTACAACATAGGTCTACAGTAATATAGTTAAACTATCTACAACATAGTTCTACAGTAATATATTACAACTGTCTACAACATAGTTCTACAGTAATATAGTTAAACTATCTACAACATAGTTCTACAGTAATATAGTTAAACTGTCTACAACATAGTTCTACAGTAATGTATTACAACTGTCTACAACATAGTTCTACAATAATATAGTTAAACTGTCTACAACATAGTTCTACAATAATATAGTTAAACTGTCTACAACATAGTTCTACAGTAATATATTACAACTATCTACCACATAGTTCTACAGTAATGTATTACAACTGTCTACAACATAGTTCTACAATAATATAGTTAAACTGTCTACAACATAGTTCTACAGTAATATAGTTAAACTATCTACAACATAGTTCTACAGTAATATAGTTAAACTGTCTACAACATAGTTCTACAGTAATGTATTACAACTGTCTACAACATGGTTCTACAGTAATGTATTACAACTGTCTACAACATAGTTCTACAGTAATGTATTACAACTGTCTACAACATAGTTCTACAGTAATATACTGTCTACAACATAGTTCTACAGTAATGTATTAAAACTGTCTACAACATAGTTCTACAGTAATATACTGTCTACAACATAGTTCTACAGTAATATACTGTCTACAACATAGTTCTACAGTAATATAGTTAAACTGTCTACAACATAGTTCTACAGTAATGTATTGAAACTATCTACCACATAGTTCTACAGTAATGTATTGAAACTGTCTACAACATAGTTCTACAGTAATATAGTTAAACTGTCTACAACATAGTTCTACAGTAATGTATTGAAACTATCTACAACATAGTTCTACAGTAATGTATTGAAACTGTCTACAACATAGTTCTACAGTAATATAGTTAAACTGTCTACAACATAGTTCTACAGTAATGTATTACAACTGTCTACAACATAGTTCTACAGTAATATAGTTAAACTGTCTACCACATAGTTCTACAGTAATATAGTTAAACTGTCTACAACATAGTTCTACAGTAATATATTACAACTGTCTACAACATAGTTCTACAGTAATATACTGTCTACAACATAGTTCTACATTAATATAGTTAAACTGTCTACAACATAGTTCTACAGTAATATAGTTAAACTGTCTACAACATAGTTCTACAGTAATGTATTACAACTATCTACAACATAGTTCTACAGTAATGTATTGAAACTGTCTACAACATAGTTCTACAGTAATATATTACAACTGTCTACAACATAGTTCTACAGTAATATACTGTCTACAACATAGTTCTACAGTAATATATTACAACTATCTACAACATAGTTCTACAGTAATATATTACAACTGTCTACAACATAGTTCTACAGTAATATAGTTCAACTGTCTACAACATAGTTCTACAGTAATATAGTTAAACTGTCTACCACATAGTTCTACAGTAATATACTGTCTACAACATAGTTCTACAGTAATATACTGTCTACAACATGTTCTACAGTAATATAGTTCAACTATCTACAACATAGTTCTACAGTAATATAGTTAAACTGTCTACAACATAGTTCTACAGTAATGTATTACAACTGTCTACAACATAGTTCTACAGTAATATAGTTAAACTGTCTACACATAGTTCTACAGTAATATACTGTCTACAACATAGTTCTACAGTAATATAGTTCAACTATCTACAACATAGTTCTACAGTAATATACTGTCTACAACATAGTTCTACAGTAATATAGTTAAACTGTCTACAACATAGTTCTACAGTAATGTATTGAAACTGTCTACAACATAGTTCTACAGTAATATATTACAACTGTCTACAACATAGTTCTACAGTAATATAGTTAAACTGTCTACAACATAGTTCTACAGTAATGTATTGAAACTGTCTACAACATAGTTCTACAGTAATGTATTAAAACAGGTTACAACATAGTTCTACAGTAATATACTATCTACAACATAGTTCTACAGTAATATACTGTCTACAACATAGTTCTACAGTAATATAGTTCAACTATCTACAACATAGTTCTACAGTAATGTATTGAAACTGTCTACAACATAGTTCTACAGTAATGTATTGAAACTGTCTACAACATAGTTCTACAGTAATATATTACAACTGTCTACAACATAGTTCTACAGTAATATATTACAACTGTCTACAACATAGTTCTACAGTAATGTATTACAACTATCTACAACATAGTTCTACAGTAATGTATTGAAACTGTCTACAACATAGTTCTACAGTAATATACTGTCTACAACATAGTTCTACAGTAATGTATTACAACTATCTACAACATAGTTCTACAGTAATGTATTGAAACTGTCTACAACATAGTTCTACAGTAATATAGTTCAACTGTCTACAACATAGTTCTACAGTAATGTATTGAAACTGTCTACAACATAGTTCTACAGTAATGTACTGAAACTGTCTACAACATAGTTCTACAGTAATATAGTTCAACTGTCTACAACTAGTTCTACAAACTGTCTACAACATAGTTCTACAGTAATGTATTACAACTGTCTACAACATAGTTCTACAGTAATGTACTGAAACTGTCTACAACATAGTTCTACAGTAATATAGTTCTGTCTACAACATAGTTCTACAGTAATGTATTGAAACTGTCTACAACATAGTTCTACAGTAATGTATTAAACTGTCTACAACATAGTTCTACAGTAATGTATTACAACTATCTACAACATAGTTCTACAGTAATATATTACAACTGTCTACAACATAGTTCTACAGTAATATACTGTCTACAACATAGTTCTACAGTAATATATTACAACTGTCTACAACATAGTTCTACAGTAATATAGTTCAACTATCTACAACATAGTTCTACAGTAATATATTACAACTGTCTACAACATAGTTCTACAGTAATATAGTTAAACTGTCTACAACATAGTTCTACAGTAATGTATTGAAACTATCTACCACATAGTTCTACAGTAATGTATTACAACTATCTACAACATAGTTCTACAGTAATGTATTACAACTGTCTACAACATAGTTCTACAGTAATGTATTAAAACTGTCTACAACATAGTTCTACAGTAATATAGTTAAACTATCTACAACATAGTTCTACAGTAATGTATTGAAACTGTCTACAACATAGTTCTACAGTAATGTATTACAACTGTCTACAACATAGTTCTACAGTAATGTACTGAAACTGTCTACAACATAGTTCTACAGTAATATAGTTCAACTGTCTACAACATAGTTCTACAGTAATGTATTGAAACTGTCTACAACATAGTTCTACAGTAATGTATTACAACTGTCTACAACATAGTTCTACAGTAATGTATTACAACTATCTACAACATAGTTCTACAGTAATATATTACAACTGTCTACAACATAGTTCTACAGTAATATACTGTCTACAACATAGTTCTACAGTAATATATTACAACTGTCTACAACATAGTTCTACAGTAATATAGTTCAACTATCTACAACATAGTTCTACAGTAATATATTACAACTGTCTACAACATAGTTCTACAGTAATATAGTTAAACTGTCTACAACATAGTTCTACAGTAATGTATTGAAACTATCTACCACATAGTTCTACAGTAATGTATTACAACTATCTACAACATAGTTCTACAGTAATGTATTACAACTGTCTACAACATAGTTCTACAGTAATGTATTAAAACTGTCTACAACATAGTTCTACAGTAATATAGTTAAACTATCTACAACATAGTTCTACAGTAATGTATTGAAACTGTCTACAACATAGTTCTACAGTAATGTATTGAAACTGTCTACAACATAGTTCTACAGTAATGTATTGAAACTGTCTACAACATAGTTCTACAGTAATGTACTGAAACTGTCTACAACATAGTTCTACAGTAATGTATTAAAACAGGTTACAACATAGTTCTACAGTAATGTATTAAAACTGTCTACAACATAGTTCTACAATAATATAGTTCAACTATCTACAACATAGTTCTACAGTAATATAGTTAAACTATCTACAACATAGTTCTACAGTAATGTATTACAACTGTCTACAACATAGTTCTACAGTAATATATTACAACTGTCTACAACATAGGTCTACAGTAATATAGTTAAACTATCTACAACATAGTTCTACAGTAATATATTACAACTGTCTACAACATAGTTCTACAGTAATATAGTTAAACTATCTACAACATAGTTCTACAGTAATATAGTTAAACTGTCTACAACATAGTTCTACAGTAATGTATTACAACTGTCTACAACATAGTTCTACAATAATATAGTTAAACTGTCTACAACATAGTTCTACAATAATATAGTTAAACTGTCTACAACATAGTTCTACAGTAATATATTACAACTATCTACCACATAGTTCTACAGTAATGTATTACAACTGTCTACAACATAGTTCTACAATAATATAGTTAAACTGTCTACAACATAGTTCTACAGTAATATAGTTAAACTATCTACAACATAGTTCTACAGTAATATAGTTAAACTGTCTACAACATAGTTCTACAGTAATGTATTACAACTGTCTACAACATGGTTCTACAGTAATGTATTACAACTGTCTACAACATAGTTCTACAGTAATATACTGTCTACAACATAGTTCTACAGTAATATAGTTAAACTGTCTACAACATAGTTCTACAGTAATGTATTAAAACAGTGTACAACATAATTCTACAGTAATATATTAAAACAGTCTACCCAACGTAGTTGTACTACAGTAGCAGTCAAAAGTTTGGACACACCTACTCATTCAAGGGTTTTTCTTTATTTTTACTATTTTATACATTGTAGAATAATAGTGAAGACATCAAAACTATGAAATAACACATATGGAATAATGTTGTTTCCAAAAATGGTTAAACAAATCCAAATATGTTTTATGTTTTGAGATTCGACCAAGGAGCCACCCTTTGTCTTGATGACAGCTTCGCACACTCTTGGCATTCTCTCAACCAGCTTCATGAGGTAGTCACCTGGAATACATTTCAATTAACAGGTGTGCCTTGTTAAAAGTTCATTTGTGGAATTTCTTTCCTTCTTAATGGGTTTTGAGCCAATCTGTTGTGTTGTGACAAGGTAGGGGTTGTATACAGAAGATAGCCCTATTTGGTAAAAGACCAAGTCCATATTATGGCAAGAACAGTTCAAATAAGCAAAGAGAAACGTCAGTCCAACATTACTTTAAGACATAAATGTGAGTCAATCCGGAAAATTCTTCAAAAGTTTCTTCAAAGTGCAGTTGCAAAAACCATCAAGCACTATGATGAAACTGGCTCTCATGAGGACCGCCACAGGAAAGGAAGACCCAGAGTTACCTCTGCCGCAGAGGATACATTTATTAGAGTTACCAGCCTCAGAAATTGCAGCCCAAATAAATGCTTCACAGAGTTCAAGGAACAGACACATCTCAAAATCAACTGTTCAGAAGAGACTGCGTGAAATCAGGCCTTCATGGTCGAATTGCTGCAAGGAAACCGCTATTAAAGGACACCAATAATAAGAAGAGACTTGCTTGGGCCAAGAAACACGAGCAATGGACATGAGACCGGTGGAAATCTGTCCTTTGTGTCCGAATGGAGATTTTGATTCCAACCACCGTGTCTTTGTGAGATGCAGAGTAGGTGAACGGATGATCGCCGCATGTGTGGTTCCCACCGTGAGGTGAGGCATGGAGGTGTGATGGTTTGCTGGTGACACTGATCAGTGATTTAACTTAGAATTCAAGGCACACTTAACCATCAAGGCCACCACAGCATTCTGGAGCAATACGCCATCCTGTGTGGTTTGCGTTTGTTTCTCAACAGGACAATGACCCAACACACCACCAGGCTGTGTAAGGGCTATTTGACCAAGAAGGAGAGTGATGGAGTGCTGCATCAGATGACCAGGCCTCCAAAATCACCCAACCTCAACCCAATAGAGATGGTTTGGGATGAGTTGGACCGTAAAGTGAAGGAAAAGCAGCCAACAAGTGTTCAGCATATGTGGGAACTCATTCAAGACAGTTGGAAAAAGCATTCCAGGTGAAGCTGGTTGAGAGAATACCATTAGTGTTCAAAGCTGGGCTATTTGACCAAGAAGGAGAGTTGGAAATCTGTCCTTTAGTCTGAATTTATATAGTAGTCCAAATGTTTGGTTCCCACTGTGAAGCATGGAGGAGGAGGTGTGATGTCTTTGTGAGACGCAGAGTAGGTGAACGGATGACCTCCGCACGTGTGGTTCCCACTGTGAAGCATGGAGGAGGAGGTGTGATGTCTTTGTGAGACGCAGAGTAGGTGAACGGATGACCTCCGCACGTGTGGTTCCCACTGTGAAGCATGGAGGAGGAGGTGTGATGTCTTTGTGAGACGCAGAGTAGGTGAACGGATGACCTCCGCACGTGTGGTTCCCACTGTGAAGCATGGAGGAGGAGGTGTGATGTCTTTGTGAGACGCAGAGTAGGTGAACGGATGACCTCCGCACGTGTGGTTCCCACTGTGAAGCATGGAGGAGGAGGTGTGATGTCTTTGTGAGACGCAGAGTAGGTGAACGGATGACCTCCGCACGTGTGGTTCCCACCGTGAAGCATGGAGGAGGAGGTGTGATGTCTTTGTGAGACGCAGAGTAGGTGAACGGATGACCTCCGCACGTGTGGTTCCCACCGTGAAGCATGGAGGAGGAGGTGTGATGTCTTTGTGAGACGCAGAGTAGGTGAACGGATGACCTCCGCACGTGTGGTTCCCACTGTGAAGCATGGAGGAGGAGGTGTGATGGAGTGTTTAAAAAAAAAAATTGGTGACACTGTCTGTGATTTATTTAGAATTCAAGGCACACTTAACCAGCATGGCTACCTCAGCATTCTGCTGCGATACGCCATCCCATCTGATTTGGGCTTAGATTGACTACGATTTCTTTTTCAACTGGAGCAATACGCCATCCTGTGTGGTTTGCGTTTGTTTCTCAACAGGACAATGACCCAACACACCTACAGGCTGTGTAAGGGCTATTTGACCAAGAAGGAGAGTGATGGAGTGCTGCATCAGATGACCTGGCCTCTGCAATCCCCCAACCTCAACCCAATAGAGATGGTTTAGCATGAGTTGAGTGAAGGAAAAGCAGCCAACAAGTGCTCAGCATATGTGGGAACTCCTTCAAGACTGTTGGGAAAAGCATTCCAGGTGAAGCTGTTTTGAAAGAATGCCAAGAGTGTGCCAAAAGCTGTCATCAAGGCAAAGAGGTGGCTACTTTGAAGAATCTATAAAATCTAAAACATATTTGGATGTTTAACAATTTTTGGAAACTACATTATTATTTCATAGTTTGGAATGTCTTCAGTGTGTGTGTGTGTGTGTGTGTGTGTGTGTGTGTGTGTGTGATACAGTAGTTATATGGACTCGTTCAGTGTGTGTGTGTGTGTGTGTGTGTGTGTGTGTGTGTGTGTGTGTGTGTGTGTGTGTGTGTGTGTGTGTGATACAGTAGTTTTATGGACTCGTTCCTGAGATACGGTGACATCCTATTTTCCCTCTTCATGTTTACTGACTGTATACATCACATGTGTGTTGTTTCAGTCCATTCAAGATATATTGATTCCAGATATGCTTCCTCTTGGCTGAGGTCCCAGATGTTGATATGCTGAAAATAAGGAGGATTTCTGATGCGTTTCTGAGTTTTCAGCTCAATCATTTGACAAATATGAAATCCCATATTTTTTATTTTCATGCACAGATAATTTTGGATATCAGTATGGCCGGATATTGACTCATTAGATATCCTGAGATCGGCCTATGAGGACATCTTATTTTCTCCATATGATGACCAATACAGACAGTAAGCCTACGTGGTATATTTTCTCAGCACATATTAATGCTTATGACTGAGGTCCATATCAGGATCTTTGATATTGTAGCGACCCGCACAGACAGCTGTGTGTTATGTGCTAGGCTAGGAGGTGGTTGCGTTGTACTGACCAGTACCCGGTGTTCGCGGGGTCCGACATGTCAATCAACCTGCTATCTGCCAATCACGGGAATGCCTGGAATGTTCTGATGCCGGGCATCCTGGTGGTTGGCGGAGTGGCGTGGAGGGGGGTTGGGCATTGGAAGTTAAGACCAGGTTCAGCCTTTGTTCTCTCTCTCTTTACGTCTGGGCTTCACAAGAGAAGGTCACGATTGGCTTGTGGGTTATCTGTCATCTATTTGGCGTGTGCTACGGCCCAAACAGTAGCCTGTGTAAAGTTGGTTCAATAAACCGTCAATTCGCACACTCAAGCCTCTGTCTGGACAATTGTTCATTTATGATCTAGTCAGGTCATTACATTGGTGTCAGAAGTAAAAACGTTGATACAAGTTAGCCAGCTAGCTAGCTGACTTATGTGGCTAGCTACCGTAGGTGAGAACGGGGATTGAAAATGCTTCGAGGGAATCCGAAAGTGAAGGTGGAGGTAGGGGACGATTATGGCCAAGGAGGTGCGTGTGAATGGACGTCGGGGTTCTGTCTGAGGAGATCGCCAGGGCGTCGGAGCGCAGAGGCCGCTTGAGGGAGGACGTTAGAGTGATGGTGGCTGAAGCGGGCATGAGTGCTTCGTCGAGTGTATTTCGCGCGGATTCTGGTGGGCGGACCGAAGTGGCGACGTCGACGCGGCGTGACGAGGAATCTGGGGCTCAGGATGTAAACAAACATGGCGGCGCCCAGTTCCCGGCTGCGTCCGTATCTGTTAAGACCCCGAAGTATTCCGGTAAGGCGGATTGGGAAGCTTTTCATGCTCAGTTTGAACTGTTAGCTCATTTTAGGGGGTGGTCGGATGAAGAAAGGGCACTGCAGTTGGCTTTATGCCTCACGGATGAAGCTCTGTCCTGTATGATATTGATTAGCCCCGAGGACAGGCATGATTATGGTGCTCTAGTGGGAGCACTGAGGAGGCGCTATGGACAGTGTGTACAGCCCGGGCTACTGCGCTCCGAACTGAGGAATAGACGCAGGCAGCCTGGAGAGCCTCTACGGGTGCTAGCTAATGACATTGAGAGCCTCTCTCGGCGGGCATATGCTCACATGCCCCCCTCCGTGCAGAGCGAGCTAGCACGGGACCAGTTCATACAGGCGCTCTCCCCTACGGAGCTGCGCATACAGACCCAGCTGGCTCATCCTGAGTCATTGCAGACAGCCTTGGAGATGGCTTTGGAGAGGGAGCTGGTGTGGGCTGGGGCTTCAGCTGGGGCTTTGGTGGGGGTGCAGGGAGACACACCCTCTGTGCGAGCTGGGGGGCAGAGCAGCCCGGAGCCGGAAAAGCCTGCTTGGGTGGCAGAAATGACAGAACTCATTCGGGCTGTGTCCCTACAGGCGGCACGAAACACAAGCCCTGGTCCCAGGGTCTGCTGGGGTTGTGGCCAGCCAGGCCATCTGCGCCGTTATTGCCCCATGTCCCCCAGAGCTCAGGGAAACGGCTCGGGGTCCGCATAGACCGGGTAGTGCGGACCCCTGGCTTTCTATCCCAACCACCATCATCTTCAGGAGGAGCCCACCGGCACAGACGGGGAAGCAAGGCTCCACTTCCCCCAGAAGCAGACGAGGGCAAGCGGAGGGAGCCTGTTGTTGTGGTGGGCCGGACCTGTGTTGGGGACTTTTGTCATGTCCCTGTCACTGTGGAGGGGGTGCCCTGCTCCGCCCTGGTGGACACTGGGTCCACAGTAACCCTGGTGAGGCCAGATATTGTGCCAGGTTGGACTCAGTGTGAGCCTACAACTGTGCAGCTCCGCACAGTCACAGGTGAGCTGGCACCCATGAAAGGGAAGGGAATAATGACTCTGACAGTAGGGGGCAGGACTGTGCGTCATCCTGTGTGGGTGGCGGCTGTGCAGGACCCTTGTATCCTGGGGTTGGACTTTCTTAGGAGCACAGGCTGCCAGTTAGACCTAAATAGGGGCACACTGAGCTTCCAGGGAGGGACGGAAGTCACCATGGCCCCCCTAATGTCACATTCACTCAACCCAACAAACCCTTTACTCCAACAGTTAAAGCAGCAGAGACTCATGGCTGCGCCCCTCCCCCACAGCTGTGTGTGACTTTTCCCCAGTCCCCCTGTCACCTACGGCGGTGTGTTACATTCCCCAGCTACCTCCATGACACAGCCCTCTGTGAGCCCGGGCCGCACCCCCAGCCCAGCTACCCCAGATGGGAGAGGAGAGGACACTGTCTGCAGTGAGGGAGATATGGGGGAGGAACTGTGTTGGTCTTGACCCTGAGCAGCAGGAACGGTTGTGGCAGTTGCTGTTTGAATTCAGAGACAGCTTTGCGTTGAGTGAGGAAGAGGTGGGTCAGACTCTTCTGGTGCAGCATGAGATCGACACAGGTGATGCTCGACCCATCAAGATGCGTCCCCGCCGTATCCCGCTGGCACGCCAGGAGGCGGCAGACAAGGCTGTGTTGGAGATGCAGCGGGCAGACTTCATTGAGCCCTCAGACAGCCCCTGGGCGGCGCCAGTCGTCATGGTTCCGAAGAAGGGGGGCAAGCTGAGGTTCTGTGCGGACTACAGGCGGCTGAATGAGGTAACCAGGAAGGACTCATACCCCATACCACGTATCGATGAGTCGCTGGACCTGGTTAGGGGTCCTCCTGGTTCTCCTCACTAGACCTCCGCAGTGGCTACTGGCAGGTGCCCCTCTCCCCAGAGGCCAGAGCCAAAACTGCGTTCTCCACTAACAGAGGACACTGGCAGTTCAAGGTCCTGTGCTTTGGCCTGTGCAACGCTCCAGCTACTTTTGAGCGTTTGATGGACAGGGTGCTGGATGGCATCCCCCGACAGCAGTGTCTGGTATACCTCGATGACATCCTGGCCCATGGCAGCTCCTTCCAGTCAGCCCTGGGGGCGCTACGGTGTGTGCTGGAGAGGGTGGCTGCCGCAGGTCTGAAGCTCCACCCCGAGAAGTGCCACTTCATGAGGAGAGAGGTGTCCTTCTTGGGCCACCGAGTGGGGAAGGAGGGGATCAGCACCATGGAGGACAAGGTAGGGGCTGTCAGAGACTGGCCCACCCCCACCGACCAGCGTCAGCTGAAGAGCTTCCTGGGCCTGGCCTCGTACTACAGGAGGTTTGTACGGGGCTTCTCAAGCGTTGCTGCTCCACTGAACCGCCTGCTGCCGAAGGACAAGGCTTTCACTTGGACAGTGGAGTGTGAGGAGGCGTTCAACACCCTCAAACGTGCACTGATCGAGGCCCCGTGCTCGCCCCCCCTGACCTCACCTTGCCCTTTATCCTGGACACAGACGCGAGCAATGTGGGCATGGGTGGGGTGCTGGCCCAGGTGGGGCCAGAGGGGGAGAGAGTGGTGGCGTACTTCAGCAAAACATTTGACAAGCATGAGCGCCGCTACTGTGTCACCCGGCGGGAGCTCTTGGCTGTTGTGGCTTCCGTCAAACACTTCAAGTACTACCTGGGTGGTCTGCCCTTTACTGTAAGGACTGACCACTCTGCTCTCCAGTGGCTCATGTCTTTCAGAGAGCCAGAGGGGCAGGTGGCACGCTGGTTGGAGGAGCTTCAGCTGTATGACTTCACGGTGGTGCACAGGGCAGGGGCACGCCACTCCAACGCCGACGCCATGTCCCGTCGGCCCTGTACTGCAGACGGCTGCCGCCACTGTGAACGGAGAGAGGGACGGGAGAGAGCTGCGGGCAGAGGAGGGTGTCTGTGCCACAGTGTGTCGGGCGAGCGGGCCTGTCTGCTGTGAGCTGCAGACTGTCGACGTGGCTGAATGGCGGCAGCAGCAGGGACGGGACACAGACCTACAGCCAGTGCTACAGTGGGTAGAGGCGCAGGTGAGGCCACCATGGGAAGAGGTGACAGCGCTCTCACTCGCGACCAAAGGGTTGTGGTCGAAGTTTGAGAGACTGCGGCTGGCTGATGGCGTGCTACAGCGGGCATGGAAGGAGTCAGCTACGGGAGAGGAGAGGTGGCAGGTGGTGGTCCCAAAAGCATTGCGGGAGGCTGTGCTCCAGAGTACTCATGGGGGGGTGGGGACTGGACACTTTGGGGTCACAAAAACACTGCGCCGTCTCCGTCAGGGCTTCTACTGGGGGCAGCACAAGAGGGATGTGGAGGACTTTTGTCGCCGCTGTGACAACTGCACAGCGAGAAAGGGCCCCCCAGGCCGCTCTCATGCTCAGCTCCAACAGTTCCCAGTGGGGGCTCCCATGGAGAGGGTGGGAGTGGCCTTCGATACTGTGAACCATCAGATCCTCCTCTCCACCCTCTCCGAGTTGGGCATCTCCGGCGCGGCCCACGCTTGGATTGCGTCCTACCTGACAGGTCGCTCCTACCAGGTGGCGTGGCGAGAATCCGTCTCCACACCACGTGCTCTCACCACTGGTGTCCCCCAGGGCTCTGTTCTAGGCCCTCTCCTATTCTCGCTATACACCAAGTCACTTGGCTCTGTCATAACCTCACATGGTCTCTCCTATCATTGCTATGCAGACGACACACAATTAATCTTCTCCTTTCCCCCTTCTGATGACCAGGTGGCGAATCGCATCTCTGCATGTCTGGCAGACATATCCGTGTGGATGACGGATCACCACCTCAAGCTGAACCTCGGCAAGACGGAGCTGCTCTTCCTCCCGGGGAAGGACTGCCCGTTCCATGATCTCGCCATCACGGTTGACAACTCCATTGTGTCCTCCTCCCAGAGCGCTAAGAACCTTGGCGTGATCCTGGACAACACCCTGTCGTTCTCAACTAACATCAAGGCGGTGGCCCGTTCCTGTAGGTTCATGCTCTACAACATCCGCAGAGTACGACCCTGCCTCACACAGGAAGCGGCGCAGGTCCTAATCCAGGCACTTGTCATCTCCCGTCTGGATTACTGCAACTCGCTGTTGGCTGGGCTCCCTGCCTGTGCCATTAAACCCTACAACTCATCCAGAACGCCGCAGCCCGTCTGGTGTTCAACCTTCCCAAGTTCTCTCACGTCACCCCGCTCCTCCGCTCCCTCCACTGGCTTCCAGTTGAAGCTCGCATCCGCTACAAGACCATGGTGCTTGCCTACGGAGCTGTGAGGGGAACGGCACCTCAGTACCTCCAGGCTCTGATCAGGCCCTACACCCAAACAAGGGCACTGCGTTCATCCACCTCTGGCCTGCTCGCCTCCCTACCACTGAGGAAGTACAGTTCCCGCTCAGTCCAGTCAAAACTGTTCGCTGCTCTGGCCCCCCAATGGTGGAACAAACTCCCTCACGACGCCAGGACAGCGGAGTCAATCACCACCTTCCGGAGACACCTGAAACCCCACCTCTTTAAGGAATACCTAGGATAGGATAAAGTAATCCCTCTCACCCCCCCCCCTTAAAAGATTTAGATGCACTACTGTTCCACTGGATGTCATAAGGTGAATGCACCAATTTGTAAGTCGCTCTGGATAAGAGCGTCTGCTAAATGACTTAAATGTAAAATGTAATGTAGTTGGGCCGTTCCCCACCACAGACAGTGGAAACCGCTGGGTGCTCACGGCCATGGACTATTTCACAAAATGGCCCGAGGCCTATGCTCTGCCTGACCAGGAGGCAGAGACCATCGTCGACGCCCTGACAGCGGGGATGTTCAGCAGGTTTGGAGCTGCAGAGTCCATCCACAGCGACCAAGGCAGAAACTTTGAGTCCCGTGTGTTCGCCACCATGTGTGAGAGGCTGGGTATGCACAAGACCCGCATTACTCCTCTCCATCCTCAAAGTGATGGCCTTGTGGAGCGCTTCAACAAAACGCTTGGACAGCAGCTGGCCATCGTCTCTTCCAAACACCAGCGTGACTGGGACAAGCACCTGCCTATGGTCCTCATGGCATGCCGCTCCGCTGTCCAAGACTCCACCTCCTGCACGCCTGCCCTCCTCATGCTGGGGAGAGAGATCCGCACCCCTGCGGAGATGGCGTTTGGTCGGCCCCTGGATAGCCCTCATGTTCCTCCGGGGCCGGAGTATGCCCGGAGACTCCAGGACCGCCTGGAGACAGCCCACACCTTCGCCAGAGAGCAGCTGGTGAATGCAGGTGTGAGGCAGAAAAGGAACTATGACGTGCACACCCGGGGAAGGCACTTTGTGGCTGGGGAGCTGGTCTGGGTCTACAGCCCCTAAGGAAAAAAAGGCAGATGCCCCAAGTTGGACAGTCACTGGGTGGGACCCTGCAGTGTCCTGGAGAGGGTAGGGGAGGTTGTGTACCGGGTGCAGCTTCCTCCCAGGGGAGAAAGGTGGCACTGCACCGGGACAGGTTAGCCCCATACAGAGGGGCCTCTTCTCCCCAAACCCCAGGAACCCCCACAATTCCCCTCTCTGGCAATGACATTCTCCAGGCACCCACCCTCAGGTGCCGCAGACAAGGCTCCAGACAGCCCACTCCCCTGTCTCCCCCTGTGTCACCGCGTGGTTCCCCAGAACCACGGACTGTATTACCCGTTCCCGCTTCCTTGTCCCCCATATCCCTGCCTTCATCCCCTGGTTCCCAGAGGGGCACTCTGCGACCATCACGGCCACGCAGGCAAAGGAGACCTCCGGGTCGCTTCAGAGACTTTGTTTGTTCCCTCGGGGACGAGGGACTTTGTGGTGGGGGGGCTGTGTAGCGACCCGCACAGACAGCTGTGTGTTATGTGCTAGGCTAGGAGGTGGTTGCGTTGTACTGACCAGTACCCGGTGTTCGCGGGGTCCGACATGTCAATCAACCTGCTATCTGCCAATCACGGGAATGCCTGGAATGTTCTGATGCCGGGCATCCTGGTGGTTGGCGGAGTGGCGTGGAGGGGGGTTGGGCATTGGAAGTTAAGACCAGGTTCAGCCTTTGTTCTCTCTCTCTTTACGTCTGGGCTTCACAAGAGAAGGTCACGATTGGCTTGTGGGTTATCTGTCATCTATTTGGCGTGTGCTACGGCCCAAACAGTAGCCTGTGTAAAGTTGGTTCAATAAACCGTCAATTCGCACACTCAAGCCTCTGTCTGGACAATTGTTCATTTATGATCTAGTCAGGTCATTACAATATGCTTAAATAAGAACAATATTTTCTGAAGGCTTATTTGAGTTTTTAAGGACAAGGCTCAACAATTTGACAAACATTATTAAATCCATATCGTTCTTTCAGACTCCAGCTAAACGTTCTGTATTTCATCTGCATAAAGGCGCGAGCTAAACGCACTGTAACTGGTAGCCTAGCAACAAGAATCACCTCTTTTTCTGTTGCGGAGTTTCAACTGTCATTTTTTTTAAAATTTGGTCGCGTGGGTAAATGGTGTGCGGTCGAACGGACAACTGGACCAACGAAGAAGTGAGAAGCTGTTCAGAAAATACCTCAAAGAAGTGGACCGCGAAATTGAGTAGCTAATTTCATGTTTTATTTATCTTAGAAACCAGACTAAAGAACGTCCAGCCTCTCTCTGAACGTTAGCTAATTTGGCCAGCCCAGTCCAGCCTCTCTCTGAACGTTAGCTAATTTGGCCAGCAGCCCAGTCCAGCCTCTCTCTGAACGTTAGCTAATTTGGCCAGCCCAGTCCAGCCTCTCTCTGAACGTTAGCTAATTTGGCCAGCAGCCCAGTCCAGCCTCTCTCTGAACGTTAGCTAATTTGGCCAGCAGTCCAGCCTCTCTCTGAACGTTAGCTAATTTGGCCAGCAGTCCAGGCTCTCTCTGAACGTTAGCTAATTTGGCCAGCAGCCCAGTCCAGCCTCTCTCTGAACGTTAGCTAATTTGGCCAGCAGTCCAGGCTCTCTCTGAACGTTAGCTAATTTGACCAGCAGCCCAGTCCAGCCTCTCTCTGAACGTTGGCTAATTTGGCTAGCAGTCCAGTCCAGCCTCTCTCTGAACATTATGCTAATTTGGCCAGCAGCCCAGTCTCTCTCTGAACTTTAGCTAATTTGGCCAGCAGCCCAGCCTCTCTCTGAACGTTAGCTAATTTGGCCAGCCCAGTCCAGCCTCTCTCTGAACTTTAGCTAATTGGCCAGCAGTCCAGCCTCTCTCTGAACATTATGCTAATTTGGCCAGCAGCCCAGTCTCTCTCTGAACTTTAGCTAATTTGGCCAGCAGCCCAGCCTCTCTCTGAACGTTAGCTAATTTGGCCAGCCCAGTCCAGCCTCTCTCTGAACGTTAGCTAATTTGGCCAGCAGTCCAGGCTCTCTCTGAACGTTAGCTAATTTGACCAGCAGCCCAGTCCAGCCTCTCTCTGAACGTTAGCTAATTTGGCCAGCAGCCCAGCCTCTCTCTGAACGTTAGCTAATTTGGCCAGCAGCCCAGTCTCTCTCTGAACATTATGCTAATTTGGCCAGCAGTCCAGCCTCTCTCTGAACTTTATGCTAATTTGGCCAGCAGCCCAGTCTCTCTCTGAACATTATGCTAATTTGGCCAGCAGCCCAGTCTCTCTCTGAACGTTAACTAATTTGCCCAGCAGCCCAGTCCAGCCTCTCTCTGAATGTTAGCTAATTTGGCCAGCAGTCCAGCCTCTCTCTGAATGTTAGCTAATTTGGCCAGCAGTCCAGCCCTCTCTCTGAACTTTAGTTAATTTGGCCAGCAGTCCAGCCTCTCTCTGAACGTTAGCTAATTTGGCCAGCAGTCCAGCCTCTCTCTGAATGTTAGCTAATTTTGCCAGCAGTCCAGCCTCTCTCTGAACTTTAGTTAATTTGGCCAGCAGTCCATCCTCTCTCTGAACGTTAGCTAATTTGGCCAGCAGCCCAGGCTCTCTCTGAACGTTAGCTAATTTGGCCAGCAGCCAGTCTCTCTCTGAACGTTAGCTAATTTGGCCAGCAGCCCAGCCTCTCTCTGAACGTTAGCTAATTTGGCCAGCAGCCCAGCCTCTCTCTGAACGTTAGCTAATTTGGCCAGCAGTCCAGCCTCTCTCTGAACATTATGCTAATTTGGCCAGCAGTCCAGCCTCTCTCTGAACTTTATGCTAATTCGGCCAGCAGCCCAGTCTCTCTCTGAACATTATGCTAATTTGGCCAGCAGCCCAGTCTCTCTCTGAACGTTAACTAATTTGACCAGCAGCCCAGTCCAGCCTCTCTCTGAATGTTAGCTAATTTGGCCAGCAGTCCAGCCTCTCTCTGAATGTTAGCTAATTTGGCCAGCAGTCCAGCCTCTCTCTGAACTTTAGTTAATTTGGCCAGCAGTCCAGCCTCTCTCTGAACGTTAGCTAATTTGGCCAGCAGTCCAGCCTCTCTCTGAATGTTAGCTAATTTTGCCAGCAGTCCAGCCTCTCTCTGAACTTTAGTTAATTTGGCCAGCAGTCCAGCCTCTCTCTGAACGTTAGCTAATTTGGCCAGCAGCCCAGGCTCTCTCTGAACGTTAGCTAATTTGGCCAGCAGCCAGTCTCTCTCTGAACGTTAGCTAATTTGGCCAGCAGCCAGTCTCTCTCTGAACATTAGCTAATTTGGCCAGCAGCCCAGTCCACTCTCTCATTTTTTAATTGAACCTTTATTTAACTAGGCAAGTCAGTTAAGAATAAATCCGTATTTATAATGACGGCCTACCACCGGTCAAACCCGGACGACGCTGGGCCTCCCAATCACGGCCGGTTGTGATACAGCCTAGAGACGCCTCTAGCTCTGAGCTGCAGTGCCTTATACTGCTGGAGCCTGTCTACTCCTTATATCTAATAACATGTCAGATATTCGGGAATATATATAAAGATATTCCCCTGATTACTGACCGTTTTCGCCCAGGGATAGTTATAAGAATCAGCAGCAGAGAGACTAAGAGACATGCTTGTGGCTCTCATTATATCAGACAACGAGAGGAAGCTTAAAAGCTGCAACTCTCAAATGCGAAAAGAAATGTGTGTGTGTGTGTGTGTGTGTGTGTGTGTGTGTGTGTGTGTGTTTGAGGCCTCCTTTCTTCTACAGAGTGTCTGCATTAACTACCACAGGGACTGACTGCCACAGATACTAACAGAGAGACAGAGAGGGAGAGATTGTTTATTGTTTATCCTGTTCCACTGGATGTCATAAGGTGAAAGCACCAATTTGTAAGTCGCTCTGGATAAGAGCGTCTGCTAAATGACTTAAATGTAAATGTTAAATGTTTATTTCACTTTATATATTCACTTTATATATTATCTACCTCACTTGCTTTGGCAATGTTAACACATGTTTCCCATGCCAATAAAGCCCTTGAATTGAATTGAATTGAAAAATTGAGAGAGAGAGAGAGAGAGACAGACAGACAGACAGACAGACAGACAGACAGACAGACAGACAGAGAGAGAGAGAGAGAGAGAGAGAGAGAGGACAGAGAGAGAGAGGACATGAACCACTACACACAGACACAGACAGACAGACAGACAGAGAGAGGACATGAACCACTACACACAGACAGACAGACAGACAGTACTGCATACTGTAGTTATATAGAGAAAGTACTGCAGTAGTGAGTCATTTAGCAGACTCTCTGATCCAGAGACACTACAGTAGTGAGTCATTTAGCAGACTCTCTGATCCAGAAACATTACAGTAGTGATTCATTTAGCAGACTCTCTGATCCAGAGTCACTACGGTAGTGAGTCATTTAGCAGACTCTCTGATCCAGAGCCACTACAGTAGTGAGTCATTTAGCAGACTCTCTGATCCAGAGACACTACAGTAGTGAGTCATTTAGCAGACTCTCTGATCCAGAGACACTACGGTAGTGAGTCATTTAGCAGACTCTCAGTGAGTCATTTAGCAGACTCTCTGATCCAGAAACACTACAGTAGCTAGTCATTTAGCAGACTCTCTGATCCAGAAACACTACAGTAGTGAGTCATTTAGCAGACTCTCTGATCCAGAGACACTACAGTAGTGAGTCATTTAGCAGACTCTCTGATCCAGAGACACTACGGTAGTGAGTCATTTAGCAGACTCTCTGATCCAGAGACTCTACAGTAGTGAGTCATTTAGCAGACTCTCTGATCCAGCGAGACCTACAGTAGCAACTAGGGTTAAGTGCCTTGCTCAAGGGTACATTGACTATACCATAAAGTCTGAGGAACTGTCTGTAGATATTAGAGATAGAATTGTGATGAGGCATATATCTGGGTTGATCATGAAATTATTCTTGTTGTGTTGTAAGTTTCCAAGAGCACAGTGGTCTCCATCGTCCATCAGAGTCTACCCAGACTCTGCCTAGAGCTGGTCTCCATCAGAGTCTACCCAGACTCTGCCTAGAGCTGGTGTCCATCAGAGTTTACCCAGACTCTGCCTAGAGCTGGTGTCCATCAGAGTCTACCCAGACTCTGCCTAGAGCTGGTGTCCATCAGAGTCTACCCAGACTCTGCCTAGAGCTGGTCTCCATCAGAGTCTACCCAGACTCTGCCTAGAGCTGGTGTCCATCAGAGTTTACCCAGACTCTGCCTAGAGCTGGTGTCCATCAGAGTCTACCCAGACTCTGCCTAGAGCTGGTCTCCATCAGAGTCTACCCAGACTCTCCCTAGAGCTGGTGTCCATCAGAGTCTACTCAGACTCTGCCTAGAGCTGGTGTCCATCAGAGTATACCCAGACTGCCTAGAGCTGGTGTCCATCAGAGTCTACTCAGACTCTGCCTAGAGCTGGTGTCCATCAGAGTCTACCCAGACTCTGCCTAGAGATGGTCTTCTGACCAAACTGAGCAACCGGGCCAGAAGGACCTTGGTCAGAACCTCAGAGTTCCTTGGCTGAGATGGGAGAACCTGCCAGAAGGACAACAGTCTCTACAGCACTTCACTTCACCAATCTGGACTTTACGGGAGAGTGGCCATACAGAAGCCACTCGTGGGAAAAAAGGTCACATGACACCTGGAGTTAGCAAACAGGTCACATGACACCTGGAGTTAGCAAACAGGTCACATGACACCTGGAGTTAGAAAAAAGGTCACATGACACCTGGAGTTAGCAAACAGGTCACATGACACCTGGAGTTAGAAAAAAGGTCACATGACACCTGGAGTTAGCAAACAGGTCACATGACACCTGGAGTTAGAAAAAAGGTCACATGACACCTGGAGTTAGCAAAAAGGTCACATGACACCTGGAGTTAGCAAACAGGTCACATGACACCTGGAGTTAGAAAAAAGGTCACATGACACCTGGAGTTAGCAAAAAGGTCACATGACACCTGGAGATAGCAAACAGGTCACATGACACCTGGAGTTAGCAAACAGGTCACATGACTCCTGGAGTTAGCAAACAGGTCACGTGACATCATAAGGCAAAAGATGCTGTAGTCTGATGAGACAAACATGTACCTATTTGGCCTGAACGCAAAGACCAACGTCTGGAGAAAACCAGGCACAGCACATCACCCGTCTAACACCATCCTACAATGAAGCATGGTGGTGGCAGCTTCATGCTATGGGGAGGTTTTCCAGCGGTAGGGACTGGATCGAGGGGACAATGAATGGAGCCAATTACAGGAAAATCCTTAGTGAAAACCTGCTTCAGAGTGCAAACAACCTTAGATGAGGGATGAAGATTCACCTTCCAACAGGACAATGAATCCAAGCATACCGCCAAAGCAATGCTGGAATGGATTCAGAATAAGAATGTGAAACTCCTTGAGTGGCCCAGGCAAAGCCCAGACTTGAATCCCATTGAAAATCTGTGGAAATTACTGTTCACCGCCATTTCCCCATCTAACTGAAGAGAGATTACGAAGAATGGGAGAAAATCCCCAAATCCTGATGTGCAAAGCTGATCCAGACATCCCCAAGATGACTCAAAGCTGAGCCAGACATACCCAAGACGACTCAAAGCTGATACAGACATACCCAAGACGACTCAAAGCTGAGCCAGACATACCCAAGACGACTCAAAGCTGATACAGACATACCCAAGACGACTCAAAGCTGATCCAGACATACCCAAGACGACTCAAAGCTGATACAGACATACCCAAGATGACTCAATGCTGATACAGACATACCCAAGACGACTCAAAGCTGATACAGACATACCCAAGACGACTCAAAGCTGATCCAGACATACCCAAGACGACTCAAAGCTGATACAGACATACCCAAGATGACTCAATGCTGATACAGACATACCCAAGACGACTCAAAGCTGATCCAGACATACCCAAGACGACTCAAAGCTGATACAGACATACCCAAGACGAATCAACACTGATTCAGACATACCCAAGACGACTCAAAGCTGATACAGACATACCCAAGACGACTCAACACTGATTCAGACATACCCAAGAGGACTCAAAGCTGATCCAGACATACCCAAGACGACTCAAAGCTGATACAGACATACCCAAGACGACTCAAAGCTGATACCGACATACCCAAGAGGACTCAAAGCTGATACAGACATACCCAAGACGACTCAACGATGATACAGACATACCCAAGAGGACTCAAAGCTGATACAGACATACCCAAGACTGTAAAGCTAATACAGACATACCCAAGACGACTCAAAGCTGAGCCAGACATACCCAAGACGACTCAAAGCTGATCCAGACATACCCAAGACGACTCAAAGCTGATACAGACATACCCAAGACGACTCAAAGCTGATACAGACATACCCAAGACGACTCAACAATGATACAGACATACCCAAGACGACTCAAAGCTGATCCAGACATACCCAAGACGACTCAAAGCTAATACAGACATAATCAAGACGACTCAAAGCTGATCCAAACATACCCAAGACGACTCAAAGATGATACAGACATACCCAAGACAACTCAAAGCTGATACAGACATACCCAAGACGACTCAAAGCTGAGCCAGACATACCCAAGACGACTCAAAGCTGATCCAGACATACCCAAGAGGACTCAAAGCTGATCCAGACATACCCAAGACGACTCAAAGCTGACCCAGACATACCCAAGACGACTCAAAGCTAATACAGACATACCCAAGACGACTCAACACTGATTCAGACATACCCAAGAGGACTCAAAGCTGATACAGACATACCCAAGACGACTCAACACTGATACAGACATACCCAAGACGACTCAAAGCTGAGCCAGACATACCCAAGACGACTCAAAGCTGAGCCAGACATACCCAAGACGACTCAAAGGTGATCCAGACATACCCAAGACGACTCAAAGCTGATCCAGACATACCCAAGACGACTCAAAGCTGAGCCAGACATACCCAAGACGACTCAAAGATGTAATTGCCGCCAAAAGGTGCTTCTACAAAGTATTGACATTGTGGGGCATTATGTGATAAATAAAATGTTATTTGATTTTGATAGGACACACACACCACTCCCTCTTTTACCCTCTCAGGGCGCTGGGCAGAGTCTTTCCCTTCTCTGATTGGCTGTAGCAGTTCCCTTGGGGTTCTGGCACCTCCCCTTTCTCTCTCAGCATGGCGACGGCTGCCGTGGCGATGATGCCCACTCCGTCTCTAAGGCGGCTCTCCAAGGGATACTCCATCTCGTTGTAGGACACAGAGATCATCCCCAGGGGATAGATGTCTGGGGTGAAGTCGGGGTTCCCTGTGGTCAGACTTGGTACGATCCAGATGTAGCCCGACCCAGTCAGACCCAGAGACCTGGCCTCTTCCAATATATACCTGCAGGGGGATCAGATTGTTTAGAATAGTATACTGGAGAAGGAAGATGAAGTGAGACATCCCACTCCCTCATTTGTAAGGTTTCAACGGAAATCAATGAACTAAGTAGACCAGAACCAGGTGCTACATCACTGGTGTCTAAGAGGCAGCTACTCCATTTTAAGTAGACAATGGTAAACGGCCTGACTGAGCTATGTTTATGAACTAATATATTGACGGTCCAGGATCAACACAGTTAAATGGTGAACCAGGATCAACACAGTTAAATGGTGAACCAGGATCAACACAGTTAAATGGTGAACCAGGATCAACACAGTTAAATGGTGAACCGGGATCAACACAGTTAAATGGTGAACCGGGATCAACACGGTTAAATGGTGAATCAGGATCAACACAGTTAAATGGTGAACCGGGATCAACACAGTTAAATGGTGAACAGGGATCAACACAGTTAAATGGTGAACCAGGATCAACACAGTTAAATGGTGAACCAGGATCAACACAGTTAAATGGTGAACCGGGATCAACACAGTGAACCAGGATCAACACAGTTAAATGGTGAACAGGGATCAACACAGTTAAATGGTGAACAGGGATCAACACAGTTAAATGGTGAACAGGGATCAACACAGTTAAATGGTGAACCGGGATCAACACAGTTAAATGGTGAACCGGGATCAACACAGTTAAATGGTGAACCGGGATCAACACAGTTAAATGGTGAACCAGGATCAACACAGTTAAATGGTGAACCGGGATCAACACAGTTAAATGGTGAACCAGGATCAACACAGTTAAATGGTGAACCAGGATCAACACAGTTAAATGGTGAACCAGGATCAACAACACAACACAACATAATATAACAGCAGTACAGCAGTATAACAGCCTCTAGTACCTAGCCTCTTCCTAGCAGCAGTATAACAGCCTCTAGTACCTAGCCTCTTCCTAGCAGCAGTATAACAGCCTCTAGTACCTAGCCTCTTCCTAGGAGCAGTACAGCAGTATAACAGCCTCTAGTACCTAGCCTCTTCATTGGAGCAGTATAACAGCCTCTAGTACCTAGCCTCTTCCTAGCAGCAGTATAACAGCCTCTAGTACCTAGCCTCTTCCTAGGAGCAGTACAGCAGTATAACAGCCTCTAGTACCTAGCCTCTTCCTAGCAGCAGTATAACAGCCTCTAGTACCTAGCCTCTTCCTAGCAGCAGTATAACAGTCTCTAGTACCTAGCCTCTTCCTAGCAGCAGTATAACAGCCTCTAGTACCTAGCCTCTTCCTAGCAGCAGTATAACAGCCTCTAGTACCTAGCCTCTTCTTAGCAGCAGTATAACAGCCTCTAGTACCTAGCCTCTTCCTAGTAGCAGTATAACAGTCTCTAGTACCTAGCCTCTTCCTAGTAGCAGTATAACAGCCTCTAGTACCTAGGCTCTTCCTAGTAGCAGTACAGCAGTATAACAGTCTCTAGTACCTAGCCTCTTCCTAGTAGCAGTATAACAGCCTCTAGTACCTAGCCTCTTCCTTGGAGCAGTATAACAGCCTCTAGTACCTAGCCTCTTCCTTGGAGCAGTATAACAGCCTCTAGTACCTAGCCTCTTCCTAGTAGCAGTATAACAGTCTCTAGTACCTAGCCTCTTCCTTGGAGCAGTACAGCAGTATAACAGCCTCTAGTACCTAGCCTCTTCCTTGGAGCAGTATAACAGTATAACATCCTCTAGTACCCAGCCTCTTCCTAGCAGCAGTATAAAAGCCTCTAGTACCTAGCCTCTTCCTAGCAGCAGTATAACAGCATCTAGTACCTAGCCTCTTCCTAGCAGCAGTATAACAGCCTCTAGTACCTAGCCTCTTCCTAGCAGCAGTATAACAGCCTCTAGTACCTAGTCTCTTCCTAGCAGCGGTATTACAGCCTCTAGTACCTAGCCTCTTCCTTGGAGCAGTACAGCAGTATAACAGCCTCTAGTACCTAGCCTCTTCCTAGTAGCAGTACAACAGCCTCTAGTACCTAGCCTCCTCCTAGCAGCAGTATAACAGCCTCTAGTACCTAGCCTCTTCCTAGTAGCAGTACAGCAGTATAACAGCCTCTAGTTCCTAGCCTCCTCCTAGCAGCAGTATAACAGCCTCTAGTACCTAGTCTCTTCCTAGCAGCAGTATAACAGCCTCTAGTACCTAGCCTCCTCCTAGCAGCAGTATAACAGCCTCTAGTACCTAGCCTCTTCCTAGTAGCAGTACAGCAGTATAACAGCCTCTAGTTCCTAGCCTCCTCCTAGCAGCAGTATAACAGCCTCTAGTACCTAGTCTCTTCCTAGCAGCAGTATAACAGCCTCTAGTACCTAGCCTCTTCCTTGGAGCAGTATAACAGCCTCTAGTACCTAGCCTCTTCCTAGTAGCAGTATAACAGCCTCTAGTACCTAGCCTCTTCCTAGCAGCAGTATAACAGCCTCTAGTACCTAGCCTCTTCCTAGTAGCAGTATAACAGCCTCTAGTACCTAGCCTCTTCCTAGTAGCAGTGTAATAGCCTCTAGTACCTAGCCTCTTCCTAGTAGCAGTATAACAGCCTCTAGTACCTAGCCTCTTCCTAGTAGCAGTATAATAGCCTCTAGTACCTAGCCTCTTCCTAGTAGCAGTATAACAGCCTCTAGTACCTAGCCTCCTCCTTGGAGCAGTACAGCAGTATAACAGGACTCTGGATCCTCTTCAGCTGGATATGAGCTTTAGAGTTGGCGTCTCCGTCCACAGCGTCCAGCGTGACGACGCTCTGAAGGTCCCAACGCACAAAGCTGTGGTCCACCGTCACACGCAGGACATTAATGAACTCCTACAGACAGACACAACGGTTACTGGGGGTTGGGGGTGTGTTGTGTCTGTCTGTCTGTGTGTGTGTGTGTGTGTGTAATGTGTGTGTGTGTGTGTGTGTGTAATGTGTGTGTGTGTGTGTGTGTGTGTGTGTGTGTGTGTGTGTGTGTGTGTGTGTGTGTGTGTGTGTGTGTGTGTGTGTGTGTGTGTGTGTGTGTGTGTGTGTGTGTGTGTGTGTGTACCTGGTACCCGGGGAACTTAGAGGTGACTATAGAGAAGATGTGCCAGTCATATTCCTCCATGATATTCATCATCAGTAACGCCTCCTGCATCAGAGACGCTCCAAACTGGAAGAATGTGGACTCCACATCCTGGGGAGGGAGAGGGGGGGGTAGAGAGGGGGAGAGGGAAGGGAGAGGAGAGGTGAGGGAGTGGAGAGTGGAGAGAGGGAGGGAGAAGGTATTGTTACCAGGCATGTCACAGAAGTAGAAAGCTAATATCAGTAGAGAGAGGAGGTAGAGAGAAGAGGTAGAGAGAGGGCCTGGTGATGACAGATGGAGAGAGGAGGTAGAGAGGGGAGGTAGAGAGGGGAGGTAGAGAGAGGAGGTAGAGAGAGGGCCTGGTGATTACATATGGAGAGAGGAGGTAGAGAGAGGGCCTGGTGATTACATATGGAGAGAGGAGGTAGAGAGAGGAGGTAGAGAGAGGGCCTGGTGATTACATATGGAGAGAGGAGGTAGAGAGATGAGGTAGAGAGAGGAGGTAGAGAGAGGAGATAGAGAGAGGGCCTGGTGATTACATATGGAGAGAGGAGGTAGAGAGAGGAGGTAGAGAGGGGGGGTAGAGAGGGGAGGTAGAGAGAGGGCCTAGTGATTACATATGGAGAGAGGAGGTAGAGAGGGGGTAGAGAGAGGAGGTAGAGAGAGGGCCTGGTGATTACATATGGAGAGAGGAGGTAGAAAGAGGAAGTAGAGAGAGGAGGTAGAGAGGGGGTAGAGAGGGGAGGTAGAGAGAGGTAGAGAGGAGGTAGAGAGAGGAGGTAGAGAGAGGAGGTAGAGAGAGGGCCTGGTGATTACATATGGAGAAAGGAAGTAGAGAGAGGAGGTAGAGAGAGGGCCTGGTGATTACATATGGAGAGAGGAGGTAGAGAGAGGAGGAAGAGAGAGGAGGTAGAGAGCGGAGGTAGAGAGGGGAGGTAGAGAGAGGAGGTAGAGAGAGGGCCTGGTGATTACATATGGAGAGAGGAGGTAGAGAGAGGGCCTGGTGATTACATATGGAGAGAGGAGGTAGAGAGAGGAGGTAGAGAGCGGAGGTAGAGAGAGGAGGTAGAGAGAGGGCATGGTGATTACATATGGAGAGGAGGTAGAGAGGGCCTGGTGATTACATATGGAGAGGAGGGACCGCAACAGTACTTCACAAGATGAATCTCCTTCATTCTCTCTCTCTATCTCCCTCTCCCTCCCTCCAATTTGTAAGTCGCTCTGGATAAGAGCGTCTGCTAAATGACTCTCTCTCCAAATCTCTCTCCTCTCCACCTCTCTCTATCTCCCTCCCTCTCCTCTCTCTCCACTCTCCCTGCCATTCTCTCTCTCTCCCTCTCTCTCTATCTCCCTCTCCCTCCTCTCTCTCCACTCTCTCCCTCTCCACCTCTCTATCTCCCTCCCTCCTCTCTCTCCACTCTCTCCCTCTCCACCTCTCTCTATCTCCCTCCCTCCTCTCTCTCCACTCTCCCTGCCACTCTCTCTCCACTCTCTCCCTCTCCACCTCTCTCTATCTCCCTCCCCCTCTCTCTCCACTCCCACTCCACCTCTCTCTATCTCCCTCTCCCTCCCTCCTCTCTCTCCACTCTCTCTGCCACTCTCTCTCCACTCTCTCCCTCTCCACCTCTCTCTATCTCCCTCCCTCCCTCCTCTCTCTCCACTCTCTCCCTCTCCACCTCTCTCTCTATCTCCCTCTCCCTCCCTCCTCTCCCTCCTCTCTCTCCACTCCTCTCTCTCCACTCTCTCCCTCTCCACATCTCCCTCTCCCTCCCTCCTCTCTCCACTCTCTCCCTCCCTCCTCTCTCTCCACTCTCTCCCTCTCCCCCCTCCTCTCTCTCCACTCTCTCCCTCTCCACCTCTCTCTATCTCCCTCTCCCTCCCTCCTCTCTCTCCACTCTCCCTGCCACTCTCTCTCTCTCCACCTCTTTCTCTCCACATCTCTCCATATCTCCCTCTCTGTATCTACACTCTCACTCTATCTTATCCACTATCTCTTTTGTCAGGCTGTATGTTGTAGCATCAGTAGTGTCAATGTCTCTACTGTAGATGGAACTCTGTGTAGGAGTAGTAACATCAGCACTGTAGTATCAAGGTCTCTACTCACCATCTCTGTCTGTCTGTCTCTCTCCATCTCTCTGTCTGTCTGTCTCTCTCCATCTCTCTCTCTCTGTCTGTCTCTCTCTGTCTGTCTCTCTCCATATCTCTCTCTGTCTGTCTCTCTCTGTCTGTCTCTCTCCATCTCTCTCGCTGTCTCTCTCCTTCTCTCTATCTGTCTGTCTCTCTCCATCTCTCTCTCTGTCTGTCTCTGTCTCTCTCCATCTCTCTCTCTCTGTCTGTCTCTCTCCATCTCTCTGTCTCTGTCTCTCTCTTTCCATCTCTCTCTCTCTGTCTGTCTCTCTCCATATCTCTCTCTGTCTGTCTCTCTCTGTCTGTCTCTCTCCATCTCTCTCGCTGTCTCTCTCCATCTCTCTATCTGTCTGTCTCTCTCCATCTCTCTCTCTGTCTGTCTCTGTCTCTCTCCATCTCTCTCTCTCTGTCTGTCTCTCTCCATCTCTCTCTCTCTGTCTGTCTCTCAATTCAATTCAATTCAATTCAAGGGCTTTATTGGCATGGGAAACATGTGTTAACATTGCCAAAGCAAGTGAGGTAGACAACATACAAAGTGAATATACATCCTCTTGCAGGCTTGTTTTCGAGTTGCTGTGCGTTTTGTTGCCAACCTATTTTGCTACCTGACAACGTTACGGTTTTCACTTTTTAATTACCGTTCATATATTTATTTATTTTTTCCTCAACTTTTTCACTCCGGACGCTTTATCTGGACACGATTCGTCAGGACCTCCAACAGCCGAAGCTAAGTAGTAACATTAACATGATGCCTTCTAATTGCAGCCGCTGTGCTCGCCTTACGGCGAGGATAGCTGTACTGCAAGCCCAGCTTCAGACGCAATCGTTAGGCAAGGGTAATTTTAGTGTAGGAAAGGATGAAACAGCGTCTGTGCCACCAGTAAGTACAGATAGTAGTATAAATCCCCTGGCACAGTCCCCGCAGCCGGACAACTTTCTCACGGTTTCTGGAAGGAAATGCTGTAGGAACGCTCAACCGGTGTCGCTCATTCAGCCGACAGAAACTTTCAACCGGTTTTCCCCATTAAGCAGCGGGTCGGTGTCAGAGGCCGAGTCTTCTCTGGTCTCTACTCCTCCCGTTACGGGGTCTGAGACGCCGAAGCTTCCCACCATTAGCTCTGACAAATTGAAAACTCTAGTCATTGGCGACTCCATTACCCGCAGTATTAGACTTAAAGCGAATCATCCAGCGATCATACACTGTTTACCCGGGGCAGGGCTACCGACGTTAAGGCTAATCTGAAGATGGTGCTGGCTAAAGCTAAAACTGGCGTGTAGTGTTTTAATTTTTTTTTTTTTAATTTTACCTTTATTTAACCAGGCAAGTATTAGAGATTCTTATTTTCAATCCCTGGGAACGTCGGTTAACTGATGTTAGGATGAAACAGTCAGAGATCACTAGTCAAGCTCTAACCACTAGCTTCTGCGTATAGAGATATATCAGCAGTCAGAATCAGATGTAGCTTCTGCATCGAGAAAGATGTGTCGGCAATAATGTCTCTGGCCCCCTCCCAGTTAGGGGAGTGATGAGCTCTACAGCAGAGTCTCACAACTCAATCGCTGGTTGAAAACTGTTTTCTGCCCCTCCCAAAAGATAGAATTTGTAGATAATTGGCCCTCTTTCTGGGACTCACCCACAAACAGGACCAAGCCTGACCTGCTGAGGAGTGACGGACTCCATCCTAGCTGGAGGGTGCTCTCATCTTATCTACCAACATAGACAGGGCTCTAACTCCTCTAGCTCCACAATGAAATAGGGTGCAGGCCAGGCAGCAGGCTATTAGCCAGCCTGCCAGCATAGTGGAGTCTGCCACTAGCATAGTCAGTGTAGTCAGCTCAGCTATCACCATTGAGACCGTGTCTGTGCCTCGACCTAGGTTGGGCAAAACTAAACATGGCGGTGTTCGCCTTAGCAATCTCACTAGGATAAAGACCACCTCCATTCCTGTCATTACTGAAAGAGATCATGATACCTCACTTCTCAAAATAGGGCTACTTAATGTTAGATCCCTTACTTCAAAGGCAATTATAGTCAATGAACTAATCACTGATCATAATCTTGATGTGATTGGCCTGACTGAAACATGGCTTAAGCCTGATGAATTTACTGTGTTAAATGAGGCCTCACCTCCTGGCTACACTAGTGACCATATCCCCCGTGCATCCCGCAAAGGCGGAGGTGTTGCTAACATTTACGATAGCAAATTTCAATTTACAAAAAAAAAAAAAATGACGTTTTCGTCTTTTGAGCTTCTAGTCATGAAATCTATGCAGCCTACTCAATCACTTTTTATAGCTACTGTTTACAGGCCTCCTGGGCCATATACAGCGTTTCTCACTGAGTTCCCTGAATTCCTATCGGACCTTGTAGTCATTGCAGATAATATTCTAATCTTTGGTGACTTTAATATTCACATGGAAAAGTCCACAGACCCACTCCAAAAGGCTTTCGGAGCCATCATCGACTCAGTGGGTTTTGTCCAACATGTCTCTGGACCCACTCACTGTCACAGTCATACGCTGGACCTAGTTTTGTCCCATGGAATAAATGTTGTGGATCTTAATGTTTTTCCTCATAATCCTGGACTATCGGACCACCATTTTATTACGTTTGCAATTGCAACAAATAATCTGCTCAGACCCCAACCAAGGAACATCAAAAGTCGTGCTATAAATTCACAGACAACACAAAGATTCCTTGATGCCCTTCCAGACTCCCTCTGCCTACCCAAGGACGCCAGAGGACAAAAATCCGTTAACCACCTAACTGAGTATCTCAATTTAACCTTGCGCAATACCCTAGATGCAGTTGCACCCCTAAAAACTAAAAAAATGTCTCATAAGAAACTAGCTCCCTGGTACACAGAAAATACCCGAGCTCTGAAGCAAGCTTCCAGAAAATTGGAACGGAAATGGCGCCACACCAAACTGGAAGTCTTCCGACTAGCTTGGAAGGACGGTACCGTGCAGTACCGAAGAGCCCTTACTGCTGCTCGATCATCCTATTTTTCTAACTTAATTGAGGAAAATAAGAACAATCCGAAATTCCTTTTTGATACTGTCGCAAAGCTAACTAAAAAGCAGCATTCCCCAAGAGAGGATGACTTTCACTTTAGCAGTGATAAATTCATGAACTTCTTTGAGGAAAAGATTATGATTATTAGAAAGCAAATTACGGACTCCTCTTTAAACCTGCGTATTCCTCCAAACCTCAGTTGTCCTGAGTCTGCACAACTCTGCCAGGACCTAGGATCAAGAGAGACGCTCAAGTCTTTTAGTACTATATCTCTTGACACAATGATGAAAATAATCATGGCCTCTAAACCTTCAAGCTGCATACTGGACCCTATTCCAACTAAACTACTGAAAGAGCTGCTTCCTGTGCTTGGCCCTCCTATGTTGAACATAATAAACGGCTCTCTATCCACTGGATGTGTACCAAACTCACTAAAAGTGGCAGTAATAAAGCCTCTCTTGAAAAAGCCAAACCTTGACCCAGAAAATATAAAAACTATCGGCCTATATCGAATCTTCCATTCCTCTCAAAAATTTTAGAGAAGGCTGTTGCGCAGCAACTCACTGCCTTCCTGAAGACAAACAATGTATACGAAATGCTTCAGTCTGGTTTTAGACCCCATCATAGCACTGAGACGGCACTTGTGAAGGTGGTAAATGACATTTTAATGGCAACGGACCGAGGCTCTGCATCTGTCCTCGTGCTCCTAGACCTTAGTGCTGCTTTTGATACCATCGATCACCACATTCTTTTGGAGAGATTGGAAACCCAAATTGGTCTACACGGACATGTTCTGGCCTGGTTTAGATCTTATCTGTCGGAAAGATATCAGTTTGTCTCTGTGAATGGTTTGTCCTCTGACAAATCAACTGTAAATTTCGGTGTTCCTCAAGGTTCTGTTTTAGGACCACTATTGTTTTCACTATATATTTTACCTCTTGGGGATGTTATTCGAAAACATAATGTAAACTTTCACTGCTATGCGGATGACACACAGCTGTACATTTCAATGAAACATGGTGAAGCCCCAAAATTGCCCTCGCTAGAAGCATGTGTTTCAGACATAAGGAAGTGGATGGCTGCAAACTTTCTACTATTAAACTCGGACAAAACAGAGATGCTTGTTCTAGGTCCCAAGAAACAAAGAGATCTTCTGTTGAATCTGACAATTAATCTTAATGGTTGTACAGTCGTCTCAAATAAAACTGTGAAGGACCTCGGCGTTACTCTGGACCCTGATCTCTCTTTTGAAGAACATATCAAGACCATTTCGAGGACAGCTTTTTTCCATCTACGTAACATTGCAAAAATCAGAAACTTTCTGTCCAAAAATGATGCAGAAAAATTAATCCATGCTTTTGTCACTTCTAGGTTAGACTACTGCAATGCTCTATTTTCCGGCTACCCGGATAAAGCACTAAATAAACTTCAGTTAGTGCTGAATACGGCTGCTAGAATCCTGACTAGAACCAAAAATTTGATCATATTACTCCAGTGCTAGCCTCTCTACACTGGCTTCCTGTCAAAGCAAGGGCTGATTTCAAGGTTTTACTGCTAACCTACAAAGCATTACATGGGCTTGCTCCTACCTATCTCTCTGATTTGGTCCTGCCGTACATACCTACACGTACGCTACGGTCACAAGACGCAGGCCTCTAATTGTCCCTAGAATTTCTAAGCAAACAGCTGGAGGCAGGGCTTTCTCCTATAGAGCTCCATTTTTATGGAACGGTCTGCCTACCCATGTCAGAGACGCAAACTCGGTCTCAACCTTTAAGTCTTTACTGAAGACTCATCTCTTCAGTGGGTCATATGATTGAGTGTAGTCTGGCCCAGGAGTGGGAAGGTGAACGGAAAGGCTCTGGAGCAACGAACCGCCCTTGCTGTCTCTGCCTGGCCGATTCCCCTCTTTCCACTGGGATTCTCTGCCTCTACCCTGTTACGGGGCTGAGTCACTGGCTTACTGGGGCTCTCTCATGCCGTCCCTGGGGGGTGCGTCACCTGGGTGGGTTGATTCACTGTTGTGGTCGGCCTGTCTGGGTTGGCGCCCCCTTGGGTTGTGCCGTGGCGGAGATCTTTGTGGGCTATACTCGGCCTTGTCTCAGGATGGTAAGTTGGTGGTTGAAGATATCCCTCTAGTGGTGTGGGGGCTGTGCTTTGGCAAAGTGGGTGGGGTTATATCCTTCCTGTTTGGCCCTGTCCGGGGTGTCCTCGGATGGGGCCACAGTGTCTCCTGACCCCTCCTGTCTCAGCCTCCAGTATTTATGCTGCATTAGTTTATGTGTCGGGGGCTAGGTTCAGTTTGTTATATCTGGAGTACTTCTCCTGTCCTATTCGGTGTCCTGTGTGAATCTAAGTGTGCGTTCTCTAATTCTCTCCTTCTCTCTTTCTTTCTCTCTCTCGGAGGACCTGAGCCCTAGGACCATGCCCCAGGACTACCTGACATGATGACTCCTTGCTGTCCCCAGTCCACCTGGCCATGCTGCTGCTCCAGTTTCAACTGGCCTGGGCCCTAGGACCATGTCCCAGGACTACCTGACATGATGACTCCTTGCTGTCCCCAGTCCACCTGGCCATGCTGCTGCTCCAGTTTCAACTGTTCTGCCTTACTATTATTCAACCATGCTGGTCATTTATGAACATTTGAACATCTTGGCCACGTTCTGTTATAATCTCCACCCGGCACAGCCAGAAGAGGACTGGCCACCCCACATATGCTCTCTCTAATTCTCTCTTTCTTTCTCTCTCTCGGAGGACCTGAGCCCTAGGACCGTGCCCCAGGACTACCTGACATGATGACTCCTTGCTGTCCCCAGTCCACCTGACTGTGCTGCTGCTCCAGTTTCAACTGTTCTGCCTTATTATTATTCGACCATGCTGGTCATTTATGAACATTTGAACATCTTGGTCATGTTCTGTTATAATCTCTACCCGGCACAGCCAGAAGAGGACTGGCCACCCCACATAGCCTGGTTCCTCTCTAGGTTTCTTCCTAGGTTTTGGCCTTTCTAGGGAGTTTTTCCTAGCCACCGTGCTTTTACACCTGCATTGTTTGCTGTTTGGGGTTTTAGGCTGGGTTTCTGTACAGCACTTTGAGATATCAGCTGATGTACGAAGGGCTATATAAATAAATTGGATTTGATTTGATTTGATTTGATATATAAGGTGAAAAACAACAAAAATGAACAGTAAACATTACACATACAGAAGTTTCAAAACAGTAAAGACATTACAAATGTCATATTATATATATATATATATATATATATATATATATACAATGTACAAATAGTTAAAGGACACAAGATAAAATAAATAAGCATAAATATGGGTTGTATTTACAATGGTGTTTGTTCTTCACTGTTCTTGTTCTTCTTCTCTCTCCATCTCTCTCTCTCTGTCTGTCTCTCTCCATCTCTCTCTCTCTGTCTGTCTCTCTAGCTCGTCATCATTTTAGCTTCAGCTTCTCTACCTCTCTCCATCTCTCTCTCTCTCTATCCCCCATCACATTAGGCTTGTTCCAGCTTCCTGTACCTCTGTTCATCTCTCCTCTCCTCATCTCTCTCTCTCTCCTCTCGTCTCAATTCAATTCAAGGGACTTTATTGGCATGGAAAACATATGTCAACATTTCCAAAACAAGTGAGGTAGATAATATACAAAAGTAGTCTCTCCATCTCTCTCTCTCTGTATCCCACATCACATTAGGTTCCAGCTTCCTGTCTTTAGGCTGACTAACATGATGCCTCATTTAACAACCTCACTCTGCCGATATATTACTCTTTGCCTAACCAGAGAGAGACAAAGGGAGAAAGAGGGCAGAATTATGCTAAAATACCCTCCGTGTACAACGTAAAACACCAAATAATTAATGCAGAGCAAAATTAGGCCGATATCCACTAATTATCAAAATCCGGAAAAGAGCTGTTAAATTCTACAACCACCTAAAAGGAAGTGATTCCCAAACCTTCCATAACAAAGCCATCACCTACAGAGAGATGAACCTGGAGAAGAGTCCCCTAAGCAAGTTGGTCCTGGGGCTCTGTTCACAAACACAAACACACCCCCAGGACAGCAACACAATTAGACCCAACCAAATCATGAGAAAAACAAAAAGATAATTATTTGACACATTGGAAAGAATTAACAAAAAAACAGAGCAAACTAGAATGCTATTTGGCCCTACACAGAGAGTACACAGCGGCAGAATACCTGACCACTGTGACTGACCCAAAATTAAGGAAAGCTTTGACTATGTACAGACTCAGTGAGCATAGCCTTGCTATGGAGAAAGGCCGCCGTAGGCAGACATGGCTCTCAAGAGAAAATAGGCTATGTGCTCACTGCCCACAAAATGAGGTGGAAACTGAGCTGCACTTCCTAACCTCCTGCCCAATGTATGACCATATTAGAGAGACATATTTCCCTCAGATTACACAGATCCACAAAGAATTCCAAAACAAATCACATTTTGAGAAACTCCCATATCTACTGGGTGAAATTCCACAGTGTGCCATCACAGCAGCAAGATTTGTGTCCTGTTGCCACAAGAAAAGGGCAACCAGTGAAGAACAAACACCACTGCAAATACAACCCATATTTATGTTGATTTATTTTCCATTTTGTACTTTAACTATTTGTGCAAATAACTACTACTATATATAATTACTACTCCTACACACAGTTCCATCTACAGTAGAGACATTGATACTACTGATGTTACTACTCCTATTGATACTACTGACGTTACTACTCCTATTGATACTACTGATGTTACTACTCCTACACACAGCTCCATCTACAGTAGAGACATTGATACTACTGACGTTACTACTCCTATTGATACTACTGATGTTACTACTCCTATTGATACTACTGATGTTAATACTCCTATTGATACTACTGATGTTACTACTCCTATTGATACTACTGACGTTACTACTCCTATTGATACTACTGATGTTACTACTCCTACACACAGTTCCATCTACAGTAGAGACATTGATACTACTGACGTTACTACTCCTATTGATACTACTGATGTTACTACTCCTACACACAGTTCCATCTACAGTAGAGACATTGATACTACTGATGTTACTACTCCTATTGATACTACTGACGTTACTACTCCTATTGATACTACTGATGTTACTACTCCTATTGATACTACTGATGTTACTACTCCTACACACAGTTCCATCTACAGTAGAGACATTGATACTACTGATGTTACTACTCCTATTGATACTACTGATGTTAATACTCCTATTGATACTACTGATGTTACTACTCCTATTGATACTACTGACGTTACTACTCCTATTGATACTACTGATGTTACTACTCCTACACACAGTTCCATCTACAGTAGAGACATTGATACTACTGACGTTACTACTCCTATTGATACTACTGATGTTACTACTCCTATTGATATTACTGACGTTACTACTCCTATTGATACTACTGACGTTACTACTCCTATTGATACTACTGACGTTACTACTCCTACACACAGTTCCATCTACAGTAGAGACATTGATACTACTGACGTTACTACTCCTATTGATACTACTGACGTTACTACTCCTATTGATACTACTGATGTTACTACTCCTATTGATACTACTGACGTTACTACTCCTACACACAGTTCCATCTACAGTAGAGACATTGATACTACTGATGTTACTACTCCTATTGATACTACTGATGTTACTACTCCTACACACAGTTCCATCTACAGTAGAGACATTGATACTACTGACGTTACTACTCCTATTGATACTACTGACGTTACTACTCCTATTGATACTACTGACGTTACTACTCCTACACACAGTTCCATCTACAGTAGAGACATTGATACTACTGACGTTACTACTCCTATTGATAATACTGATGTTACTACTCCTATTGATACTACTGATGTTACTACTCCTACACACAGTTCCATCTACAGTAGAGACATTGATACTACTGATGTTACTACTCCTATTGATACTACTGATGTTACTACTCCTATTGATACTACTGATGTTACTACTCCTATTGATACTACTGATGTTACTACTCCTATTGATACTACTGATGTTACTACTCCTATTGATACTACTGATGTTACTACTCCTATTGATACTATTGATGTTACTACTCCTATTGATACTACTGACGTTACTACTCCTATTGATACTACTGACGTTACTACTCCTACACACAGTTCCATCTACAGTAGAGACATTGATACTACTGATGTTACTACTCCTATTGATACTACTGATGTTACTACTCCTATTGATACTACTGATGTTACTACTCCTATTGATACTACTGATGTTACTACTCCTACACACAGTTCCATCTACAGTAGAGACATTGATACTACTGACGTTACTACTCCTATTGATACTACTGATGTTACTACTCCTATTGATACTACTGATGTTACTACTCCTATTGATACTACTGATGTTACTACTCCTACACACAGTTCCATCTACAGTAGAGACATTGATACTACTGATGTTACTACTCCTATTGATACTACTGATGTTAATACTCCTATTGATACTACTGATGTTACTACTCCTATTGATACTACTGACGTTACTACTCCTATTGATACTACTGATGTTACTACTCCTACACACAGTTCCATCTACAGTAGAGACATTGATACTACTGACGTTACTACTCCTATTGATACTACTGATGTTACTACTCCTATTGATATTACTGACGTTACTACTCCTATTGATACTACTGACGTTACTACTCCTATTGATACTACTGACGTTACTACTCCTACACACAGTTCCATCTACAGTAGAGACATTGATACTACTGACGTTACTACTCCTATTGATACTACTGACGTTACTACTCCTATTGATACTACTGATGTTACTACTCCTATTGATACTACTGACGTTACTACTCCTACACACAGTTCCATCTACAGTAGAGACATTGATACTACTGATGTTACTACTCCTATTGATACTACTGATGTTACTACTCCTACACACAGTTCCATCTACAGTAGAGACATTGATACTACTGACGTTACTACTCCTATTGATACTACTGACGTTACTACTCCTATTGATACTACTGACATTACTACTCCTACACACAGTTCCATCTACAGTAGAGACATTGATACTACTGACGTTACTACTCCTATTGATAATACTGATGTTACTACTCCTATTGATACTACTGATGTTACTACTCCTACACACAGTTCCATCTACAGTAGAGACATTGATACTACTGATGTTACTACTCCTATTGATACTACTGATGTTACTACTCCTATTGATACTACTGATATTACTTCTCCTATTGATACTACTGATGTTACTACCCCTATTGATACTACTGATGTTACTACTCCTATTGATACTATTGATGTTACTACTCCTATTGATACTACTGACGTTACTACTCCTATTGATACTACTGACGTTACTACTCCTACACACAGTTCCATCTACAGTAGAGACATTGATACTACTGATGTTACTACTCCTATTGATACTACTGATGTTACTACTCCTATTGATACTACTGATGTTACTACTCCTATTGATACTACTGATGTTACTACTCCTACACACAGTTCCATCTACAGTAGAGACATTGATACTACTGACGTTACTACTCCTATTGATACTACTGATGTTACTACTCCTATTGATACTACTGATGTTACTACTCCTATTGATACTACTGACGTTACTACTCCTATTGATACTACTGATGTTACTACTCCTACTGATACTACTGACGTTACTACTCCTATTGATACTACTGACGTTACTACTCCTATTGATACTACTGACGTTACTACTCCTACACACAGTTCCATCTACAGTAGAGACATTGATACTACTGATGTTACTACTCCTATTGATACTACTGATGTTACTACTCATATTGATACTACTGATGTTACTACTCATATTGATACTACTGATGTTACTACTCCTATTGATACTACTGATGTTATAACTCCTATCGATACTACTGACGTTACTACTCCTATTGATACTACTGATGTTACTACTCCTATTGATACTACTGCCGTTACTACTCCTACACACAGTTCCATCTACAGTAGAGACATTGATACTACTGATGTTACTACTCCTATTGATACTACTGATGTTACTACTCCTATTGATACTACTGATGTTACTACTCCTATTGATACTACTGATGTTACTACTCCTACACACAGTTCCATCTACAGTAGAGACATTGATACTATTGACGTTACTACTCCTATTGATACTACTGATGTTACTACTCCTATTGATACTACTGATGTTACTACTCCTATTGATACTACTGATGTTACTACTCCTATTGATACTACTGATGTTACTACTCCTACACACAGTTCCATCTACAGTAGAGACATTGATACTACTGACGTTACTACTCCTATTGATACTACTGATGTTACTACTCCTATTGATACTACTGATGTTACTACTCCTATTGATACTACTGACGTTACTACTCCTATTGATACTACTGATGTTACTACTCCTATTGATACTACTGATGTTACTACTCCTACACACAGTTCCATCTACAGCAGAGACATTGATACTACTGACGTTACTACTCCTATTGATACTACTGATGTTACTACTCCTATTGATACTACTGATGTTACTACTCCTATTGATACTACTGATGTTACTACTCCTATTGAT
>NC_088410.1:6384172-6386672 GCF_034236695.1 Oncorhynchus nerka
GTCTCACTCACATCGGCTGGTAATTGTCTGGCCCTGTGAATGTTGACCTGTTTAAAGGTCTCACTCACATCGGCTGGTAATTCGTCCGGCCCTGCGGCCCTGTGAATGTTGACCTGTTTAAAGGTCTCACTCACATCGGCTGGTAATCGTCCGCCCTGCGGCCCTGTGAATGTTGACCTGTTTAAAGGTCTCACTCACATCGGCTGGTAATTCGTCCGGCCCTGCGGCCCTGTGAATGTTGACCTGTTTAAAGGTCTCACTCACATCGGCTGGTAATTCGTCCGCCCTGCGGCCCTGTGAATGTTGACCTGTTTAAAGGTCTTACTCACATCGGCTGGTAATTCGTCCGGCCCTGCGGCCCTGTGAATGTTGACCTGTTTAAAGGTCTTACTCACATCGGCTGGTAATTCGTCCGGCCCTGCGGTCCTGTGAATGTTGACCTGTTTAAAGGTCTTACTCACATCGGCTGGTAATCGTCTGGCCCTGCGGCCCTGTGAATGTGTACCTCTTTAAAGGTCTTACTCACATCGGCTGCGGAGAGCGTGATCACACAGTCATCCGGAACAGCTGATGCTCTCATGCATGTTTCAGTGTTACTTGCCTCGTGCATAGAAGGTATTTAGCCTGTCTGGTAGGCTCGTGTCACTGGGCAGCTCGCGGCTGTGCTTCCCTTTGTCTGTAATGGTTTGCAAGCCCTGCCACATCCGATGAGCGTCAGAGCCGGTGTCGTATTTATTAGATCTTAGTCCTGTATTGCCGCTTTGCCTGTTTGATGGTTCATCAGAGGGCATAGCAGGATTTCTTATAAGCTTCCGGGTTAGAGTCCCACTCCTTGAAAGCAGCAGCTCTAGCCTTTAACTCAGTGCGAATGTTGCCTGTAATCCATGGCTTCTGGTTGGGGTATGTACGTACAGTCACTGTGGGGACGACGTCCTCAATGCACTTATTGATGAAGCCAGTAACTGATGTGGTGTACTCCTCAATGCCATCAGAAGAATCCCGGAACATGTTCCAGTCTGTGCTAACAAAACAGTCCTGTAGTTTAGCATCTGCTTCATCTGACCACTTTTGTATTGAGTCACTGGGTCTTCCTGCTTTAATTTTAGCTTGTAAGCAGGAATCAGGAGTTAAGTTCAGATTTACCAAATGGAGGGCGATGGAGAGCTTTGTAGGCGTCTCTGTATGTGGAGTAAAGGTGGTCTAAAATGTTTCTCCTCTGGTTGCACATTTGACATGCTGGTAGAAATGAGGTAACACTGATTTAAGTTTCCCTGCATTAAAGTATCCCGGCCACTAGGAGCGCTGCCTCTGGGTGAGTGGTTTCCTGTTTGCTTATGGGGGAGTGAGGTCATCGGTCACTCATTGAGTGAGGTCATCGGTCACTCATTGAGTGAGGTCATCGGTCTGTGTTTGCAGTCTGTGTTTGCAGACAGCTTTTCCTCCCTGTTCAGATTATTCAGTGAAGCATGGATTACCCCCTCCCCCGTCTCCCCCATAAATGAGTGTGAAAGTACCAGCTTTTGGCCACTAGACGGCACTGTTCCTGGTACTGCCCGTTTATCCCTCTCCCCCTATAAATGAGTGTGAAAGTACCAGCTTTTGGCCACTAGATGGCACTTTTCCTGGTACTGCCCGTTTATCTATTTAACTCGTCTCTTGTGTTTATTCAATGAATCACATTTGTTTTTTGCAATTTTGGATAGAAAACCAATAGCTTTTGCTTATGATGAAAATAAAATAGTGTGGTCAACCTCACGTCAAGCCAGGAGTCCATGTAAGCAATTCAAGGTGGAAATAAGCGGAGAGGAGAGGAGAGGAGGGGAGAGGAGAGGAGAGGAGAGGAGAGGAGAGGAGAGGAGAGGAGAGGAGAGGAGAGGAGAGGAGAGGAGAGGAGAGGAGAGGAGAGGAGAGGAGAAATAGGTGTACTAATGCAGGATCAATTATAGACAGTAGAAGAGACTACCAACGACCTACATCTTCTCATCAAAAAACACACTCTCTCGAAGAACATGAATCATTAATAACTTATCAACACAACGCCTGCCAGAGCAGACAGACAGCTCTACGTAAGATCACACCTAGAGGATGAGCTTACTTAATACTTAATCCATCAATTATTGTGCCAGTCACATTCTGTTAAAGGTCCCCAAAGCACAGACCAGTCACATTCTGTTATAGGTCCCCAAAGCACACATATCCCTGGGTCGCTCGTCTTTTCAGTTCGCTGCGACTGGAACGAGCTGCAACAAAACACTCAAACCGGACCGTTTTACCTCCATGTCTTCGTTCAAAGACTCCATCATGGACACTCTTACTGAAGGTTGTGGCTGATTTGCGTGATGTATTGTTGTCTCTACCTTCTTGCCCTTTGTGCTGTTGTCTGTAGCACAATCATGTTTGTACCATGTGTTGTGCTTCTACCATGTTGAGTTGATACCATGTTGTGCTGCAGCTTTGTTGTCCTGCTACCATGTTGTGCTGCTACCATGTTGTGTTGCTA
>NC_088410.1:6391672-6454172 GCF_034236695.1 Oncorhynchus nerka
CACACTCCCCCTCTCTCCCTGGCCTGTCTCTCCCTGTCTGGTATAGGTACCCCACCACACTCCCCCTCTCTCCCTGGCCTGTCTCTCCCTGTCTGGTATAGGTAACCCACCACACTCCCCCTCTCTCCCTGGCCTGTCTCTCCCTGTCTGTTATAGGTACCCCCACCACACTCCCCTCTCTCCTGTCTGGGTACAGGTACCCCTACCACACTCCCCCTCTCTCCCTGGCCTGTCTCTCCCTGTCTGTTATAGGTACCCCCACCACACTCCCCCTCTCTCCCTGGCCTGTCTCTCCCTGTCTGTTATAGGTACCCCCACCACACTCCCCCCTCTCTCCCTGGCCTGTCTCTCCCTGTCTGGTATAGGTACCCCCACTACACTCCCCCTCTCTCCTGGCCTGTCTCTCCCTGTCTGGTATAGGTACCCCCACTACACTCCCCCTCTCTCCCTGGCCTGTCTCTCCCCTGTCTGTTATAGGTACCCCCACCACACTCCCCCTCTCTCCCCCTGGCCTGTCTCTCCCTGTCTGTTATAGGTACCCCCACCACACTCCCCCTCTCTCCCTGGCCTGTCTCTCCTTGTCTGGTATAGGTACCCCCACTACACTCCCCCTCTCTTCCTGGCCTGTCTCTCCCTCTCTGGTATAGGTACCCCCACCACACTCCCCCTCTCTCCCTGGCCTGTCTCTCCCTGTCTGTTATAGGTACCCCCACCACACTCCCCCTCTCTCCCTGGCCTGTCTCTCCCTGTCTGGTATAGGTACCCCCACCACACTCCCCACTCTCTCCCTGGCCTGTCTCTCCCTGTCTGGTATAGGTACCCCCACCACACTCCCCCTCTCTCCCTGGCCTGTCTCTCCTGTCTGGTATAGGTAACCCACCACACTCCCCCTCTCCCTGGCCTGTCTCTCCCTGTCTGTTATAGGTACCCCCACCACACTCGCCCTCTCTCCCTGTCTGGTACAGGTACCCCTACCACACTCCCCCTCTCTCCCTGGCCTGTCTCTCCCTGTCTGTTATAGGTACCCCCACCACACTCCCCCTCTCTCCTGTCTGTTATAGGTACCCCCACCACACTCCCCTCTCCCCTGTCTGGTACAGCTACCCCTACCACACTCCCCCTCTCTCCCTGTCTGGTACAGGTACCCCCACCACACTCCCCTCTCTCCCTGTCTGGTACAGGTACCCCCACCACACTCCCCACTCTCACCCTGGCCTGTCTCTCCCTGTCTGGTATAGGTACCCCCACCACACTCCCCACTCTCTTCCTGGCCTGTCTCTCCCTGTCTGGTATAGGTACCCCCACTACACTCCCCCTCTCTCCCTGGCCTGTCTCTCCCTTTCTGTTATAGGTACCCCCACCACACTCCCCCCTCTCTCCCTGGTCTGTCTCTCCCTGTCTGGTACAGGTACCCCCACCACACTCCCCCCTCTCTCCCTGGCCTGTCTCTCTCTGTCTGCTTGTTTTGTTGACGATGAACTTGCTTGTTTACCCAACCGTGGGACAGTCTATGTTTGTTCCCACACTCGGGACTCTGACTTTCTACTGGTTACACGGACTTTGTATTCATGTTACCTGATGCAATTGCTGTACAATATGATCTTGTTTTCTGCACGTTAACACTAGAAGCGTATTACCTAAAATGGATCAATTGAAAGTGTGGGTTCACAGCTCCAGTCCAGATGTATTGGTCATTACTGAGACGTGGTTAAAAGAAAGAGTGTTATGAATACTGATGTTAACCTTTCTGGTTATAAACTTTTTCGGCAAGACAGATCACCTTCAGTGCTTGGTTGTCTCCACCAAGTCTGTCCCCAAACAATTTGATTTGCTGGTTTTACGCATTCAACTTTCACCAGCCTTTGATGACTGTTGCTGGGTGTTATCGTCCACCATCAGCACCAGCCTGTACCCTAAATGCCCTCTCTTGACCCCTTACACTGCGTCTGAATTTGTCCTGCTAGGTGACCAAAACTGGGACATGCTTAAACCACCTGACCAAGTCCTAAAACAATGGGACTCCCTAAATCTTTCTCAGATTATTACCAATCCCACAAGGTATGACTACAAACGCACAGAAAAGGCTACTCTCCTCGATGTTATCCTCACAAATAATCCTGCTAGGTATCAGTCTGGTGTTTTCTGTAATGACCTTCGTGATAACTGTTTTATAGTCTGTGTTTGTACTGGCTGCTCAGTGAGACGACCTGTCCTGACTTGTCATAGACGCTAAAAAACGAATGAGCAAGCTGTCCTTAATGACCTGGCCTCTGTAAACTGGTATAGAATCAGCTTGATCCCCTCTTCTGTCGAAGACGCTTGGACCTTCTTTTTTGATATGTTTAGTGGTATTGTTAACAAACACGTTCCCATAAAGAACATGAGAATTAAAAACAGGTTCAGCCGCTGCTTGTCACCAAGGGAGTACCCCAAGGCTCAATCCTAGGCCCCACGCTACTCTCAATTTCTGTCAGATTTACTCCACCTCAAGAATTCCATTTGGTAAATCGCTCGGCACACGCATACTCAGGCTGACTGGCTATCATTCAGGCAAATTAGAAATAAGTGAGCTCAGGCTAACCGTAAGGCTAAGGTTACTTACTTTAAGGAGCAGTTCTCTCTCTGTGGGTCTAACCCCAAGAAGTTCTGGAAAACGGTTAAAGACCTGGAGAATAAACCCTCCTTCTCACAGCTGCCCATGTCCCTTAATGTTGATGATGTGGTTGTTACTGACAAGAAGCACATGGCTGAGCTCTTTAAATCACCACTTCATTAAGTCAGGATTCCTATTTGACTCAGCCATGCTTCCTTGCCCGTCCAACATTTCCTCACCTCCCATCCCTTCTACTGTGACTATCCCTGATGCTCCTCCCTCTTTTTCTCCTGCCCCGCTACAAAGTTTCTCCCTGCAGGCAGTCACTGAGTCCGAGGTGCTAAAGGAGCTCCTGAAACTTGACCCCAAAAAACATCTGTGTCAGATGGTTTAGACCCTTTCTTCTTTAAGGTTGCTGCCCCTATCATCACCAAGCCTCTCTCTGACCTTTTAACCTGTCTCTCCTTTCTGGGGAGGTTCCCATTGCTTGGAAGGCAGCCATGGTTAATCTTTTATTTAAAGGGGGAGATCAAGGTGATCCTAACTGTTATAGGCCTATTTCTATGTTTCCCTGTTTATCAAAAGTGTTGGAAAAACTTGTCAATAATCACCTGAGTAACTTTCTTGATGTCTACAGTATTCTCTCTGGTATGTAATCTGGTTTCTGCTCAGGTTGTGGATGTGTCTCTGCAACCTTAAAGGTTCTAAATGATGTCACCATTGACATGGATGTGTCACTGCAACCTTAAAGGTTGTAAATGATGTCACCATTGACATGGATGTGTCACTGCAACCTTAAAGGTTGTAAATGATGTCACCATTGACATGGATGTGTCACTGCAACCTTTAAGGTCCTTGCCTTTGATTCTAAGCAATGTTGTACTGTTATTTTTATTGACTTGGCCAATGCTTTTGACACGGTAGACCATTCCCTTCTTGTGTGCCAGCTAAGGAGTATTGGTGTCTCTGAAGGATGTTTGGTCTGGTTTGCTAACTACCTCTCTCAAAGAGCGCGGTGTATAAGGTCAGAACATCTGCTGTGTCAGCCACTGCCTGTCACCAAGGGAGTACCCCAAGGCTCAATCCTAACCCCCACACGCTTCTCAACTTACTTCAACAACATAGCTCAGGCATTAGGAAGCTCTCATCCATCCATTTATATGCAGATGATACAGTCTTATACTCAGCGGGCCCCTCCTCGGAATTTGTGTTAAACGCTCTACAACAAAGCTTTCTTAGTGTCCAACAACCTTTCTCTACCCTTAACCTTGTTCTGAACAGCTCAAAAACAAAGGTCATGTGGTTTGGTTAAAAGAATGCCCCTCTCCCAACCGGTGTGATTACTACCTCTGAGGGTTTAGAACTTGAGGTAGTCACCTCATACAATTACTTGGGAGTATGGCTAGACACTGTCCATCTCTCAGCACATATCAAAACTGCAGGCTAAGGTTACATCTAGACTTGGTTTCCTCTCTTTACCCCAGCTGCCAAACTGTGATTCAGATGACCATCCTATCTACGCTAGACTACGGAGACGTAATTTATAGATCGGCAGGTAAGGGTGCTCTCGAGCGGCTAGATGTTCTTTACCATGCGGCCATCAGGTTTGCCGTCAATGCTCCTTATAGGACACATCACTGCTCTCTATACCACATGCAACACCCATTCAGCCAGTCACATTCTGTTAAATGTCCCCAAACCACACACATCCCTGGGTCGCTCCTCTTTTCGGTTCGCTGCAGCTAGCGACTGGAATGAGCTGCAACAAACACTCACACTGGACAGTTTTATCTCAATCTCTTCATTCAAAGACTCCATCACGGACACTCTTACTGACAGTTGTGGCTGCTTTGTGTGATGTATTGTTGTCTCTACCTTCTTGCCCTTTGTGCTGTTGTCTGTAGCACAATAATGTTTGTACCATGTTTTGTGCTGCTACCATGTTGAGTTGATACCATGTTGTTGTCATGTTGTGTTGCTTACCATGTTGTTGTCATGTTGTGTTGCTACCATGTTGTTGTCATGTTGTGTTGCTTACCATGTTGTTGTCATGTTGAGTTGCTACCATGTTGTTGTCATGTTGTGTTGCTACCATGTTGTTGTCATGTTGTGTTGATACCATGTTGTTGTCATGTTGTGTTGCTACCATGTTGTTGTAATGTTGTGTTGCTACCATGTTGTTGTCATGTTGTGTTGATACCATGTTGTTGTCATGTTATGTTGATACCATGCTGTTGTTATGTGGTGTTGCTACCATGTTGTTGTTATGTGGTGTTGCTGCCATGTTGTTATTAGGTTGTGTTGCTACCATGTTGTTATTAGGTTGTGTTGCTACAATGTTGCTACCATGTTGTTGTTATGTGGTGTGCTACCATGTTGTTATGTGGGGTTGCAACCATGTTGTTGTCATGTGGTGTTACTACCATGTTGTTGTCATGTGGTGTTGCTACCATGTTGTTGTCATGTGGTGTTGCTACCATGTTGTTGTCATGATCTGTTGCTACCATGCTGTTGTCATGTGGTGTTGCTACCATGTTGTTTTTACGTGGTGTTGCTACCATGTTGTTGTCATGTGGTTCTGCTACCATGTTGCGTTGCTACCATGTTGTTGTCATGTTATGTTGATACCATGTTGTTGTCATGTTGTGTTGACACCATGTTGTTGTCATGTTATGTTGATACCATGTTGTTGTCATGTTATGTTGATACCATGTTGTTGTCATGTTGAGTTGCTACCATGTTGTTGTCATGTTGAGTTGCTACCATGTTGTTGTCATGTTGAGTTGCTACCATGTTGTTGTCATGTTGTGTTGCTACCATGTTGTTGTCATGTTGTGTTGCTACCATGTTGTTGTCATGTTGTGTTGATACCATGTTGTTGTCATGTTATGTTGATACCATGTTGTTGTCATGTTGTGTTGATACCATGTTGTTGTCATGTTGTGTTGATACCATGCTGTTTTCTTTTCATGTGTTGCTACCATGCTATGTTGTTGCCTAAGGTAACTCTTAATGTAGTGTTATGGTCTCTCTCTTGTCGTGATGTGTTGTATCCTATATATATAGGATAAGATATATATAAATATATATATAATTAATCCCAGCCTTTACTGCAGGAGGCCGTCACTGTAAATAAGAATTTGTTCTTAACTGACTTGCCCAGTTAAATAAAGGTAACACACATATACAAATAAAATACACAGGATAGCATTTAACATACAGCTAACCAAACTAGCCTAGTGTAGCCTAGCGAATAGCCTGTAGCCTGAGGGTAGTCCATGGCCTCCCACCGCTAACACAGTCTAGCCTAGTGTAGCCTAGCGAATAGCCTGTAGCCTGAGGGTAGTCCATGGCCTCCCACCGCTAACACAGACTAGCCTAGTGTAGCCTAGCGAATAGCCTGTAGCCTGAGGGAAGTCCATGGCCTTCCACCGCTAACACAGACTAGCCTAGTGTAGCCTAGCGAATAGCCTGTAGCCTGAGGGTAGTCCATGGCCTCCCACCGCTAACACAGACTAGCCTAGTGTAGCCTAGCGAATAGCCTGTAGCCTGAGGGTAGTTCATGGCCTACCATCGCTAACCAAACTAGCCTACTGTAGCCTAGCGAATAGCCTGTAGCCTGAGGGTAGTCCATGGCCTCCCACCGCTAACACAGACTAGCCTAGTGTAGTCAGTACTACTATCAGTTCTTATTCTATGGGTTGGTGTGTAACGTAGCCTAGCCTAGCGTAGCGTCAGTACTACTATTAGTTCTTATTCTATGGGTTGGTGTGTAACGTAGCCTATTCTAGCCTAGCGTCAGTACTACTATCAGTTCTTATTCTATGGGTTGGTGTGTAACGTAGCCTAGCCTAGCATAGAGTCAATGCGCGTCTCAGTGTGTCTTAGGGCTGAAAAGTTATCACAGCAGCTGTTTAGAGCAGATTACAGACAGCACCCCTTCACTAGCTATCCAGACTGAAGGGCCTGTCAGGACTCTGACAGACAGACGTGGAGCAACGAGCTCGTTCTCACACTCCACTAATCCTGCCAGATATACGGCCCTCTTCTCCTCCTTCTGATGGTGAGAGAGGGTTTGACACCACATGCCCTTATCTCTGGCACGGTGTGTGTGTGTGCGTGCGTGTGTGTGTGTGTGTGTGTGTGTGTGTGTGTGCGTACGTACGTGCGCGCGTGTGTGTGTGTGTGTGTGTGTTATTAGTAACCAACCCCATCCAATGAAACGCTGACTGACTAACTGCTGGTTCCTTCTGGACAAAGCAACAACAATGAGACATAATGATCAGAATATCAACATAAAGGAAACAGCTCAGTAGAATAGAATAAACATTTTAGCATAAGTGTGTGTGCGTGTGAGTGCGTGTGAGTGCGTGCGTGCGTGCGTGCGTGTGCGTGTGTGTGTGTGTGTGTGTGCGTGCGTGCGTGCGTGCGTGCGTGCGTGCGTGCGTGTGTGTGTGTGTGTGTGTGTGTGTGTGTGTGTGTGTGTGTGTGTGTGTGTGTGTGTGTGGGGCAGGTTTGAAGTCTATGATAAGTCGGTGCATCAGAGAGAATGAGGCTCTAATTTGACTCCTTCCACCCACACTAGAATATATATTACACAGCTCTGTCTCACTCTCTATCTCCTCTCTATCTCCTCTCTCTACCTCCTCTCTCTCTCTACCTCTCTCTCTATCTCTCTCTCTCTCTCTCCACCTCCTTTCTGTCTCTCCATCTCTCTCTGTTTCTCCCTCTCTCTAAGTCCTCTGTTTCCCTTCCTACCCCATTCTCTCTCTCTCTCTCTCTCTCTCTCTCTCTCTCTCTCTCTCTCTCTCTCTCTCCTCTCGCTCTCATCTGTGACTGAATTTAAAACAGGGCAAGAACCGAACAAGACCAAATCACTCCCATCCACTCCTCTCTCCTCCCTATCCCCGCTGTCTCTCCTCTTCCCTCTGTCTCTCCTCTTCCCATCGTCTCCCCTGCCCCCTCTCCCTCTTTTGACAAATCAAAGAATTGTGAGTTTGATATTTATAGCAGAAATGCCTTTGGGGAAAATATCCCATTCCCTCCCTCCCTCTCCCTATCTCTCTCTCCTCTCTCCTTCTGTCTTTCTCCCTTCTTCTCCCCCTCTCTCATTCCACTGTCTCTCTCCCTCTCCCTCCCTCTCTCTCCTTCTCTCTCTTTCTTTCTCTTTCTCTCATTCTGTCTATCGTTCCCATTACATTGACATTGACTCCACGAAACCGTAGCAACACTGGAACTCACCACACACACACACAATCTGCATTGAAGTCACACTTTGAAGCTACTGACAATACTGCTGCTAGTGAACAGTAGAGGCCGAACAGCTACTGACAATACTGCTGCTAGTCAACAGTAGAGGCCGAACAGCTACTGACAATACTGCTGCTAGTCAACAGTAGAGGCTGAACAGCTACTGACAATACTGCTGCTAGTCAACAGTAGAGGCCGAACAGCTACTGACAATACTGCTGCTAGTCAACAGTAGAGGCCGAACAGCTACTGACAATACTGCTGCTAGTCAACAGTAGAGGCCGAACAGCTACTGACAACACTGCTGCTAGTCAACAGTAGAGGCCGAACAGCTACTGACAATACTGCTGCTAGTCAACAGTAGAGGCCGAACAGCTACTGACAATACTGCTGCTAGTGAACAGTAGAGGCCGAACAGCTACTGACAATACTGCTGCTAGTCAACAGTAGAGGCCGAACAGCTACTGACAATACTACTGCTAGTCAACAGTAGAGGCCGAACAGCTACTGACAATACTGCTGCTAGTCAACAGTAGAGGCCGAACAGCTACTGACAATACTGCTGCTAGTCAACAGTAGAGGCCGAACAGCTACTGACAATACTGCTGCTAGTCAACAGTAGAGGCCGAACAGCTACTGACAATACTGCTGCTAGTCAACAGTAGAGGCCGAACAGCTACTGACAATACTGAGAGGAAAGAGAGAGACAGGTGAGAGAGGAGGGAGACAGGGGAGAGAGGAGGGAGACAGAGGGGGAGATAAACAGGGAAGGGGGAATAAACGAGAGAAGGGAGAGAGGTGGGAGAACAGATTGTGTGATGGAGAGAGAGAGGAAAGATGGCTAAGAGGTTTCATGTATTATAGATCAGCCTTAGTCAGGTACCATCCTATTAATACCATACAGACCTGCCCATCTCTGGAAAACACAGAGAGAGAGAGAGAGAGAGAGACAGAGAGAGAGAGAGAGAGAGAGAGATACAGAGAGAGAGAGATACAGAGAGAGAGAGAGACACAGAGAGAGATACAGAGAGAGAGACACAGAGAGACACAGACATACAGACAGACAGACAGACAGACAGACAGACAGACAGACAGACAGACAGACAGACAGACAGACAGACAGACAGACAGTGATAGACAGATGTAGCCTGTCTACAGTATTAGAGTCAGACTAGGATTTCCTCCCCTGTCTCTTTTCTTTCTGTTTTTCTCCCTCCCTCTATCTTCTCCTTCATCTCTTCCCTCTCTCTACTCCCTTTCTCTTCTCCTTCATCTCTTCCCTCTCTCCACTCCCTCTGTCTTCTCCTTCATCTCTTCCCTCTCTCTACTCCCTTTCTCTTCTCCTTCATCTCTTCCCTCTCTCCACTCCCTTTCTCCCTCTGTCTTCTCCTTCATCTCTTCCCTCTCTCTACTCCCTTTCTCTTCTCCTTCATCTCTTCCCTCTCTCCACTCCCCTTCTCCCTCTGTCTTCTCCTTCATCTCTTCCCTCTCTCTACTCCCTTTCTCTTCTCCTTCATATCTTCCCTCTCTCTACTCCCTTTCTCCCTCTGTCTTCTCCTTCATCTATTCCCTCTCTCTACTCCCTTTCTCTCTCTGTCTTCTCCTTCATCTCTTCCCTCTCTCCACTCCCTTTCTCCCTCTGTCTTCTCCTTCATCTCTTCCCTCTCTCCACTCCCTTTCTCCCTGTTTTCTCCTTCATCTCTTCCTTCTCTCTAATCCCTTTCTCTTCTCCTTCATCTCTTCCCTCTATCCACTCCCTTTCTCTTCTCCTTCATCTCTTCCCTCTCTCTACTCCCTCTGTCTTCTCCTTCATCTCTTCCCTCTATCCACTCCCTTTCTCTTCTCCTTCATCTCTTCCCTCTCTCTACTCCCTTTCTCCCCTCGCCTTCATCTCTTCCCTCTCTCTACTCCATTTCTCTTCTCCTTCATCTCTTCCCTTTCTCCACTCCCTTTCTCCCTCTGTCTTCTCCTTCATCTCTTCCCCCTCTCTCTTCCCTTTCTCTTCTCCTTAATCTCCCTCTCTCCACTCCCTCTGTCTTCTCCTTCATCTCTTCCCTCTCTCCACTCCCTTTCTCTTCTCCTTCATCTCTTCCCTCTCTCCACTCCCTCGGTCTTCTCCTTCATCTCTTCCATCTCTCCACTCCCTTTCTCCCTCTGATCCTTTTTGTTCCAATGACAGTCACCATTCCACCGTTTCCATGGCAAATCAATGGCCAGTCTTCACTTAAGTGAATAACGCCCACAAAGCCGGTGTTTGGAGGATATATTGGTCGTTAGGTCACTTTTATACAACGGGCCACCAACATATTCAAATAATGATTGACGGATTTTCATTTTTTCTTTTTAAACGTTATTTTGATGAATTTATATCTATTTCGTCCTTCCACAAGACAAGAGTCCCAGAAAGAAATCTATGGTTGCTACCCAAGAGAAATCTATGGTTGCTACCCAAGAGAAATCTATGGTTGCTACCCAAGAGAAATCTATGGTTGCTACCCAAGAGAAATCTATGGTTGCTACCCAAGAGAAATCTATGGTTGCTACCCAAGCCAGCTGGTCGTTGGTTGTAAATGTTCCATTGCCATACTGGCTGGCAACGGTTGTGTCCCTCGCCAGCTAACGAGCCAACTATGTCTAACTTACAGTCCCGTCAAACAGTGCAGAGAGAATAACAACAGCAGCTGCATTGGTTTAAGCTGTTTTCTAGTGGCATTGATTTGGATACATTCATAACAATGATGGGTTGGTGTGTAACGTAGCCTAGCCTAGCCTAGCGTCAGTACTACTATTAGTTCTTATTCTATGGGTTGGTGTGTAACGTAGCCTAGCCTAGCGTCAGTACTACTATTAGTTCTTATTCTATGGGTTGGTGTGTAACGTAGCCTAGCCTAGCGTCAGTACTACTATTAGTTCTTATTCTATGGGTTGGTGTGTAACGTAGCCTAGCCTAGCATCAGTTCTACTATTAGTTCTTATTCTATGGGTTGGTGTGTAACGTAGCCTAGCCTAGCGTCAGTACTACTATTAGTTCTTATTCTATGGGTTGGTGTGTAACGTAGCCTAGCCTAGCATCAGTTCTACTATTAGTTCTTATTCTATGGGTTGGTGTGTAACGTAGCCTAGCCTAGCATCAGTTCTACTATTAGTTTTTATTCTATGGGTTGGTGTGTAACGTAGCCTAGCCTAGTCTAGCGTCAGTTCTACTATTAGTTCTTATTCTATGGGTTGGTGTGTAACGTAGCCTAGCCTAGCGTCAGTACTACTATTAGTTCTTATTCTATGGGTTGGTGTGTAACGTAGCCTAGCCTAGCGTCAGTACTACTATTAGTTCTTATTCTATGGGTTGGTGTGTAACGTAGCCTAGCCTAGCATCAGTTCTACTATTAGTTCTTATTCTATGGGTTGGTGTGTAACGTAGCCTAGCCTAGCATCAGTACTACTATTAGTTCTTATTCTATGGGTTGGTGTGTAACGTAGCCTAGCCTAGCATCAGTTCTACTATTAGTTCTTATTCTATGGGTTGGTGTGTAACGTAGCCTAGCCTAGCATCAGTTCTACTATTAGTTTTTATTCTATGGGTTGGTGTGTAACGTAGCCTAGCCTAGTCTAGCGTCAGTTCTACTATTAGTTCTTATTCTATGGGTTGGTGTGTAACGTAGCCTAGCCTAGCGTCAGTACTACTATTGGTTCTTATTCTATGGGTTGGTGTGTAACGTAGCCTAGCCTAGCGTCAGTTCTACTATTAGTTCTTATTCTATGGGTTGGTGTGTAACGTAGCCTAGCCTAGCATCAGTTCTACTATTAGTTTTTATTCTATGGGTTGGTGTGTAACATAGCCTAGCCTAGCCTAGCATCAGTTCTACTATTAGTTCTTATTCTATGGGTTGGTGTGTAACGTAGCCTAGCCTAGCATCAGTTCTACTATTAGTTCTTATTCTATGGGATTTCACCTGAGCGTAGAAGATGAGCTCTCTCGTTAGGATATGTTTTTCAGAGGAGCTAGCCTTGTTCGGAGGAGCTAGCCTTGTTCGGAGGAGCTAGCCTTGTTCAGAGGAGCTAGCCTTGTTCAGAGGAGCTAGCCTTATTCGGAGGAGCTAGCCTTGTTCAGAGGAGCTAGCCTTATTCGGAGGAGCTAGCCTTGTTCAGAGGAGCTAGCCTTGTTCGGAGGAGCTAGCCTTGTTCAGAGGAGCTAGCCTTGTTCGGAGGAGCTAGCCTTGTTCAGAGGAGCTAGCCAACGACACAAGAAACACAATCCCTTCAAAGTGAAGCTGGAAACACTGCAAACTAGCTGCATACCTTTTCTCATTTGACATTTCTTTGTATATTTCCATAAATATTATGCCAGCTGATTCATGATTTTCGACTGGCCGAGAAACGCTGCCTGCCTCTCTCTCTCTCATCCCGACTCCCGACCTCTACACATTTATTACTACGGGACAGTTGGAGAAAATTGAAACAGTGTTGTAAATGTCGTAGAGACAGACAGCAAAGGTTGATATAAATCTCCGCTGTTGAAAACTAAATGTTAGTCTAAAAGAAATGTGAGATAATGTCTAGATGCTTTTTATAGTGGATATCAAGTTTATAAATTGCCTGGCTGGGCTGACGAGACAGTGGATGGCGCAGTGAGATGGAACAGAGTAAATAGGCATTTCAACGTCATAGATTTAGCCGGTGGTAACTTGTGGAATAGACACCGGCTGGAATGCGCTTTTAACCAATCAGCATTCAGGATTAGACCCGCCAGTCGTATAAACAGTCACAAAACATTTAATCTATGACGGAAGGCCGTGCGGGCATGTGTGAGTGTTTGTGTTTGAGAGAGAAAGAGAGAGAGAGAGAGAGCTCTAACACATTTTTCAAAAGTGAATCCAATCTGTCAGCAGTTGGATCTATTGCACCCATTGTTGAGATGGTTTTTCCAGTTTACATGGTTTCGGTACCGGTGGTCTCATTAATCATTCATCTCCCCTACCCTGGCAGTCTTAGGTACCGGTAGTCTCATTAATCATTCATCTCCCTTACCCTGGCAGTCTTAGGTACCGGTAGTCTCATTAATCATTCATCTCCCTTACCCTGGCAGTCTTAGGTACCGGTAGTCTCATTAATCATTAATCTCCCCTACCCTGGCAGTCTTAGGTACCGGTAGTCTCATTAATCATTAATCATTAATCTCCCCTACCCTGGCAGTCTTAGGTACCGGTAGTCTCATTAATCATTAATCTCCCCTACCCTGGCAGTCTTAGGTACCGGTAGTCTCATTAATCATTAATCTCCCCTACCCTGGCAGTCTTAGGTACCGGTAGTCTCATTAATCATTAATCTCCCCTACCCTGGCAGTCTTAGGTACCGGTAGTCTCATTAATCATTAATCATTAATCTCCCCTACCCTGGCAGTCTTAGGTACCGGTAGTCTCATTAATCATTAATCTCATTAATCTCCCCTACCCTGGCAGTCTTAGGTACCGGTAGTCTCATTAATCATTAATCTCCCCTACCCTGGCAGTCTTAGGTACCGGTAGTCTCATTCATCATTAATCATTAATCTCCCCTACCCTGGCAGTCTTAGGTACCGGTAGTCTCATTAATCATTAATCATTAATCTCCCCTACCCTGGCAGTCTTAGATACCGGTAGTCTCATTAATCTCATTAATCTCCCCTACCCTGGCAGTCTTTCTGAATACAGGTTTTTGGGTGATTCAAACACACATCACTTTGCGAGCCAGCACAATGTGACTTGCAGGCCTGATGTGGCCTGTAAACCAGGCGTTTCAGTAGTTAGGGTATGACTAGGCCCTTCCCCAAAAAGGCCTTATGTATTGATAGGGTATATAGGGTATATAGGGGCAGATAGGGTATATAGGGTATATAGAGACAGATAGGGTATATAGGGACAGATAGGGTATATAGGGGCAGATAGGGTATATAGGGACAGATAGGGTATATAGGGTATATAGGGACAAATAGGGTATATAGGGTATATAGGGACAGATAGGGTATATAGGGTATATAGGGACAGATAGGGTATATAGAGTATATAGGGACAGATAGGGTATATAGGGTATATAGGGACAAATAGGGTATATAGGGTATATAGGGACAGATAGGGTATATAGAGTATATAGGGACAGATAGGGTATATAGGGTATATAGGGACAAATACGGTATATAGGGTATATAGGGACAGATAGGGTATATAGGGTATATAGGGACAGATAGGGTATATAGAGTATATAGGGACAGATAGGGTATATAGGGTATATAGGGTATATAGAGACAGATAGGGTATATAGGGTATATAGGGACATATAGGGTATATAGGGTATATAGGGACAAATAGGGTATATAGGGTATATAGGGACAGATAGGGTATATAGGTTATATAGGGACAGATAGGGTATATAGAGTATATAGGGACAGATAGGGTATATAGGGTATATAGGGTATATAGAGACAGATAGGGTATATAGGGACAGATAGGGTATATAGGGCATATAGGGACAGATAGGGTATATAGAGTATATAGGGACAGAAAGGGTATATAGGGTATATAGGGTATATAGAGACATATAGGGTACATAGGGACAGATAGGGTATATAGGGCATATAGGGACGGATAGGGTATATAGAGTATATAGGGACAGATAGGGTATATAGGGTATATAGGGACAGATAGGGTATATAGGGTATATAGGGTATATAGGGACAGATAGGGTATATAGGGTATATATGGACAGATAGGGTATATAGGGTATATAGGGTATATAGGGACATATAGGGTATATAGGGACAGATAGGGTATATAGGGTATATAGGGACAGATAGGGTGTATAGGGTATATAGGGACAGATAGGGTATATAGAGTATATAGGGTATATAGAGACAGATAGGGTATATAGAGACAGATAGGGTATATAGGGACAGATAGGGTATATAGAGTATATAGGGACAGATAGGGTATATAGGGTATATAGTGACAGATATGGTATGTAGGGTATATAGAGACAGATAGGGTATATAGGGTATATAGGGACAGATAGGGTATATAGAGACAGATAGGGTATATAGGGTATATACGGACAGATAGGGTATATAGAGACAGATAGGGTATATAGGGACAGATAGGGTATATAGTGACATATAGGGACAGATAGGGTATATAGGGACAGATAGGGTATATAGGGTATATAGAGACAGATAGGGTATATAGGGACAGATAGGGTATATAGGGTATATAGGGACAGATAGGGTATATAGAGACAGATAGGGACATAGAGACAGATAGGGTATATAGAGACAGATAGGGTATATAGGGACATATAGGGTATATAGAGACATATATGGTATATAGAGACAGATAGGGTATATAGGGACAGATAGGGTATATAGGGACAGATAGGGTATATAGAGACAGATAGGGTATATAGGGACATATAGGGTATATAGAGACAGATGTGGTATATAGAGACAGATAGGGTATATAGAGACAGATAGGGTATATAGGGTATATAGGGACAGATAGGGTATATAGGGTATATAGGGACAGATAGGGTATATAGGGTATATAGGGACAGATAGGGTATATAGGGTATATAGGGACAAATAGGGTATATAGGGACATATAAGGTATATAGGGACAGATAGGGTAAATAGGGTATATAGGGACAGATAGGGTGTATAGGGTATATAGGGAAAGATAGGGTATATAGAGTATATAGGGTATATAGAGACAGATAGGGTATATAGGGACAGATAGGGTATATAGGGTATATAGGGACAGATAGGGTATATAGAGTATATAGAGACAGATAGGGTATATAGAGACAGATAGGGTATATAGAGACAGATAGGGTATATAGGGACATATAGGGTATATAGAGACATATATGGTATATAGAGACAGATAGGGTATATAGGGACAGATAGGGTATATAGGGACAGATAGGGTATATAGGGTATATAGGGACAGATAGGGTATATAGAGTATATAGAGACAGATAGGGTATATAGAGACAGATAGGGTATATAGAGACAGATAGGGTATATAGGGACATATAGGGTATATAGAGACATATATGGTATATAGAGACAGATAGGGTATATAGGGACAGATAGGGTATATAGGGACAGATAGGGTATATAGAGACAGATAGGGTATATAGGGACATATAGGGTATATAGAGACAGATGTGGTATATAGAGACAGATAGGGTATATAGAGACAGATAGGGTATATAGGGTATATAGGGACAGATAGGGTATATAGGGTATATAGGGACAGATAGGGTATATAGGGTATATAGGGACAGATAGGGTATATAGGGTATATAGGGACAAATAGGGTATATAGGGACATATAAGGTATATAGGGACAGATAGGGTAAATAGGGTATATAGGGACAGATAGGGTGTATAGGGTATATAGGGAAAGATAGGGTATATAGAGTATATAGGGTATATAGAGACAGATAGGGTATATAGGGACATATAGGGTATATAGTGACATATAGGGACAGATAGGGTATATAGGGACAGATAGGGTATATAGGGTATATAGAGACAGATAGGGTATATAGGGACAGATAGGGTATATAGGGTATATAGGGACAGATAGGGTATATAGAGTATATAGAGACAGATAGGGTATATAGAGACAGATAGGGTATATAGAGACAGTTAGGGTATATAGGGACATATAGGGTATATAGAGACATATATGGTATATAGAGACAGATAGGGTATATAGGGACAGATAGGGTATATAGGGACAGATAGGGTATATAGAGACAGATAGGGTATATAGGGACATATAGGGTATATAGAGACAGATGTGGTATGTAGAGACAGATAGGGTATATAGAGACAGATAGGGTATATAGGGTATATAGGGACAGATAGGGTATATAGGGTATATAGGGACAGATAGGGTATATAGGGTATATAGGGACAGATAGGGTATATAGGGTATATAGGGTATATAGGGACAAATAGGGTATATAGGGACATATAAGGTATATAGGGACAGATAGGGTATATAGGGTATATAGGGACAGATAGGGTGTATAGGGTATATAGGGAAAGATAGGGTATATAGAGTATATAGGGTATATAGAGACAGATAGGGTATATAGGGACAGATAGGGTATATAGGGCATATAGGGACAGATAGGGTATATAGAGTATATAGAGACAGATAGGGTATATAGAGACAGATTGGGTATATAGAGACAGATAGGGTATATAGGGACATATAGGGTATATAGAGACATATATGGTATATAGAGACAGATAGGGTATATAGGGACAGATAGGGTATATAGGGACATATAGGGTATATAGAGACAGATAGGGTATATAGGGACATATAGGGTATATAGAGACAGATGTGGTATATAGAGACAGATAGGGTATATAGAGACAGATAGGGTATATAGGGTATATAGGGACAGATAGGGTATATAGGGTATATAGGGACAGATAGGGTATATAGGGTATATAGGGACAGATAGGGTATATAGGGTATATAGGGTATATAGGGTATATAGGGACAAATAGGGTATATAGGGACATATAAGGTATATAGGGACAGATAGGGTAAATAGGGTATATAGGGACAGATAGGGTGTATAGGGTATATAGGGAAAGATAGGGTATATAGAGTATATAGGGTATATAGAGACAGATAGGGTATATAGGGACATATAGGGTATATAGAGACAGATAGGGTATATAGGGACATATAGGGTATATAGAGACAGATGTGGTATATAGAGACAGATAGGGTATATAGAGACAGATAGGGTATATAGGGTATATAGGGACAGATAGGGTATATAGGGTATATAGGGACAGATAGGGTATATAGGGTATATAGGGACAGATAGGGTATATAGGGTATATAGGGACAGATAGGGTATATAGGGTATATAGGGACAAATAGGGTATATAGGGACATATAAGGTATATAGGGACAGATAGGGTATATAGGGGCAGATAGGGTATATAGGGACAGATAGGGTATATAGGGTATATAGGGACAAATAGGGTATATAGGGTATATAGGGACAGATAGGGTATATAGGGTATATAGGGACAGATAGGGTATATAGAGTATATAGGGACAGATAGGGTATATAGGGTATATAGGGACAAATAGGGTATATAGGGTATATAGGGACAGATAGGGTATATAGGGTATATAGGGACATATAGGGTATATAGAGTATATAGGGACAGATAGGGTATATAGGGTATATAGGGTATATAGAGACAGATAGGGTATATAGGGTATATAGGGACATATAGGGTATATAGGGTATATAGGGACAAATAGGGTATATAGGGTATATAGGGACAGATAGGGTATATAGGTTATATAGGGACAGATAGGGTATATAGAGTATATAGGGACAGATAGGGTATATAGGGTATATAGGGTATATAGAGACAGATAGGGTATATAGGGACAGATAGGGTATATAGGGCATATAGGGACAGATAGGGTATATAGGGTATATAGGGACAGAAAGGGTATATAGGGTATATAGGGTATATAGAGACAGATATAGGGTACATAGGGACAGATAGGGTATATAGGGCATATAGGGACGGATAGGGTATATAGAGTATATAGGGACAGATAGGGTATATAGGGTATATAGAGACAGATAGGGTATATAGGGTATATAGGGACATATAGGGTATATAGGGTATATAGGGTATATAGGGACAGATAGGGTATATAGGGTATATAGGGACAGATAGGGTATATAGGGTATATAGGGACAGATAGGGTATATAGGGTATATAGGGACAGATAGGGTATATAGGGTATATAGGGACAGATAGGGTATATAGGGTACATAGGGTATATAGGGTATATAGGGACAAATAGGGTATATAGGGACATATAGGGACAGATAGGGTAAATAGGGTATATAGGGACAGATAGGGTATATAGGGTATATAGGGACAGATAGGGTATATAGGGTATATATATAGGACAGATAGGGTATATAGGGACATATAGGGTATATAGAGACAGATAGGGTATATAGGGACATATAGGGTATATAGAGACAGATAGGTATATAGGGTATATAGGGACAGATAGGGTATATAGGGTATATAGGGACAGATAGGGTATATAGGGTATATAGGGACAGATAGGGTATATAGGGTATATAGGGACAGATAGGGTATATAGGGTATATAGGGACAGATAGGGTATATAGGGTATATAGGGACAAATAGGGTATATAGGGACATATAAGGGTATAGGGACAGATAGGTATATAGGGACAGGGTATATAGGGACAGATAGGTATATAGGGTATATAGGGACAAATAGGGTATATAGGGTATATAGGGACAGATAGGGTATATAGGGTATATAGGGGGTATATAGAGTATATAGGGACAGATAGGGTATATAGGGTATATAGGGACAAATAGGGTATATAGGGTATATAGGGACAGATAGGGTATATAGGGTATATAGGGACAGATAGGGTATATAGAGTATATAGGGACAGATAGGGTATATAGGGTATATAGGGACAAATAGGGTATATAGGGTATATAGGGACAGATAGGGTATATAGGGTATATAGGGACATATAGGGTATATAGGTATATAGGGACAGATAGGGTATATAGGGGGTATATAGAGACAGATAGGGTATATAGGGTATATAGGGACAAATAGGGTATATAGGGTATATAGGGACAGATAGGGTATATAGGTTATATAGGGACAGATAGGGTATATAGGGTATATAGGGACAGATATATAGGGTATATAGGGTATATAGAGACAGATAGGGTATATAGGGACAGATAGGGTATATAGGGCATATAGGGACAGATAGGGTATATAGGTATATAGGGACAGAAAGGGTATATAGGGTATATAGGGTATATAGAGACAGATAGGGTACATAGGGACAGATAGGGTATATATGGCATATAGGGACGGATAGGGTATATAGAGTATATAGGGACAGATAGGGTATATAGGGTATATAGAGACAGATAGGGTATATAGGGTATATAGGGACATATAGGGTATATAGGGTATATAGGGTATATAGGGACAGATAGGGTATATAGGGTATATAGGGACAGATAGGGTATATAGGGTATATAGGGACAGATAGGGTATATAGGGTATATAGGGTATATAGGGTATATAGGGACATATAGGGTATATAGGGACAGATAGGGTATATAGGGTATATAGGGACAGATAGGGTGTATAGGGTATATAGGGACAGATAGGGTATATAGACATATAGGGTATATAGAGACAGATAGGGTATATAGAGACAGATAGGGTATATAGGGACAGATAGGGTATATAGAGTATATAGGGACAGATAGGGTATATAGGGTATATAGTGACAGATATGGTATGTAGGGTATATAGAGACAGATAGGGTATATAGGGTATATAGGGACAGATAGGGTATATAGAGACAGATAGGGTATATAGGGTATATACGGACAGATAGGGTATATAGAGACAGATAGGGTATATAGGGACAGATAGGGTATATAGTGACATATAGGGACAGATAGGGTATATAGGGACAGATAGGGTATAGAGGGTATATAGGGACAGATAGCGTATATAGAGACAGATAGCGTACATAGGGACAGATCGGGTATATAGGGACAGATAGGGACAGATAGGGTATATAGAGACAGATAGGGTATATAGGGACAGATAGGGTATATAGGGTATATAGGGGCAGATAGGGTATATAGGGACAGATAGGGTATATAGAGACAGATAGGGTATATAGGGACAGATAGGGTATATAGGGCATATAGGGACAGATAGGGTATATAGAGTATATAGGGACAGATAGGGTATATAGGGTATATAGAGACAGATAGGGTATATAGGGACAGATAGGGTATATAGGGTATATAGGGACAGATAGGGTATATAGAGTATATAGAGACAGATAGGGTATATAGAGACAGATAGGGTATATAGAGACAGATAGGGTATATAGGGACATATAGGGTATATAGAGACATATATGGTATATAGAGACAGATAGGGTATATAGGGACAGATAGGGTATATAGGGACAGATAGGGTATATAGAGACAGATAGGGTATATAGGGACATATAGGGTATATAGAGACAGATGTGGTATATAGAGACAGATAGGGTATATAGAGACAGATAGGGTATATAGGGTATATAGGGACAGATAGGGTATATAGGGTATATAGGGACAGATAGGGTATATAGGGTATATAGGGACAGATAGGGTATATAGGGTATATAGGGTATATAGGGACAAATAGGGTATATAGGGACATATAAGGTATATAGGGACAGATAGGGTATATAGGGTATATAGGGACAGATAGGGTGTATAGGGTATATAGGGAAAGATAGGGTATATAGAGTATATAGGGTATATAGAGACAGATAGGGTATATAGGGACAGATAGGGTATATAGGGCATATAGGGACAGATAGGGTATATAGGGTATATAGGGACAAATAGGGTATATAGGGTATATAGGGACAGATAGGGTATATAGGGTATATAGGGACATATAGGGTATATAGAGTATATAGGGAGAGATAGGGTATATAGGGTATATAGGGTATATAGAGACAGATAGGGTATATAGGGTATATAGGGACATATAGGGTATATAGGGTATATAGGGACAAATAGGGTATATAGAGACAGATAGGGTATATAGGGTATATACGGACAGATAGGGTATATAGAGACAGATAGGGTATATAGGGTATATACGGACAGATAGGGTATATAGAGACAGATAGGGTATATAGGGACAGATAGGGTATATAGGGTATATAGGGACATATAGGGTATATAGGGTATATAGGGACAGATAGGGTATATAGAGACAGATAGGGTATATAGGGTATATACGGACAGATAGGGTATATAGAGACAGATAGGGTATATAGGGACAGATAGGGTATATAGTGACATATAGGGACAGATAGGGTATATAGGGACAGATAGGGTATAGAGGGTATATAGGGACAGATAGCGTATATAGAGACAGATAGCGTATATAGGGACAGATCGGGTATATAGGGACAGATAGGGACAGATAGGGTATATAGAGACAGATAGGGTATATAGGGACAGATAGGGTAGGGTATATAGGGGCAGATAGGGTATATAGGGACAGATAGGGTATATAGGACAGATAGGGTATATAGGGACAGATAGGGTATATAGGGCATATAGGGACAGATAGGGTATATAGAGTATATAGGGACAGATAGGGTATATAGGGTATATAGAGACAGATAGGGTATATAGGGACAGATAGGGTATATAGGGTATATAGGGACAGATAGGGTATATAGAGTATATAGAGACAGATAGGGTATATAGAGACAGATAGGGTATATAGAGACAGATAGGGTATATAGGGACATATAGGGTATATAGAGACATATATATGGTATATAGAGACAGATAGGGTATATAGAGACATATATGGTATATAGAGACAGATAGGGTATATAGGGACAGATAGGGTATATAGGGACATATAGGGTATATAGAGACAGATGTGGTATATAGAGACAGATAGGGTATATAGAGACAGATAGGGTATATAGGGTATATAGGGACAGATAGGGTATATAGGGTATATAGGGACAGATAGGGTATATAGGGTATATAGGGACAGATAGGGTATATAGATAGGGTATATAGGGTATATAGGGACAAATAGGGTATATAGGGACATATAAGGTATATAGGGACAGATAGGGTATATAGGGTATATAGGGACAGATAGGGTGTATAGGGTATATAGGGAAAGATAGGGTATATAGAGTATATAGGGACATATAGAGACAGATAGGGTATATAGGGACAGATAGGGTATATAGGGCATATAGGGACAGATAGGGTATATAGGGTATATAGGGACAAATAGGGTATATAGGGTATATAGGGACAGATAGGGTATATAGGGTATATAGGGACATATAGGGTATATATAGTATATAGGGACAGATAGGGTATATAGGGTATATAGGACAGATATATAGGACATATAGGGTATATAGGGTATATAGGGACAAGGGTATATAGGGTATATAGGGACAAATAGGGTATATAGGGTATATAGGGACAGATAGGGTATATAGGTTATATAGGGACAGATAGGGTATATAGAGTATATAGGGACAGATAGGGTATATAGGGTATATAGGGTATATAGAGACAGATAGGGTATATAGGGACAGATAGGGTATATAGGGTATATAGGGACAAATAGGGTATATAGGGTATATAGGGACAGATAGGGTATATAGGGTATATAGGGACATATAGGGTATATAGAGTATATAGGGACAGATAGGGTATATAGGGTATATAGGGTATATAGAGACAGATAGGGTATATAGGGTATATAGGGACATATAGGGTATATAGGGTATATAGGGACAAATAGGGTATATAGGGTATATAGGGACAGATAGGGTATATAGGTTATATAGGGACAGATAGGGTATATAGAGTATATAGGGACAGATAGGGTATATAGGGTATATAGGGTATATAGAGACAGATAGGGTATATAGGGACAGATAGGGTATATAGGGCATATAGGGACAGATAGGGTATATAGAGTATATAGGGACAGAAAGGGTATATAGGGTATATAGGGTATATAGAGACAGATAGGGTACATAGGGACAGATAGGGTATATAGGGCATATAGGGACGGATAGGGTATATAGAGTATATAGGGACAGATAGGGTATATAGGGTATATAGAGACAGATAGGGTATATAGGGTATATAGGGACATATAGGGTATATAGGGTATATAGGGTATATAGGGTATATAGGGACAGATAGGGTATATAGGGACAGATAGGGTATATAGGGTATATAGGGACAGATAGGGTATATAGGGTATATAGGGTATATAGGGTATATAGGGACATATAGGGTATATAGGGACAGATAGGGTATATAGGGTATATAGGGACAGATAGGGTGTATAGGGTATATAGGGACAGATAGGGTATATAGAGTATATAGGGTATATAGAGACAGATAGGGTATATAGAGACAGATAGGGTATATAGGGACAGATAGGGTATATAGAGTATATAGGGACAGATAGGGTATATAGGGTATATAGTGACAGATATGGTATGTAGGGTATATAGAGACAGATAGGGTATATAGGGTATATAGGGACAGATAGGGTATATAGAGACAGATAGGGTATATAGGGTATATACGGACAGATAGGGTATATAGAGACAGATAGGGTATATAGGGACAGATAGGGTATATAGTGACATATAGGGACAGATAGGGTATATAGGGACAGATAGGGTATAGAGGGTATATAGGGACAGATAGCGTATATAGAGACAGATAGCGTACATAGGGACAGATCGGGTATATAGGGACAGATAGGGACAGATAGGGTATATAGAGACAGATAGGGTATATAGGGACAGATAGGGTATATAGGGTATATAGGGGCAGATAGGGTATATAGGGACAGATAGGGTATATAGAGACAGATAGGGTATATAGGGACAGATAGGGTATATAGGGCATATAGGGACAGATAGGGTATATAGAGTATATAGGGACAGATAGGGTATATAGGGTATATAGAGACAGATAGGGTATATAGGGACAGATAGGGTATATAGGGTATATAGGGACAGATAGGGTATATAGAGTATATAGAGACAGATAGGGTATATAGAGACAGATAGGGTATATAGAGACAGATAGGGTATATAGGGACATATAGGGTATATAGAGACATATATGGTATATAGAGACAGATAGGGTATATAGGGACAGATAGGGTATATAGGGACAGATAGGGTATATAGAGACAGATAGGGTATATAGGGACAGATAGGGTATATAGAGACAGATGTGGTATATAGAGACAGATAGGGTATATAGAGACAGATAGGGTATATAGGGTATATAGGGACAGATAGGGTATATAGGGTATATAGGGACAGATAGGGTATATAGGGTATATAGGGACAGATAGGGTATATAGGGTATATAGGGACAAATAGGGTATATAGGGACATATAAGGTATATAGGGACAGATAGGGTATATAGGGTATATAGGGACAGATAGGGTGTATAGGGTATATAGGGAAAGATAGGGTATATAGAGTATATAGGGTATATAGAGACAGATAGGGTATATAGGGACAGATAGGGTATATAGGGCATATAGGGACAGATAGGGTATATAGAGTATATAGAGACAGATAGGGTATATAGAGACAGATAGGGTATATAGAGACAGATAGGGTATATAGGGACATATAGGGTATATAGAGACATATATGGTATATAGAGACAGATAGGGTATATAGGGACAGATAGGGTATATAGGGACATATAGGGTATATAGAGACAGATAGGGTATATAGGGACATATAGGGTATATAGAGACAGATGTGGTATATAGAGACAGATAGGGTATATAGAGACAGATAGGGTATATAGGGTATATAGGGACAGATAGGGTATATAGGGTATATAGGGACAGATAGGGTATATAGGGTATATAGGGACAGATAGGGTATATAGGGTATATAGGGTATATAGGGACAAATAGGGTATATAGGGACATATAAGGTATATAGGGACAGATAGGGTATATAGGGTATATAGGGACAGATAGGGTGTATAGGGTATATAGGGACAGATAGGGTATATAGGGTATATAGGGACAGATAGGGTATATAGGGTATATAGGGTATATAGGGTATATAGGGACAGATAGGGTATATAGAGTATATAGGGACAGATAGGGTATATAGGGTATATAGGGACAAATAGACAGATATAGGGTATATAGGGACAGATAGGGTATATAGGGTATATAGGGACATATAGGGTATATAGGGTATATAGGGACAGATAGGGTATATAGGGTATATAGGGTATATAGAGACAGATAGGGTATATAGGGACATAGGGACATATAGGATAGGTATATAGGGTATATAGGGACAAATAGGATATAGGGTATATAGGGACAGATAGGGTATATAGGTTATATAGGGACAGATAGGGTATATAGAGTATATAGGGACAGATAGGGTATATAGGGTATATAGGGTATATAGAGACAGATAGGGTATATAGGGACAGATAGGGTATATAGGGCATATAGGGACAGATAGGGTATATAGAGTATATAGGGACAGAAAGGGTATATAGGGTATATAGGGTATATAGAGACAGATAGGGTACATAGGGACAGATAGGGTATATAGGGCATATAGGGACGGATAGGGTATATAGAGTATATAGGGACAGATAGGGTATATAGGGTATATAGAGACAGATAGGGTATATAGGGTATATAGGGACATATAGGGTATATAGGGTATATAGGGTATATAGGGACAGATAGGGTATATAGGGTATATAGGGACAGATAGGGTATATAGGGTATATAGGGACAGATAGGGTATATAGGGTATATAGGGTATATAGGGTATATAGGGACATATAGGGTATATAGGGACAGATAGGGTATATAGGGTATATAGGGACAGATAGGGTGTATAGGGTATATAGGGACAGATAGGGTATATAGAGTATATAGGGTATATAGAGACAGATAGGGTATATAGAGACAGATAGGGTATATAGGGACAGATAGGGTATATAGAGTATATAGGGACAGATAGGGTATATAGGGTATATAGTGACAGATATGGTATGTAGGGTATATAGAGACAGATAGGGTATATAGGGTATATAGGGACAGATAGGGTATATAGAGACAGATAGGGTATATAGGGTATATACGGACAGATAGGGTATATAGAGACAGATAGGGTATATAGGGACAGATAGGGTATATAGTGACATATAGGGACAGATAGGGTATATAGGGACAGATAGGGTATATAGGGACAGATAGGGTATATAGGGTATATAGGGGCAGATAGGGTATATAGGGACAGATAGGGTATATAGAGACAGATAGGGTATATAGGGACAGATAGGGTATATAGGGCATATAGGGACAGATAGGGTATATAGAGTATATAGGGACAGATAGGGTATATAGGGTATATAGAGACAGATAGGGTATATAGGGACAGATAGGGTATATAGGGTATATAGGGACAGATAGGGTATATAGAGTATATAGAGACAGATAGGGTATATAGAGACAGATAGGGTATATAGAGACAGATAGGGTATATAGGGACATATAGGGTATATAGAGACATATATGGTATATAGAGACAGATAGGGTATATAGGGACAGATAGGGTATATAGGGACAGATAGGGTATATAGAGACAGATAGGGTATATAGGGACATATAGGGTATATAGAGACAGATGTGGTATATAGAGACAGATAGGGTATATAGAGACAGATAGGGTATATAGGGTATATAGGGACAGATAGGGTATATAGGGTATATGGGGACAGATAGGGTATATAGGGTATATAGGGACAGATAGGGTATATAGAGACAGATAGGGTATATAGGGTATATACGGACAGATAGGGTATATAGAGACAGATAGGGTATATAGGGTATATAGGGACAGATAGGGTATATAGAGACAGATAGGGTATATAGGGTATATACGGACAGATAGGGTATATAGAGACAGATAGGGTATATAGGGACAGATAGGGTATATAGTGACATATAGGGACAGATAGGGTATATAGGGACAGATAGGGTATATAGGGACAGATAGGGTATATAGAGACAGATAGGGTATATAGGGACAGATAGGGTATATAGGGCATATAGGGACAGATAGGGTATATAGAGTATATAGGGACAGATAGGGTATATAGGGTATATAGAGACAGATAGGGTATATAGGGACAGATAGGGTATATAGGGTATATAGGGACAGATAGGGTATATAGAGTATATAGAGACAGATAGGGTATATAGAGACAGATAGGGTATATAGAGACAGATAGGGTATATAGGGTATATAGGGACAGATAGGGTATATAGGGTATATGGGGACAGATAGGGTATATAGGGACATATAGGGACAGATAGGGTATATAGAGACAGATAGGGTATATAGGGACATATAGGACAGATAGGGTATATAGAGACAGATAGGGTATATAGGGTATATAGGGACAGATAGGGTATATAGAGACAGATAGGGTATATAGGGTATATACGGACAGATAGGGTATATAGGATAGGGTATATAGGGTATATAGGGACATAGGGTATATAGGGACAGATAGGGTATATAGGGACAGATAGGGTATATAGGGACAGATAGGGTATATAGAGACAGATAGGGTATATAGGGACAGATAGGGTATATAGGGCATATAGGGACAGATAGGGTATATAGAGTATATAGGGACAGATAGGGTATATAGGGTATATAGAGACAGATAGGGTATATAGGGACAGATAGGGTATATAGGGTATATAGGGACAGATAGGGTATATAGAGTATATAGAGACAGATAGGGTATATAGAGACAGATAGGGTATATAGAGACAGATAGGGTATATAGGGTATATAGGGACAGATAGGGTATATAGGGTATATGGGGACAGATAGGGTATATAGGGTATATAGGGACAGATAGGGTATATAGAGACAGATAGGGTATATAGGGTATATACGGACAGATAGGGTATATAGAGACAGATAGGGTATATAGGGTATATAGGGACAGATAGGGTATATAGAGACAGATAGGGTATATAGGGTATATACGGACAGATAGGGTATATAGAGACAGATAGGGTATATAGGGACAGATAGGGTATATAGTGACATATAGGGACAGATAGGGTATATAGGGACAGATAGGGTATATAGGGACAGATAGGGTATATAGAGACAGATAGGGTATATAGGGACAGATAGGGTATATAGGGCATATAGGGACAGATAGGGTATATAGAGTATATAGGGACAGATAGGGTATATAGGGTATATAGAGACAGATAGGTATATAGGGACAGATAGGGTATATAGGGTATATAGGGACAGATAGGGTATATAGAGTATATAGAGACAGATAGGGTATATAGAGACAGATAGGGTATATAGAGACAGATAGGGTATATAGGGACATATAGGGTATATAGAGACATATATGGTATATAGAGACAGATAGGGTATATAGGGACAGATAGGGTATATAGGGACAGATAGGGTATATAGAGACAGATAGGGTATATAGGGACATATAGGGTATATAGAGACAGATGTGGTATATAGAGACAGATAGGGTATATAGAGACAGATAGGGTATATAGGGTATATAGGGACAGATAGGGTATATAGGGTATATAGGGACAGATAGGGTATATAGGGTATATAGGGACAGATAGGGTATATAGGGTATATAGGGTATATAGGGACAAATAGGGTATATAGGGACATATAAGGTATATAGGGACAGATAGGGTATATAGGGTATATAGGGACAGATAGGGTGTATAGGGTATATAGGGAAAGATAGGGTATATAGAGTATATAGGGTATATAGAGACAGATAGGGTATATAGGGACAGATAGGGTATATAGGGCATATAGGGACAGATAGGGTATATAGAGTATATAGAGACAGATAGGGTATATAGAGACAGATAGGGTATATAGAGACAGATAGGGTATATAGGGACATATAGGGTATATAGAGACATATATGGTATATAGAGACAGATAGGGTATATAGGGACAGATAGGGTATATAGGGACATATAGGGTATATAGAGACAGATATATATAGGGACATATAGGGTATATAGAGACAGATGTGGTATATAGAGACAGATAGGGTATATAGAGACAGATAGGGTATATAGGGTATATAGGGACAGATAGGGTATATAGGGTATATAGGGACAGATAGGGTATATAGGGTATATAGGGACAGATAGGGTATATAGGGTATATAGGGTATATAGGGACAAATAGGGTATATAGGGACATATAAGGTATATAGGGACAGATAGGGTATATAGGGTATATAGGGACAGATAGGGTGTATAGGGTATATAGGGACAGATAGGGTATATAGGGTATATAGGGACAGATAGGGTATATAGGGTATATAGGGTATATAGGGACAAATAGGGTATATAGGGACATATAAGGTATATAGGGACAGATAGGGTATATAGGGTATATAGGGACAGATAGGGTGTATAGGGTATATAGGGAAAGATAGGGTATATAGAGTATATAGGGTATATAGAGACAGATAGGGTATATAGGGACAGATAGGGTATATAGGGCATATATGGACAGATAGGGTATATAGAGTATATAGGGACAGATAGGGTATATAGGGTATATAGGGACAGATATGGTATATAGGGTATATACGGACAGATAGGGTATATAGAGACAGATAGGGTATATAGGGACAGATAGGGTATATAGTGACATATAGGGACAGATAGGGTATATAGGGACAGATAGGGTATATAGGGACAGATAGGGTATAGAGGGTATATAGGGACAGATAGGGTATATAGAGACAGATAGGGTATATAGGGACAGATCGGGTATATAGGGACAGATAGGGACAGATAGGGTATATAGAGACAGATAGGGTATATAGGGACAGATAGGGTATATAGTGACAGATACAGTATATAGGGACAGATAGGGTATATAGGGTATATAGTGGCAGATAGGGTATATAGGGACAGATAGGGTATATAGAGACAGATAGGGTATATAGGGACATATAGGGTATATAGGGACATATAGGGTATATAGAGACAGATATGGTATATAGAGACAGATAGGGTATATAGGGACAGATAGGGTATATAGAGACAGATAGGGTATATAGAGACAGATAGGGTATATAGGGTATATAGGGACAGATAGGGTATAGAGGTATATAGGGACAGATAGGGTATATAGAGACAGATAGGGTATATAGGGACAGATCGGGTATATAGGGACATATAGGGACAGATAGGGTATATAGAGACAGATAGGGTATATAGGGACAGATAGGGTATATAGTGACAGATATATATAGGGACAGATAGGGTATATAGGGATATAGTGGCAGATAGGGTATATAGGGACAGATAGGGTATATTGAGACAGATAGGTTATATAGGGACATATAGGGTATATAGGGACATATAGGGTATATAGAGACAGATATGGTATATAGAGACAGATAGGGTATATAGGGACAGATAGGGTATATAGAGACAGATAGGGTATATAGAGACAGATAGGGTATATAGGGTATATAGGGACAGATAGGGTATAGAGGGTATATAGGGACAGATAGGGTATATAGAGACAGATAGGGTATATAGGGACAGATCGGGTATATAGGGACAGATAGGGACAGATAGGGTATATAGAGACAGATAGGGTATATAGGGACAGATAGGGTATATAGGACATATAGATACAGTATATAGGGACAGATAGGGTATATAGGGTATATAGTGGCAGATAGGGTATATAGGGACAGATAGGGTATATTGAGACAGATAGGTTATATAGGGACATATAGGGTATATAGGGACATATAGGGTATATAGAGACAGATATGGTATATAGAGACAGATAGGGTATATAGGGACAGATAGGGTATATAGAGACAGATAGGGTATATAAGGACATATAGGGTATATAGGGACATATAGGGTATATAGAGACAGATAGGGTATATAGGGACAGATAGGGTATATAGGGACAGATAGGGTATATAGAGACAGATAAGGTATATAGGGACATATAGGGTATATAGGGACATATAGGGTATATAGAGACAGATATGGTATATAGAGACAGATAGGGTATATAGAGACAGATAGGGTATATAGAGACAGATAGGGTATATAGAGACAGATAGGGTATATAAGGACATATAGGGTATATAGGGACATATAGGGTATATAGGACAGATAGGGTATATAGGGACAGATAGGGTATATAGGGACAGATAGGGTATATAGAGACAGATAGTGTATATAGGGACATATAGGGTATATAGGGACAGATAGGGTATATAGAGACAGATAGGTATATAGAGACAGATAGGGTATATAGAGACAGATAGGGTATATAGGGACAGATAGGGGGTATATAGGGACAGATAGGTATATAGGGTATATAGGGACAGATAGGGTATATAGGGTATATAGGGACAGATAGGGTATATAGAGACAGATATGGTATATAGGGTATATAGAGACAGATAGGGTATATAGAGACATATAGGGTATACAGGGACAGATAGGGTATATAGAGACAGATAGGGTATATAGAGACAGATAGGGTATATAGGGACAGATAGGGTATATACATTTACATTTAAGTCATTTAGCAGACGCTCTTATCCAGAGCGACTTATATAGAGACAGATAGGGTATATAGGGACAGATAGGGTATATAGAGACAGATAGGGTATATAGAGACAGATAGGGTATATAGGGACAGATAGGGTATATAGGGTATATAGAGACAGATAGGGTATATAGAGACAGATAGGGTATATAGGGACAGATAGGGTATATAGGGTATATAGAGACAGATAGGGTATATAGAGACAGATAGGGTATATAGGGACAGATAGGGTATATAGGGTATATAGAGACATATAGGGTATATAGAGACAGATAGGGTATATAGAGACAGATAGGGTATATAGGGACAGATAGGGTATATAGGGTATATAGAGACAGATAGGGTATATAGAGACAGATAGGGTATATAGGGACAGATAGGGTATATAGGGTATATAGAGACAGATAGGGTATATAGAGACAGATAGGGTATATAGGGACAGATAGGGTATATAGGGTATATAGAGACAGATAGGGTATATAGAGACAGATAGGGTATATAGGGACAGATAGGGTATATAGGGTATATAGAGACAGATAGGGTATATATTAGAGACAGATAGGGTATATAGGGACAGATAGGGTATATAGAGACAGATAGGGTATATAGGGTATATAGAGACAGATAGGGTATATAGGGACAGATAGGGTATATAGGGTATATAGGGACAGATAGGGTATATAGGTATTTAGGGACAGATAGGGTATATAGAAACAGATAAGGTATATAGAGATAGATAGGGTATATAGAGACAGATAGGGTATATAGGGTATATAGAGACAGATAGGGTATATAGAGACAGATAGGGTATATAGGGACAGATAGGGTATATAGGGACAGATAGGGTATATAGGGTATATAGGGACAGATAGGGTGTATAGGGTATATAGGGACAGATAGGGTATATAGAGTATATAGGGTATATAGAGACAGATAGGGTATATAGAGACAGATAGGGTATATAGGGACAGATAGGGTATATAGAGTATATAGGGACAGATAGGGTATATAGGGTATATAGTGACAGATATGGTATGTAGGGTATATAGAGACAGATAGGGTATATAGGGTATATAGGGACAGATAGGGTATATAGAGACAGATATGGTATATAGGGTATATACGGACAGATAGGGTATATAGACACAGATAGGGTATATAGGGACAGATAGGGTATATAGTGACATATAGGGACAGATAGGGTATATAGGGACAGATAGGGTATATAGGGACAGATAGGGTATATAGGGTATATAGGGGCAGATAGGGTATATAGGGACAGATAGGGTATATAGGGACAGATAGGGTATATAGGGTATATAGGGGCAGATAGGGTATATAGGGACAGATAGGGTATATAGAGACAGATAGGGTATATAGGGACAGATAGGGTATATAGGGCATATAGGGACAGATAGGGTATATAGAGTATATAGGGACAGATAGGGTATATAGGGTATATAGAGACAGATAGGGTATATAGGGACAGATAGGGTATATAGGGTATATAGGGACAGATAGGGTATATAGAGTATATAGAGACAGATAGGGTATATAGAGACAGATAGGGTATATAGAGACAGATAGGGTATATAGGGACATATAGGGTATATAGAGACATATATGGTATATAGAGACAGATAGGGTATATAGGGACAGATAGGGTATATAGGGACAGATAGGGTATATAGAGACAGATAGGGTATATAGGGACATATAGGGTATATAGAGACAGATGTGGTATATAGAGACAGATAGGGTATATAGAGACAGATAGGGTATATAGGGTATATAGGGACAGATAGGGTATATAGGGTATATGGGGACAGATAGGGTATATAGGGTATATAGGGACAGATAGGGTATATAGAGACAGATAGGGTATATAGGGTATATACGGACAGATAGGGTATATAGGGACAGATATATATAGGGACAGATAGGGACAGATAGGGTATATAGAGACAGATAGGGTATATAGGGTATATACGGACAGATAGGGTATATATAGAGACAGATAGGGACATATAGGGTATATAGGGACAGATAGGGTATATAGGGACAGATAGGGTATATAGGGTATATAGACAGATAGGGTATATAGGGACAGATAGGGTATATAGAGACAGATAGGGTATATAGGGACAGATAGGGTATATAGGGCATATAGGGACAGATAGGGTATATAGGTATATAGGGACAGATAGGGTATATAGGGACAGATAGGGTATATAGGGACAGATAGGGTATATAGACAGGTATATAGGGGCAGATAGGGTATATAGGGACAGATAGGGTATATAGGGACAGATAGGGTATATAGGGACAGATAGGGTATATAGGGTATATAGGGGCAGATAGGGTATATAGGGACAGATAGGGTATATAGAGACAGATAGGGTATATAGGGACAGATAGGGTATATAGGGTATATAGAGACAGATAGGGTATATAGGGTATATAGGGACAGATAGGGTATATAGAGTATATAGAGACAGATAGGGTATATAGGGACAGATAGGGTATATAGGGTATATAGGGACAGATAGGGTATATAGAGTATATAGAGACAGATAGGGTATATAGAGACAGATAGGGTATATAGAGACAGATAGGGTATATAGGGACATATAGGGTATATAGAGACATATATGGTATATAGAGACAGATAGGGTATATAGGGACAGATAGGGTATATAGGGACAGATAGGGTATATAGAGACAGATAGGGTATATAGGGACATATAGGGTATATAGAGACAGATGTGGTATATAGAGACAGATAGGGTATATAGAGACAGATAGGGTATATAGGGTATATAGGGACAGATAGGGTATATAGGGTATATAGGGACAGATAGGGTATATAGGGTATATAGGGACAGATAGGGTATATAGGGTATATAGGGTATATAGGGACAAATAGGGTATATAGGGACATATAAGGTATATAGGGACAGATAGGGTATATAGGGTATATAGGGACAGATAGGGTGTATAGGGTATATAGGGAAGATAGGGTATATAGAGTATATAGGGTATATAGAGACAGATAGGGTATATAGGGACAGATAGGGTATATAGGGCATATAGGGACAGATAGGGTATATAGAGTATATAGAGACAGATAGGGTATATAGAGACAGATAGGGTATATAGAGACAGATAGGGTATATAGGGACATATAGGGTATATAGAGACATATATGGTATATAGAGACAGATAGGTATATAGGGACAGATAGGGTATATAGGGACATATAGGGTATATAGAGACAGATAGGGTATATAGGGACATATAGGGTATATAGAGACAGATGTGGTATATAGAGACAGATAGGGTATATAGAGACAGATAGGGTATATAGGGTATATAGGGACAGATAGGGTATATAGGGTATATAGGGACAGATAGGGTATATAGGGTATATAGGGACAGATAGGGTATATAGGGTATATAGGGTATATAGGGACAAATAGGGTATATAGGGACATATAAGGTATATAGGGACAGATAGGGTATATAGGGTATATAGGGACAGATAGGGTGTATAGGGTATATAGGGACAGATAGGGTATATAGGGTATATAGGGACAGATAGGGTATATAGGTATATAGGGTATATAGGGTATATAGGGTATATAGGGACAAATAGGGTATATAGGGACATATAAGGTATATAGGGACAGATAGGGTATATAGGGTATATAGGGACAGATAGGGTATATAGGGAAAGATAGGGTATATAGAGTATATAGGGTATATAGACAGATAGGGTATATAGGGACAGATAGGGTATATAGGGCATATAGGACAGATAGGGTATATAGAGTATATAGGGACAGATAGGGTATATAGGGTATATAGGGACAGATAGGGTATATAGGGACAGATATATAGGACAGATAGGGTATATAGAGACAGATAGGGTATATAGGGACAGATAGGGTATATAGTGACATATAGGGACAGATAGGGTATATAGGGACAGATAGGGTATATAGGGACAGATAGGGTATAGAGGGTATATAGGGACAGATAGGGTATATAGAGACAGATAGGGTATATAGGGACAGATCGGGTATATAGGGACAGATAGGGACAGATAGGGTATATAGAGACAGATAGGGTATATAGGGACAGATAGGGTATATAGTGACAGATACAGTATATAGGGACAGATAGGGTATATAGGGTATATAGTGGCAGATAGGGTATATAGGGACAGATAGGGTATATAGAGACAGATAGGGTATATAGGGACATATAGGGTATATAGGGACATATAGGGTATATAGAGACAGATATGGTATATAGAGACAGATAGGGTATATAGGGACAGATAGGGTATATAGAGACAGATAGGGTATATAGAGACAGATAGGGTATATAGGGTATATAGGGACAGATAGGGTATAGAGGGTATATAGGGACAGATAGGGTATATAGAGACAGATAGGGTATATAGGGACAGATCGGGTATATAGGGACAGATAGGGACAGATAGGGTATATAGAGACAGATAGGGTATATAGGGACAGATAGGGTATATAGTGACAGATACAGTATATAGGGACAGATAGGGTATATAGGGTATATAGTGGCAGATAGGGTATATAGGGACAGATAGGGTATATTGAGACAGATAGGTTATATAGGGACATATAGGGTATATAGGGACATATAGGGTATATAGAGACAGATATGGTATATAGAGACAGATAGGGTATATAGGGACAGATAGGGTATATAGAGACAGATAGGGTATATAGAGACAGATAGGGTATATAAGGACATATAGGGTATATAGGGACATATAGGGTATATAGAGACAGATAGGGTATATAGGGACAGATAGGGTATATAGGGACAGATAGGGTATATAGAGACAGATAGGGTATATAGGGACATATAGGGTATATAGGGACATATAGGGTATATAGAGACAGATATGGTATATAGAGACAGATAGGGTATATAGAGACAGATAGGGTATATAGAGACAGATAGGGTATATAGAGACAGATAGGGTATATAAGGACATATAGGGTATATAGGGACATATAGGGTATATAGAGACAGATAGGGTATATAGGGACAGATAGGGTGTATAGGGACAGATAGGGTATATAGAGACAGATAGGGTATATAGGGACATATAGGGTATATAGGGACATATAGGGTATATAGAGACAGATATGGTATATAGAGACAGATAGGGTATATAGAGACAGATAGGGTATATAGGGACAGATAGGGTATATAGGGTATATAGAGACAGATATGGTATATAGGGTATATAGGGACAGATAGGGTATATAGGGTATATAGGGACAGATAGGGTATATAGAGACAGATATGGTATATAGGGTATATAGAGACAGATAGGGTATATAGAGACATATAGGGTATACAGGGACAGATAGGGTATATAGGGACAGATAGGGTATATAGAGACAGATAGGGTATATAGGGACAGATAGGGTATATAGGGTATATAGAGACAGATAGGGTATATAGAGACAGATAGGGTATATAGAGACAGATAGGGTATATAGAGACAGATAGGGTATATAGGGACAGATAGGGTATATAGAGACAGATAGGGTATATAGAGACAGATAGGGTATATAGGGACAGATAGGGTATATAGGGTATATAGAGACAGATAGGGTATATAGAGACAGATAGGGTATATAGGGACAGATAGGGTATATAGGGTATATAGAGACAGATAGGGTATATAGAGACAGATAGGGTATATAGGGACAGATAGGGTATATAGGGTATATAGAGACATATAGGGTATATAGAGACAGATAGGGTATATAGAGACAGATAGGGTATATAGGGACAGATAGGGTATATAGGGTATATAGAGACAGATAGGGTATATAGAGACAGATAGGGTATATAGGGACAGATAGGGTATATAGGGTATATAGAGACAGATAGGGTATATAGAGACAGATAGGGTATATAGGGACAGATAGGGTATATAGGGTATATAGAGACAGATAGGGTATATAGAGACAGATAGGGTATATAGGGACAGATAGGGTATATAGGGTATATAGAGACAGATAGGGTATATAGAGACAGATAGGGTATATAGGGACAGATAGGGTATATAGAGACAGATAGGGTATATAGGGTATATAGAGACAGATAGGGTATATAGGGACAGATAGGGTATATAGGGTATATAGAGACAGATAGGGTATATAGGGTATTTAGGGACAGATAGGGTATATAGAAACAGATAAGGTATATAGAGATAGATAGGGTATATAGAGACAGATAGGGTATATAGGGTATATAGAGACAGATAGGGTATATAGAGACAGATAGGGTATATAGGGACAGATAGGGTATATAGGGACAGATAGGGTATATAGGGACATATAGGGTATATAGGGTATATAGGGACAGATAGGGTATATAGGGACAGATAGGGTATATAGAGACAGATAGGGTATATAGAGTCAGATAGGGTATATAGAGACAGATAGGGTATATAGAGACAGATAGGGTATATAGGGACAGATAGGGTATATAGGGACATATAGGGTATATAGGGTATATAGGGACAGATAGGGTATATAGGGACAGATAGGGTATATAGAGACAGATAGGGTATATAGGGTATATAGAGACAGATAGGGTATATAGGGACAGAGAGGGTATATAGGGACAGATAGGTTATATAGAGACAGATAGGGTATATAGAGACAGATAGGGTATATAGAGACAGATAGGGTATATAGAGACAGATAGGGTATATAGAGTCAGATAGGGTATATAGGGTATATAGAGACAGATAGGGTATATAGAGACAGATAGGGTATATAGAGACAGATAGGGTATATAGGGACAGATAGGGTATATAGGGTATATAGAGACAGATAGGGTATATAGAGACAGATAGGGTATATAGGGACAGATAGGGTATATAGGGACAGATAGGGTATATAGAGACAGATAGGGTATATAGACAGATAGGGTATATAGATAGACAGATAGGGTATATAGGGACAGATAGGGTATATAGGGTATATAGAGACAGATAGGGTATATAGAGACAGATAGGGTATATAGGGACAGATAGGGTATATAGGGTATATAGAGACAGATAGGGTATATAGAGACAGATAGGGTATATAGGGACAGATAGGGTATATAGGGTATATAGAGACAGATAGGGTATATAGGGATAGGGTATATAGAGACAGATAGGGTATATAGGGACAGATAGGACATATAGGGAATAGATAGACATATAGGGTATATAGAGACAGATTGGGTATATAGGGTATATAGAGACAGATAGGGTATATAGGGTATATAGAGACAGATAGGGTATATAGAGACAGATAGGGTATATAGGGTATATAGAGACAGATAGGGTATATAGGGTATATAGGGACAGATAGGGTATATAGAAACAGATAAGGTATATAGAGACAGATAGGGTATATAGAGACAGATAGGGTATATAGGGTATATAGAGACAGATAGGGTATATAGAGACAGATAGGGTATATAGGGACAGATAGGGTATATAGGGACATATAGGGTATATAGGGTATATAGGGACAGATAGGGTATATAGGGACAGATAGGGTATATAGGGACAGATAGGGTATATAGAGACAGATAGGGTATATAGAGTCAGATAGGGTATATAGAGACAGATAGGGTATATAGAGACAGATAGGGTATATAGAGACAGATAGGGTATATAGGGACAGATAGGGTATATAGGGACATATAGGGTATATAGGGTATATAGGGACAGATAGGGTATATAGGGACAGATAGGGTATATAGAGACAGATAGGGTATATAGAGTCAGATAGGGTATATAGAGACAGATAGGGTATATAGGGACAGAGAGGGTATATAGGGACAGATAGGGTATATAGAGACAGATAGGGTATATAGAGACAGATAGGGTATATAGAGACAGATAGGGTATATAGAGACAGATAGGGTATATAGAGTCAGATAGGGTATATAGGGACAGATAGGGTATATAGGGTATATAGGGACAGATAGGGTATATAGAGACAGATAGGGTATATAGAGACAGATAGGGTATATAGGGACAGATAGGGTATATAGGGTATATAGAGACAGATAGGGTATATAGGGACAGAGAGGGTATATAGGGACAGATAGGGTATATAGAGACAGATAGGGTATATAGAGACAGATAGGGTATATAGAGACAGATAGGGTATATATGGACAGATAGGGTATATAGAGACATATAGGGTATATAGAGACAGATAGGGTATATAGAGACAGATAGGGTATATAGAGACAGATAGGGTATATAGAGTCAGATAGGGTATATAGGGACAGATAGGGTATATAGAGACATATAGGGTATATAGAGACAGATAGGGTATATAGAGACAGATAGGGTATATAGGGTATATAGGGACAGATAGGGTATATAGGGTATATAGGGACAGATAGGGTATATAGGGTATATAGGGACAGATAGGGTATATAGAGTATATAGAGACAGATAGGGTATATAGAGACAGATAGGGTATATAGAGACATATAGGGTATATAGGGACATATAGGGTATATAGAGACATATATGGTATATAGAGACAGATAGGGTATATAGGGACAGATAGGGTATATAGGGACAGATAGGGTATATAGAGACAGATGTGGTATATAGAGACAGATAGGGTATATAGAGACAGATAGGGTATATAGGGTATATAGGGACAGATAGGGTATATAGAGTATATAGAGACAGATAGGGTATATAGGGACAGATAGGGTATATAGGGTATATAGGGACAGATAGGGTATATAGGGACATATAAGGTATATAGGGACAGATAGGGTATATAGGGACATATAGGGACATATAGGGTGTAGATAGGGTATATAGGGACAGATAGGGTATATAGAGACAGATAGGGTATATAGAGACAGATAGGGTATATAGGGACAGATAGGGTATATAGGGCATATAGGGACAGATAGGGTATATAGGGTATATAGGGACAGATAGGGTATATAGGGTATATAGGGACAGATAGGGTATATAGGGTAGATATATAGGGACAGATAGGGTATATAGAGGATAGTATATAGGGACAAATAGGGTATATAGGGACATATAAGGTATATAGGGACAGATAGGGTATATAGGGTATATAGGGACAGATAGGGTATAGGGTATATAGGGAAGATAGGGTATATAGAGTATATAGGGTATATAGAGACAGATAGGGTATATAGGGACAGATAGGGTATATAGGGCATATAGGGACAGATAGGGTATATAGAGTATATAGAGACAGATAGGGTATATAGAGACAGATAGGGTATATAGAGACAGATAGGGTATATAGGGACATATAGGGTATATATAGACATATATGGTATATAGAGACAGATAGGGTATATAGGGACAGATAGGGTATATAGGGACATATAGGGTATATAGAGACAGATAGGGTATATAGGGACATATAGGGTATATAGAGACAGATGTGGTATATAGAGACAGATAGGGTATATAGAGACAGATAGGGTATATAGGGTATATAGGGACAGATAGGGTATATAGGGTATATAGGGACAGATAGGGTATATAGGGTATATAGGGACAGATAGGGTATATAGGGTATATAGGGACAGATAGGGTATATAGGGTATATAGGGACAAATAGGGTATATAGGGACATATAAGGTATATAGGGACAGATAGGGTATATAGGGGCAGATAGGGTATATAGGGACAGATAGGGTATATAGGGTATATAGGGACAAATAGGGTATATAGGGTATATAGGGACAGATAGGGTATATAGGGACATATAGGGACAGATAGGGTATATAGAGTATATAGGGACAGATAGGGTATATAGGGACATATAGGGACAATATAGGGACATATAGGGTATATAGGGACAGATAGGGTATATAGGGTATATAGGGACAGATAGGGTATATAGAGTATATAGGGACAGATAGGGTATATAGGGTATATAGGGACAAATAGGGTATATAGGGTATATAGGGACAGATAGGGTATATAGGGTATATAGGGACATATAGGGTATATAGGTATATAGGGACAGATAGGGTATATAGGGTATATAGGGTATATAGAGACAGATATATATAGGGTATATAGGGACATAGGGTATATAGGGTATATAGGGACAAATAGGGTATATAGGGTATATAGGGACAGATAGGGTATATAGGTTATATAGGGACAGATAGGGTATATAGAGTATATAGGGACAGATAGGGTATATAGGTATATAGGGTATATAGAGACAGATAGGGTATATAGGGACAGATAGGGATATAGGGTATATAGGGACAGATAGGGTATATAGAGTATATAGGACAGATAGGGTATATAGGGTATATAGGGTATATAGAAACAGATAGGGTATATAGGGACAGATAGGGTATATAGGGACATATAGGGTATATAGGATAGGGTATATAGGTATATAGGGACAGATAGGGATATAGGGTATATAGAGACAGATAGGGTATATAGGGTATATAGGGACAGATAGGGTATATAGGGTATATAGGGTATATAGGGACAGATAGGGTATATAGGGTATATAGGGACATATAGGGTATATAGGGTATATAGGGACAGATAGGGTATATAGGGTATATAGGGTATATAGGGTATATAGGGACAGATAGGGTATATAGGGACAGATAGGGTATATAGAGACAGATAGGGTATATAGAGACAGATAGGGTATATAGGACAGATAGGGTATATAGGGACAGATAGGGTATATAGAGACATATAGGGTATATAGGGACAGATAGGGTATATAGAGACAGATATGGTATATAGGGTATATAGAGATAGGGTATATAGGGTATATAGGGACAGATAGGGTATATAGAGACAGATAGGGTATATAGGGTATATACGACAGATAGGGTATATAGAGACAGATAGGGTATATAGGGACAGATAGGGTATATAGAGACAGATAGGGAGACAGATAGGGTATATAGGGACAGATAGGGTATATAGAGGGTATATAGGGACAGATAGGGTATATAGAGACAGATAGGGTATATAGGGACAGATAGGGTATATAGGGACAGATAGGGTACAGATAGGGTATATAGAGACAGATAGGGTATATAGGGACAGATAGGGTATATAGGGACAGATAGGGACAGATATATATAGAGACAGATAGGGTATATAGGGACAGATAGGGTATATAGGGTATATAGGGACAGATAGGGTATATAGGGACAGATAGGGTATATAGAGACAGATAGGGTATATAGGGACAGATAGGGTATATAGGGCATATAGGGACAGATAGGGTATATAGAGTATATAGGGACAGATAGGGTATATAGGGTATATAGAGACAGATAGGGTATATAGGGACAGATAGGGTATATAGGGTATATAGGGACAGATAGGGTATATAGGGTATATAGAGACAGATAGGGTATATAGAGACAGATAGGGTATATAGAGACAGATAGGGTATATAGGGACATATAGGGTATATAGAGACATATATGGTATATAGAGACAGATAGGGTATATAGGGACAGATAGGGTATATAGGGACAGATAGGGTATATAGAGACAGATAGGGTATATAGGGACAGATAGGGTATATAGAGACAGATAGGGTATATAGAGACAGATAGGGTATATAGAGACAGATAGGGTATATAGGGTATATAGGGACAGATAGGGTATATAGGGTATATAGGGACAGATAGGGTATATAGGGATATAGGGACAGATAGGGTATATAGATAGGGTATATAGGGACAGATAGGGTATATAGGGACAGATAGGTATATAGGGACAGATAGGGTATATAGGGTATATAGGGACAGATAGGGTATATAGGGTATATAGGGACAGATAGGGTATATAGGGACAGATAGGGTATATAGAGACAGATAGGGTATATAGGGACAGATAGGGTATATAGGGTATAGGGACAGATAGGGTATATATATAGAGACAGATAGGGTATATGAGACAGATAGGGTATATAGAGACAGATAGGGTATATAGGGACAGATAGGGTATATAGAGACATATAGGGTATATAGAGACAGATAGGGTATATAGGGACAGATAGGGTATATAGGGACAGATAGGGTATATAGAGACAGATAGGGTATATAGAGACAGATAGGGTATATAGAGACAGATAGGGTATATAGGGACAGATAGGGTATATAGGGTATATAGGACAGATAGGGTATATAGGGTATATAGGGACAGATAGGGTATATAGGGTATATAGAGACAGATAGGGTATATAGAGACAGATAGGGTATATAGGGACAGATAGGGTATATATATAGGGACAGATAGGGTATATAGGGACAGATAGGGTATATAGATATAGGGACAGATAGGGTATATAGAGACAGATAGGGTATATAGAGACAGATAGGGTATATAGGAGTATATAGGGACAGATAGGGTATATAGGGTATATAGGGACAGATAGGGTATATAGGGTATATAGGACAGATAGGGTATATAGGGTATATATAGGACAGATAGGGTATATAGGGTATATAGGGACAGATAGGGTATATAGGTATATATATAGAGACAGATAGGGTATATAGGGACAGATAGGGTATATAGGGACAGATAGGGTATATAGGGACAGATAGGGTATATAGAGACAGATACATATAGGGTATATAGGTATATAGGACAGATAGGGTATATAGGGTATATAGGGACAGATAGGGTATATAGAGACAGATAGGGTATATAGAGACAGATAGGGTATATAGGGACAGATAGGGTATATAGGGTATATAGGGACAGATAGGGTATATAGAGTATATAGGGACAGATAGGGTATATAGGGACAGATAGGGTATATAGGGACAGATAGGGTATATAGACAGATAGGACATATAGGGCATATAGGGACAGATAGGGTATATAGAGTATATAGGGACAGATAGGGTATATAGGGTATATAGACAGATAGGGTATATAGGGTATATAGGGACAGATAGGGTATATAGGGACATATAGGGTATATAGGGACAGATAGGGTATATAGGGACAGATAGGGTATATAGGGTATATAGACAGATAGGGTATATAGGGACATATATATAGGGTATATAGGGACAGATAGGGTATATAGGGACAGATAGGGTATATAGAGTATATAGGATAGGGTATATAGAGACAGATAGGGTATATAGAGACAGATATATAGGGTATATAGGGACAGATAGGGTATATAGGGTATATAGGGACAGATAGGGTATATAGAGACAGATAGGGTATATAGAGACAGATAGGGTATATAGGGTATATAGGGACAGATAGGGTATATAGAGACAGATAGGGTATATAGGGTACAGATAGGGTATATAGGACAGATAGGGTATATAGGGACAGATAGGGTATATAGAGACAGATAGGGTATATAGAGGGACAGATAGGGTATATATAGAGACAGATAGGGTATATAGGTATATAGAGACAGATAGGGTATATAGGGACAGATAGGGTATATAGGGACAGATAGGGACAGATATATATAGAGACAGATAGGGTATATAGAGACAGATAGGGTATATAGGGACAGATAGGGTATATAGGGACATATAGAGACAGATAGGGTATATAGGGACAGATAGGGTATATAGGGATATATATAGGGACAGATAGGGTATATAGGGACAGATAGGGTATATAGAGACAGATAGGGTATATAGAGACAGATAGGGTATATAGGGACAGATAGGGTATATAGGGTATATAGGGACAGATAGGGTATATAGAGACAGATAGGGTATATAGGACAGATAGGGTATATAGGGTATATAGGGACATATAGGGTATATAGAGACATATAGAGACAGATAGGGTATATAGAGACAGATAGGGTATATAGGACAGATAGGGTATATAGGGACATATAGGGTATATAGAGACATATAGGGTATATAGAGACAGATAGGGTATATAGGATATATAGGGACAGATAGGGTATATAGAGACAGATAGGGTATATAGGGACAGATAGGGTATATAGGGACAGATAGGGTATATAGAGACAGATATATATAGGACAGATAGGGTATATAGGGTATATAGGGACAGATAGGGTATATAGGGTATATAGGGACAGATAGGGTATATAGGACAGTATATAGGGACAGATAGGGTATATAGGGTATATAGGGTATATAGGGACAAATAGGGTATATAGGGACATATAAGGTATATAGGGACAGATAGGGTATATAGGGTATATAGGACAGATAGGGTATATAGGGTATATAGGACAGATAGGGTATATAGAGTATATAGGGTATATAGAGACAGATAGGGTATATAGGGACAGATAGGGTATATAGGGTATATAGGGACAGATAGGGTATATAGAGTATATAGAGACAGATAGGGTATATAGAGACAGATAGGGTATATAGAGACAGATATATATAGGGACAGATAGGGTATATAGAGACAGATAGGTATATAGAGACAGATAGGGTATATAGGGACAGATAGGGTATATAGGGACAGATAGGGTATATAGAGACAGATATATAGGGACAGATAGGGTATATAGAGACAGATAGGGTATATAGGGACATATATATAGGGACAGATAGGGTATATAGGTATATAGACAGATAGATAGGGTATATAGGGACAGATAGGGTATAGGGTATATAGGGACAATAGGGTATATAGGGACAGATAGGGTATATAGGGACAGATAGGGTATATAGGGACAGATAGGGTATATAGGGTATATATAGGGAAAGATAGGGTATATAGTATATAGGGACAGATATATAGAGACAGATAGGGTATATAGGGACAGATAGGGTATATAGGGCATATAGGGACAGATAGGGTATATAGAGTATATAGAGACAGATAGGGTATATAGAGACAGATAGGGTATATAGAGACAGATAGGGTATATAGGGACATATAGGGTATATAGAGACATATAGGGTATATAGAGACAGATAGGGTATATAGGGACAGATAGGGTATATAGGGACAGATAGGGTATATAGGACAGATAGGGTATATAGGGACATATAGGGTATATAGAGACAGATAGGGTATATAGAGACAGATAGGGTATATAGAGACAGATAGGGTATATAGGGTATATAGGGACAGATAGGGTATATAGGGATAGAGGACAGATAGGGTATATAGGGACAGATAGGGTATATAGGGACAGATAGGGTATATAGAGTATAGGGTATATAGAGACAGATAGGGTATATAGAGACAGATAGGGTATATAGGGACAGATATATATAGGGACATATAGGGTATATAGAGACAGGGATAGGGTATATAGAGACAGATAGGGTATATAGGGACAGATAGGGTATATAGGGACAGATAGGGTATATAGAGACAGATAGGGTATATAGGGACAGATAGGGTATATAGGACAGATAGGTATATAGAGACAGATAGGGTATATAGAGACAGATAGGGTATATAGGGACAGATAGGGTATATAGGGACAGATAGGGTATATAGATATAGGGTATATAGGGACAGATAGGGTATATAGGGACAGATAGGGTATATAGGGACAGATAGGAGACATATATAGAGACAGATAGGGTATACAGGGACAGATAGGGTATATAGAGGACAGATAGGGTATATAGGACAGATAGGGTATATAGAGATATAGGGTATATAGAGACAGATAGGGTATATAGGGACAGATAGGGTATATAGAGACATATAGGGACAGATAGGGACATATAGGTATATAGAGACAGATAGGGTATATAGAGACATATAGGGTATATAGAGACAGATAGGGTATATAGGGACAGATAGGGTATATAGGACAGATATATATAGGGTATATAGAGGACATATATATAGGTATATAGAGACAGATAGGGTATATAGGACAGATAGGGTATATAGAGACAGATAGGGTATATAGAGACAGATAGGGTATATAGAGACAGATAGGGTATATAGAGACAGATAGGGTATATAGGGACAGATAGACAGATAGGGTATATAGGGACAGATAGGGTATATAGGGACAGGACACAGATAGGGTATATAGAGGACAGATAGGGTATATAGGGACAGATAGGGTATATAGAGACAGATAGGGTATATAGGGACAGATAGGGTATATAGAGACAGATATATAGGACAGATAGGGTATATAGAGACAGATAGGGTATATAGAGACAGATAGGGTATATAGAGACAGATAGGGTATATAGACAGATAGATAGGGTATATAGGGACAGATAGGGTATATAGAGACATATAGGGTATATAGAGACAGATAGGGTATATAGGGACAGATAGGGTATATAGGGTATATAGAGACAGATAGGGTATATAGAGACAGATAGGGTATATAGAGACAGATAGGGTATATAGGGACAGATAGGGTATATAGGGTATATAGAGACAGATAGGGTATATAGAGACAGATAGGGTATATAGGGACAGATAGGGTATATAGGGTATATAGAGACAGATAGGGTATATAGAGACAGATAGGGTATATAGGGACAGATAGGGTATATAGGGTATATAGAGACAGATAGGGTATATAGAGACAGATAGGGTATATAGGGACAGATAGGGTATATAGGGTATATAGAGACAGATAGGGTATATAGGGTATATAGAGACAGATAGGGTATATAGAGACAGATAGGGTATATAGGGAATAGATAGGGTATATAGGGTATATAGAGACAGATTGGGTATATAGGGTATATAGAGACAGATAGGGTATATAGGGTATATAGAGACAGATAGGGTATATAGAGACAGATAGGGTATATAGGGTATATAGAGACAGATAGGGTATATAGGGTATATAGGGACAGATAGGGTATATAGAAACAGATAAGGTATATAGAGACAGATAGGGTATATAGAGACAGATAGGGTATATAGGGTATATAGAGACAGATAGGGTATATAGAGACAGATAGGGTATATAGGGACAGATAGGGTATATAGGGACATATAGGGTATATAGGGACAGATAGGGTATATAGGGACAGATAGGGTATATAGAGACAGATAGGGTATATAGGGACAGATAGGGTATATAGGGACATATAGGGTATATAGGGTATATAGGGACAGATAGGGTATATAGGGACAGATAGGGTATATAGAGACAGATAGGGTATATAGAGACAGATAGGGTATATAGAGACAGATAGGGTATATATGGACAGATAGGGTATATAGAGACATATAGGGTATATAGAGACAGATAGGGTATATAGAGACAGATAGGGTATATAGAGACAGATAGGGTATATAGAGTCAGATAGGGTATATAGGGACAGATAGGGTATATAGAGACATATAGGGTATATAGAGACAGATAGGGTATATAGGGACAGATAGGGTATATAGGGTATATAGAGACAGATAGGGTATATAGAGACAGATAGGGTATATAGGGACAGATAGGGTATATAGGGTATATAGAGACAGATAGGGTATATAGAGACAGATAGGGTATATAGGGACAGATAGGGTATATAGGGTATATAGAGACAGATAGGGTATATAGAGACAGATAGGGTATATAGGGACAGATAGGGTATATAGGGTATATAGAGACAGATAGGGTATATAGGGTATATAGAGACAGATAGGGTATATAGAGACAGATAGGGTATATAGGGAATAGATAGGGTATATAGGGTATATAGAGACAGATTGGGTATATAGGGTATATAGAGACAGATAGGGTATATAGGGTATATAGAGACAGATAGGGTATATAGAGACAGATAGGGTATATAGGGTATATAGAGACAGATAGGGTATATAGGGTATATAGGGACAGATAGGGTATATAGAAACAGATAAGGTATATAGAGACAGATAGGGTATATAGAGACAGATAGGGTATATAGGGTATATAGAGACAGATAGGGTATATAGAGACAGATAGGGTATATAGGGACAGATAGGGTATATAGGGACATATAGGGTATATAGGGTATATAGGGACAGATAGGGTATATAGGGACAGATAGGGTATATAGAGACAGATAGGGTATATAGAGTCAGATAGGGTATATAGAGACAGATAGGGTATATAGAGACAGATAGGGTATATAGAGACAGATAGGGTATATAGGGACAGATAGGGTATATAGGGACATATAGGGTATATAGGGTATATAGGGACAGATAGGGTATATAGGGACAGATAGGGTATATAGAGACAGATAGGGTATATAGAGTCAGATAGGGTATATAGAGACAGATAGGGTATATAGGGACAGAGAGGGTATATAGGGACAGATAGGGTATATAGAGACAGATAGGGTATATAGAGACAGATAGGGTATATAGAGACAGATAGGGTATATAGAGTCAGATAGGGTATATAGGGACAGATAGGGTATATAGGGTATATAGGGACAGATAGGGTATATAGAGACAGATAGGGTATATAGAGACAGATAGGGTATATAGGGACAGATAGGGTATATAGGGTATATAGAGACAGATAGGGTATATAGGGACAGAGAGGGTATATAGGGACAGATAGGGTATATAGAGACAGATAGGGTATATAGAGACAGATAGGGTATATAGAGACAGATAGGGTATATATGGACAGATAGGGTATATAGAGACATATAGGGTATATAGAGACAGATAGGGTATATAGAGACAGATAGGGTATATAGAGACATATAGGGTATATAGGGACAGATAGGGTATATAGGGTATATAGGGACAGATAGGGTATATAGAGACAGATAGGGTATATATGGACATATAGGGTATATAGAGACAGATAGGGTATATAGAGACAGATAGGGTATATAGAGACAGATATGGTATATAGGGACAGATAGGGTATATAGAGACAGATATGGTATATAGGGACAGATAGGGTATATAGAGACAGATATGGTATATAGAGACAGATAGGGTATATAGGGACAGATAGGGTATATAGGGACAGATAGGGTATATAGGGACAGATAGGGTATATAGAGACAGATAGGGTATATAGAGACAGATAGGGTATATAGAGACAGATAGGGTATATATGGACAGATAGGGTATATAGGGACAGATAGGGTATATAGAGACAGATAGGGTATATAGAGACAGATAGGGTATATAGGGACAGATAGGGTATATAGAGACAGATAGGGTATATATGGACAGATAGGGTATATAGAGACAGATAGGGTATATAGAGACAGATAGGGTATATAGAGACCGATAGGGTATATAGAGACAGATAGGGTATATAGGGACAGATAGGGTATATAGGGTATATAGGGACAGATAGGGTATATAGAGACAGATAGGGTATATAGAGTCAGATAGGGTATATAGAGACAGATAGGGTATATAGAGACAGATAGGGTATATAGAGACAGATAGGGTATATAGGGACAGATAGGGTATATAGGGACATATAGGGTATATAGGGTATATAGGGACAGATAGGGTATATAGGGACAGATAGGGTATATAGAGACAGATAGGGTATATAGAGTCAGATAGGGTATATAGAGACAGATAGGGTATATAGGGACAGAGAGGGTATATAGGGACAGATAGGGTATATAGAGACAGATAGGGTATATAGAGACAGATAGGGTATATAGAGACAGATAGGGTATATAGAGTCAGATAGGGTATATAGGGACAGATAGGGTATATAGGGTATATAGGGACAGATAGGGTATATAGAGACAGATAGGGTATATAGAGACAGATAGGGTATATAGGGACAGATAGGGTATATAGGGTATATAGAGACAGATAGGGTATATAGGGACAGAGAGGGTATATAGGGACAGATAGGGTATATAGAGACAGATAGGGTATATAGAGACAGATAGGGTATATAGAGACAGATAGGGTATATATGGACAGATAGGGTATATAGAGACATATAGGGTATATAGAGACAGATAGGGTATATAGAGACAGATAGGGTATATAGAGACATATAGGGTATATAGGGACAGATAGGGTATATAGGGTATATAGGGACAGATAGGGTATATAGAGACAGATAGGGTATATATGGACATATAGGGTATATAGAGACAGATAGGGTATATAGAGACAGATAGGGTATATAGAGACAGATATGGTATATAGGGACAGATAGGGTATATAGAGACAGATATGGTATATAGGGACAGATAGGGTATATAGAGACAGATATGGTATATAGAGACAGATAGGGTATATAGGGACAGATAGGGTATATAGGGACAGATAGGGTATATAGGGACAGATAGGGTATATAGAGACAGATAGGGTATATAGAGACAGATAGGGTATATAGAGACAGATAGGGTATATATGGACAGATAGGGTATATAGGGACAGATAGGGTATATAGAGACAGATAGGGTATATAGAGACAGATAGGGTATATAGGGACAGATAGGGTATATAGAGACAGATAGGGTATATATGGACAGATAGGGTATATAGAGACAGATAGGGTATATAGAGACAGATAGGGTATATAGAGACCGATAGGGTATATAGAGACAGATAGGGTATATAGAGACAGATAGGGTATATATGGACAGATAGGGTATATAGGGACAGATAGGGTATATAGAGACAGATAGGGTATATAGAGACAGATAGGGTATATAGGGACAGATAGGGTATATAGAGACAGATAGGGTATATATGGACAGATAGGGTATATAGAGACAGATAGGGTATATAGAGACAGATAGGGTATATAGAGACCGATAGGGTATATAGAGACAGATAGGGTATATAGGGACAGATATGGTATATAGGGTATATAGGGACAGATAGGGTATATAGAGACAGATAGGGTATACAGGGACAGATAGGGTATATAGAGACAGATAGGGTATATAGGGTATATAGGGACAGATAGGGTATATAGAGACAGATAGGGTATATAGGGACTTATAGGGTATATAGAGACAGATAGGGTATATAGGGACAGATAGGTTATATAGAGACAGATAGGGTATATAGGGACAGATAGGGTATATAGGGTATATAGGGACAGATAGGGTATATGCTTAACACCCCAGCCATCCTACAATCTAAACTTGATGCCCTCAATCTCACACAAATTATCAATGAACCTACCAGGTACCCCCCCAAAGCCTTAAACACGGGCACCCTCATAGATATCATCATAATCAACTTGCCCTCTAAATACACCTCTGCTGTCTTCAACCAAGATCTCAGCGATCACTGCCTCATTGCCTGCATCCGTAATGGGTCAGCGGTCAAACGACCTCCACTCATCACTGTAAAACCTTCCCTGAAACACTTCAGCGAGCAGGCCTTTCTAATCAACCTGGCCGGGGTGTCCTGGAAGGATATTGATCTCATCCCGTCAGTAGAGGATGCCTGGATATTTTTTTTAAATGCCTTCCTAACAATCTTAAATAAACATGCCCCATTCAAGAAAATTAGAACCAGGAACAGATATAGCCCATGGTTCTCCCCAGACCTGACTGCCCTTAACCAATACAAAAACATCCTATGGCGTTCTGCATTAGCATCGAACAGCCCCCGTGATATGCAGCTGTTCAGGGAAGCTAGAAACCGTTATACACAGGCAGTTAGAAAAGCCAAGGCTAGCTTTTTCAAGCAGAAATTTGCTTCCTGCAACACTAACTCTAAAAAGTTCTGGGACACTGTAAAGTCCATGGAGAATAAGAACACCTCCTCCCAGCTGCCCACTGCACTGAAGATAGGAAACACTGTCACCACTGATAAATCCACCATAATTGAGAATTTCAATAAGCATTTTTCTACGGCTGGCCATGCTTTCCACCTGGCAAATACTACCCCGGTCAACAGCACTGCACCCCCAACAGCAACTCGCCCAAGCCTTCCCCATTTCTCCTTCTCCCAAATCCATTCAACTGAAGTTCTGAAAGAGCTGAAAAATCTGGACCCCTACAAATCAGCCGGGCTAGACAATCTGGACCCTTTCTTTCTAAAATTATCTGCCGAAATTGTTGCCACCCCTATTACTAGCCTGTTCAACCTCTCTTTCGTGTCATCTGAGATTCCCAAAGATTGGAAAGCAGCTGTGGTCATCCCCCTCTTCAAAGGGGGGGACACTCTTGACCCAAACTGCTACAGACCTATATCTATCCTACCATGCCTTTCTAAGGTCTTCGAAAGCCAAGTCAACAAACAGATTACCGACCATTTCGAATCTCACCATACCTTCTCTGCTATGCAATCTGGTTTCAGAGCTGGTCATGGGTGCACCTCAGCCACGCTCAAGGTCCTAAACGATATCTTAACCGCCATCGATAAGAAACATTACTGTGCAGCCGTATTCATTGATCTGGCCAAGGCTTTCGACTCTGTCAACCACCGCATCCTAATCGGCAGACTCGACAGCCTTGGTTTCTCAAATGATTGCCTCGCCTGGTTCACCAACTACTTCTCTGATAGAGTTCAGTGTGTCAAATCGGAGGGTCTGCTGTCCGGACCTCTGGCAGTCTCTATGGGGGTGCCACAGGGTTCAATTCTTGGACCGACTCTCTTCTCTGTATACATCAATGAGGTCGCTCTTGCTGCTGGTGAGTCTCTGATCCACCTCTACGCAGACGACACCATTCTGTATACTTCCGGCCCTTCTTTGGACACTGTGTTAACAACCCTCCAGGCAAGCTTCAATGCCATACAACTCTCCTTCCGTGGCCTCCAATTGCTCTTAAATACAAGTAAAACTAAATGCATGCTCTTCAACCGATCGCTACCTGCACCTACCCGCCTGTCCAACATCACTACTCTGGACGGCTCTGACTTAGAATACGTGGACAACTACAAATACTTAGGTGTCTGGTTAGACTGTAAACTCTCCTTCCAGACCCATATCAAACATCTCCAATCCAAAGTTAAATCTAGAATTGGCTTCCTATTTCGCAACAAAGCATCCTTCACTCATGCTGCCAAACATACCCTTGTAAAATTGACCATCCTACCAATCCTCGACTTTGGCGATGTCATTTACAAAATAGCCTCCAATACCCTACTCAACAAATTGGATGCAGTCTATCACAGTGCAACTCGTTTTGTCACCAAAGCCCCATATACTACCCACCATTGCGACCTGTACGCTCTCGTTGGCTGGCCCTCGCTTCATACTCGTCGCCAAACCCACTGGCTCCATGTCATCTACAAGACCCTGCTAGGTAAAGTCCCCCTTATCTCAGCTCGCTGGTCACCATAGCATCTCCCACCTGTAGCACACGCTCCAGCAGGTATATCTCTCTAGTCACCCCCAAAACCAATTCTTTCTTTGGCCGCCTCTCCTTCCAGTTCTCTGCTGCCAATGACTGGAACGAACTACAAAAATCTCTTAAATTGGAAACACTTATCTCCCTCACTAGCTTTAAGCACCAACTGTCAGAGCATCTTACAGATTACTGCACCTGTACATAGCCCACCTATAATTTAGCCCAAACAACTACCTCTTTCCCAACTGTATTTAATTAATTAATTTATTTTGCTCTTTTGCACCCCATTATTTTTATTTCTACTTTGCACATTCTTCCATTGCAAAACTACCATTCCAGTGTTTTACTTGCTATATATATAGGGTATATAGAGACAGATAGGGTATACAGGGACAGATAGGGTATATAGAGACAGATAGGGTATATAGAGACAGATAGGGTTTATAGTGTATATAGGGACAGATAGGGTATATAGGGACAGATAGGGTATATAGGGTATTTAGGGACAGATAGGGTATATAGGGACAGATAGGGTATATAGGGTATATAGGGACAGATAGGGTATATAGGGACAGATAGGGTATATAGGGAGAGATACTGTATGTGTGTTTGTGTGTTGGCAGGGGGGGGGTCAGGAAAAGTTGGTAATTGGACTGGTAGAGTCAGAGAGGTGAACCCCTCGAGTGTCTGACACAGCTCTCTCTCTCTGTCTCTCTCTCTCTGTCTCTCTCTCTCTCTCTCTCTCTCTCTCTCTCTCTCTCTCTCTCCATCTCTCTCTCTCCTCTGAATTTATAAGTATGAGCCACTGGGAGATAATTAGCACAGAATCAAACCCACACAGTCCACAACTCACACAGTCCACAACACACACAGTCCACAACACACAGTCCACAACACACACAGTCCACAACACACACAGTCCACAACACACAGTCCACAACACACACAGTCCACAACACACAGTCCACAACTCACACAGTCCACAACACACACAGTCCACAACACACAGTCCACAACACACAGTCCACAACACACAGTCCACAACACACACAGTCCACAACACACAGTCCACAACACACAGTCCACAACACACAGTCCACAACACACAGTCCACAACTCACACAGTCCACAACACACACAGTCCACAACACACAGTCCACAACACACACAGTCCACAACACACAGTCCACAACACACAGTCCACAACACACAGTCCACAACACACACAGTCCACAACACACAGTCCACAACACACAGTCCACAACACACAGTCCACAACACACAGTCCACAACACACAGTCCACAACACACAGTCCACAACACAAAGTCCACAACACACAGTCCACAACTCACACAGACCACAACACACACAGTCCACAACACACACAGTCTACAACACACAGTCCACAACACACAGTCCACAACACACAGTCCACAACACACAGTCCACAACACACAGTCCACAACACACAGTCCACAACACAAAGTCCACAACACACAGTCCACAACTCACACAGACCACAACACACACAGTCCACAACACACACAGTCTACAACACACAGTCCACAACACACAGTCCACAACACACAGTCCACAACACACAGTCCACAACTCACACAGTCCACAACACACACAGTCCACAACACACAGTCCACAACACACACAGTCCACAACACACAGTCCACAACACACAGTCCACAACACACAGTCCACAACACACACGGTCCACAACACACAGTCCACAACACACAGTTCACAACACACACAGTCCACCACACACAGTCCACAACACACAGTCCACAACACACAGTCCACAACACAAAGTCCACAACACACAGTCCACAACACACAGTCCACAACACACAGTCCACAACTCACACAGACCACAACACACACAGTCCACAACACACACAGTCTACAACACACAGTCCACAACACACAGTCCACAACACACAATCCACAACTCACACAGACCACAACACACACAGTCCACAACACACACAGTCTACAACACACAGTCCACAACACACAGTCCACAACACACAGTCCACAACACACAGTCCACAACTCACACAGTCCACAACACACACAGTCCACAACACACAGACCACAACACACACAGTCTACAACACACAGTCCACAACACACAGTCCACAACACACAGTCCACAACACACACGGTCCACAAGACACAGTCCACAACACACAGTTCACAACACACACAGTCCACAACACACAGTCCACAACACACACGGTCCACAACACACACAGTCCACAACACACAGTCCACAACACACAGTCCACAACACACAGTCCACAACACACAGTCCACAACACACACAGTCCACAACACACAGTCCACAACACACAGTCCACAACACACAGTCCACAACACACAAGGTCCACAACACACAGTCCACAACACACAGTTCACAACACACACAGTCCACAACACACAGTCCACAACACACAGTCCACAACACACAGTCCACAACACACAGTTCACAACACACACAGTCCACCACACACAGTCCACAACACACAGTCCACAACACACAGTCCACAACACACACAGTCCACAACACACAGTCCACAACACACAGTCCACAACACACACAGTCCACAACACACAGTCCACAACAGGGGAAGGGTCCTTCATCATTTATTACCTATAGAATCATAGCCAGAGGAAGGGTCCTTCATCATGTATTACCTATAGAATCATAGCCAGGGGAAGGAAGGGTCCTTCATCATTTATTACCTATAGAATCAAAGCCAGAGGAAGGAAGGGTCCTTCATCATTTATTACCTATAGAATCATAGCCAGGGGAAGGAAGGGTCTTTCATCATTTATTACCTATAGAATCATAGCCAGAGGAAGGAAGGGTCCTTCATCATTTATTACCTATAGAATCATAGCCAGAGGAAGGAAGGGTCCTTCATCATTTATTACCTATAGAATCATAGAAGGGTCCTTCATAATTTATTACCTATAGAATCATAGCCAGGGGAAGGAAGGGTCCTTCGTCATTTATTACCTATAGAATCATAGCCAGAGGAAGGGTCCTTCATCATTTATTATCTATAGAATCATAGCCAGAGGAAGGGAGGGTCCTTCGTCATTTATTACCTATAGAATCATAGCCAGAGGAAGGGTCCTTCATCATGTATTACCTATAGAATCATAGCCAGGGGAAGGAAGTGCCCTTCATCATTTATTACCTATAGAATCATAGCCAGGGGAAGGAAGGATCCTTCATCATTTATTACCTATAGACTCATAGCCAGGGGAAGGAAGGGTCCTTCATCATTTATTACCTATAGAATCATAGCCAGAGGAAGGAAGGGTCCTTCATCATTTATTACCTATAGAATCATAGCCAGAGGAAGGGTCCTTCATCATTTATTACCTATAGAATCATAGCCAGAGGAAGGGTCCTTCATCATTTATTACCTATAGAATCATAGCCAGAGGAAGGGAGGGTCCTTCATCATTTATTACCTATAGAATCATGGCCAGAGGAAGGAAGGGTCCTTCATCATTTATTTCCTATAGACTCATAGCCAGAGGAAGGGTCCTTCATCATTTATTACCTATAGAATCATAGCCAGGGGAAGGAAGGGTCCTTCATCATTTATTACCTATAGAATCATAGCCAGGGGAAGGAAGGGTCCTTCATCATTTATTACCTATAGAATCATGGCCAGAGGAAGGAAGGGTCCTTCATCATTTATTTCCTATAGACTCATAGCCAGGGGAAGGAAGGGTCCTTCATCATTTATTACCTATAGAATCATAGCCAGAGGAAGGAAGGGTCTTTCATCATTTATTACCTATAGAATCATAGAAGGGTCCTTCATCATTTATTACCTATAGAATCATAGCCAGGGGAAGGAAGGGTCCTTCGTCATTTATTACCTATAGAATCATAGCCAGAGGAAGGGTCCTTCATCATTTATTACCTATAGAATCATAGCCAGAGGAAGGGAGGGTCCTTCATCATTTATTACCTATAGACTCATAGCCAGGGGAAGGAAGGGTCCTTCATCATTTATTACCTATAGAATCATAGCCAGAGGAAGGGAGGGTCCTTCATCATTTATTACCTATAGAATCATGGCCAGAGGAAGGAAGGGTCCTTCATCATTTATTTCCTATAGACTCATAGCCAGGGGAAGGAAGGGTCCTTCATCATTTATTACCTATAGAATCATAGCCAGGGGAAGGAAGGGTCCTTCATCATTTATTACCTATAGAATCATGGCCAGAGGAAGGAAGGGTCCTTCATCATTTATTTCCTATAGACTCATAGCCAGGGGAAGGAAGGGTCCTTCATCATTTATTACCTATAGAATCATAGCCAGAGGAAGGAAGGGTCCTTCATCATTTATTACCTATAGAATCATAGAAGGGTCCTTCATCATTTATTACCTATAGAATCATAGCCAGGGGAAGGAAGGGTCCTTCATCATTTATTACCTATAGAATCATGGCCAGAGGAAGGAAGGGTCCTTCATCATTTATTACCTATAGAATCATAGAAGGGTCCTTCATAATTTATTACCTATAGAATCATAGCCAGGGGAAGGAAGGGTCCTTCGTCATTTATTACCTATAGAATCATAGCCAGAGGAAGGGTCCTTCATCATTTATTATCTATAGAATCATAGCCAGAGGAAGGGAGGGTCCTTCGTCATTTATTACCTATAGAATCATAGCCAGAGGAAGGGTCCTTCATCATTTATTACCTATAGAATCATAGCCAGGGGAAGGAAGTGCCCTTCATCATGTATTACCTATAGAATCATAGCCAGGGGAAGGAAGGATCCTTCATCATGTATTACCTATAGACTCATAGCCAGGGGAAGGAAGGGTCCTTCATCATTTATTACCTATAGAATCATAGCCAGAGGAAGGAAGGGTCCTTCATCATTTATTACCTATAGAATCATAGCCAGAGGAAGGGTCCTTCATCATTTATTACCTATAGAATCATAGCCAGAGGAAGGGTCCTTCATCATTTATTACCTATAGAATCATAGCCAGAGGAAGGGAGGGTCCTTCATCATTTATTACCTATAGAATCATGGCCAGAGGAAGGAAGGGTCCTTCATCATTTATTTCCTATAGACTCATAGCCAGAGGAAGGGTCCTTCATCATTTATTACCTATAGAATCATAGCCAGGGGAAGGAAGGGTCCTTCATCATTTATTACCTATAGAATCATAGCCAGGGGAAGGAAGGGTCCTTCATCATTTATTACCTATAGAATCATGGCCAGAGGAAGGAAGGGTCCTTCATCATTTATTTCCTATAGACTCATAGCCAGGGAAGGAAGGGTCCTTCATCATTTATTACCTATAGAATCATAGCCAGAGGAAGGAAGGGTCTTTCATCATTTATTACCTATAGAATCATAGAAGGGTCCTTCATCATTTATTACCTATAGAATCATAGCCAGGGGAAGGAAGGGTCCTTCGTCATTTATTACCTATAGAATCATAGCCAGAGGAAGGGTCCTTCATCATTTATTACCTATAGAATCATAGCCAGAGGAAGGGAGGGTCCTTCATCATTTATTACCTATAGACTCATAGCCAGGGGAAGGAAGGGTCCTTCATCATTTATTACCTATAGAATCATAGCCAGAGGAAGGGAGGGTCCTTCATCATTTATTACCTATAGAATCATGGCCAGAGGAAGGAAGGGTCCTTCATCATTTATTTCCTATAGACTCATAGCCAGGGAAGGAAGGGTCCTTCATCATTTATTACCTATAGAATCATAGCCAGGGGAAGGAAGGGTCCTTCATCATTTATTACCTATAGAATCATGGCCAGAGGAAGGAAGGGTCCTTCATCATTTATTTCCTATAGACTCATAGCCAGGGGAAGGAAGGGTCCTTCATCATTTATTACCTATAGAATCATAGCCAGAGGAAGGAAGGGTCCTTCATCATTTATTACCTATAGAATCATAGAAGGGTCCTTCATCATTTATTACCTATAGAATCATAGCCAGGGGAAGGAAGGGTCCTTCATCATTTATTACCTATAGAATCATGGCCAGAGGAAGGAAGGGTCCTTCATCATTTATTTCCTATAGACTCATAGCCAGGGGAAGGAAGGGTCCTTCATCATTTATTACCTATAGAATCATAGCCAGAGGAAGGAAGGGTCCTTCATCATTTATTACCTATAGAATCATAGCCAGGGGAAGGAAGGGTCCTTCGTCATTTATTACCTATAGAATCATAGCCAGGGGAAGGAAGGGTCCTTCATCATTTATTACCTATAGAATCATGGCCAGAGGAAGGAAGGGTCCTTCATCATTTATTACCTATAGAATCATAGCCAGAGGAAGGAAGGGTCCTTCTTCATTTAGAATTGTTGCCATGGTTATGATAGAATCGTTGCCATGGTTATGATAAAATCGTTGAAATTGTTATGATAGAATCGTTGCCATGGTTATGATAGAATTGTTTCCATGGTTATGATAGAATCATTGCCATGGTTATGATAGAATCGTTGCCATGGTTATAATAGAATCGTTGCCATGGTTATGATAGAATCGTTGCCATGGTTATAATAGAATCGTTGCCATGGTTATGATAGAATCGTTGCCATGGTTATGATTCTATCAGGAAATAAATGATGAAGTGAGACGCTGGAGAGATGAGAGTTTCAGACTCGATCAGAGCACAGAGACAGATCACAGAAAGTGAATGTCCTTTTAGTTCTGTGAGAGATACAGACGCTCTTCTCTCTGTCGTCACATCAATGTCCACGGGCTGATCTATAGCAGAGCATGAACCCGGGCTGATCTATATAGGCTACAATGTTGAGCAGAGCATGATCAATTCTATGAATATCAGACACATTTTCACAGTAGGTTTTGTTCAGGGGGAGGAGAATCACAGAGGAGTCCACTTGAATTAAC